>NC_141243.1:27729085-27896585 GCF_054856555.1 Leptonotus elevatus
TACAGAAGTTTGACTTTTTGAATGGAATTATGGAAATAAATAAACTATTCCATGATATTCACATTTTTGTAAAAGGATCTGTACTGCACATAAACATTACACGTTGTGCTTGTGTCGCTTCTAAGTTAGTAATCACAGCCTCCATGGCTACAAAGTTACAAGTATCGACCTTCTCGGGAAGTGATTATGAGGAGTGATAAACAAGCAAGAAAGATGGAGAAGTCGTGCTAATTGCTATGCTAACCGGCTAATGTTATAACAACACTGAGGAACTTTCAGTTTACATTGATATGGACAAAAGCGGTTATGCCTCAAGGAAAACCACATTTCCCAAGAAGACAAGCGCAAACCGTAGTTTTTTAGCTCATGCCAGCGAATGAAAGCTGGGACATTGTTGATCCTTGACTGTCCTTTTATATGGATAGCTTCCCTTTTTCTTTTTTTGTCTCCTCAGATAAAGCTTTTCAGTTGTGTTGCGGTTTCTGCCATGAAAGCAGTAATTGTGCTTTGACATTCAAATTGACTTCTGTCTTTGTAACGAATGGGGAAGTGACATATACCATAAAGCAGTCAGCACATTTGTAGTTTTTTGTGTGGCAGTGTTCCTACCACCCACCTCAAAGTTGCTTAGTACCAAAAAAAATTAGACTTCCTCAGGCCATGACAAAGGTACCCATTCAACTAGTTTTGAGTTTCTGTTTCATCAGAAGAGATATGAAAATATTTTATTAACGTTGAAAAGTTCCTTAGTGCTTCTTCAACATGAACATAGCATTAAGTGCTTGAGTGACTGATTACACTATTCACTATGGATGCACGGTTAACCGGTACTACTTTCGTATCTGGGCACTGCGTCATTTAAAACTATATTATACTGCGTTTTGTATGGTACCGGTACTTGCAGCGCCGCCGCTCGCCAGGTGACCTTACAGAGACTCGTAACTTGTCCGAGGAGTTAGCATATAGCAAACAAGTAGCAGCATCTCGTAGCAGCGTGGGTCGCTTCCCCGCCCGGGAGACAGTGTGTGCGTGCACGTGCGTTTGAGTGAGTGAGGGGGAAAAAACAAGTAGCAGCGTGGTTTGACCCACGCGTGCGCAGCAGGAGAAGGAGCAGCGCATGAAGCAGGAATTAGCATATTGCAAATTAAAGTGTATTTGACTCACACGTGCGGAGGTAGACAAAAAAAAGACCATGAAACAAATGATGCTGTAGAATTTTTTTTTAGCAATGCTATCTTCATTAGCTATCAAAAGTGGTTCTTAAATTGAGGTGTCACTTCCAGGAAGACCAAAACATACTGATGGAAATACGTACTTATACTTAAAGGGATAGTTCGGGTTTTTAGAATCTGTATGGCATCCTCGCCTAAAGTGGTGTGCAATCAGCACTGACAGCGTCCTGTGACTCGAGACCCGGTCCGGTTTTGATCGAGCTGAAAATAGTCCGTCAAGTTGGCTGGGGTCACGGAAATAAAGCCTTTTTCTTCTAAAAACAATTTGTGTTCAAAAGAGTGACACATTTGCATCACAAAACTGCACATAAAAAAAAACCTCAAGACTCCATTACCGCCGGGCACTATTTTTCTGTTTGTGGAGCACTGCATATCCAGCTGACAGACGCGCGTTCCACCGTAATTATAACTTTCAAAACTCACGATAACATGTCTGACTACAACGACAATGTCTTAGCACTGAGTTAAGGGGGTATCTCTATAAACCCGAATATGCTAATGCCGATATTCGTCAGATGGAATTAGAACGGGCAGAAAGAGAGAGCGAGAGCGAGGAGGGATAGAGAAGTGGTACAACTTGATCAGCTGTAGCCCTGAGAGAGAGCGGGTGACTGTCACTGACAAATGGGGTGTGTACTTGTTTGAAGTGCTCGGAAAGCGGTGAAAAATATGCAGAGATTCAGGGAAAATGTTATTGGTACAGCCCGGGAAATCACGCGTCCCCGCACCATTTTTACATATAGAACAATATAATATAGTGTGACGTGTCACAAAAACACACCTTAATTATACAAGCTTATAAAGTGTATACAATCACAACGCGTTATATACCATTAGCTCTCGCGCTAAGTAAACACTCCTAAACAACTTGGTTGTGCATCTGTCAGCTGGATGCAGTGCGCCGCGCAATGATCCGAACAGAAAAATAGAGCCCGCCGGTAATAGAGTCTGACTTTTTTCTAATGTGCAGTTTTGTGATGCTAATGTTTCACTCTTTTGAACAAAAATAATTTTTAGAAGAAAAACGCTTTATTTCTGTGACACCAGCCAACTTGCCGGACGACTTTCGTCTCGACCAAAACCGGACCAGATCTCGGGTCACAGGACACTGTCAACGGTTTTATCAAATGCGACTAATACAAAGTAGTGTTGTTCCGATACCGTTTTTCGGCTCTGGGTACAGAGCCCAGCTCATACCGAGTTTTTTTTTCTCAGCATGAAAAAGCTGTTCTGCCATTGGTTCAAAGCATTCAAGGGCCAATAGGATATCTTAGCTCGGCATGCAGTAAACATGTCATACATCAGTGAATGTCGAGTGGGTGGGAGGGTGTCTGGTGGTTTGGGGGCGGCGAGGGCTGGGTTGTGGTGGTGTGGGGTGGGGGTTCATGGGGGGAGCGGGGGCTGTGGGCCTGTGGGGTGCCTGGTGGGCCTGTGGGGTGCCTGGTGGGCCTGCCGAGCCCCGTTCTGCTGCGTTGGGCTTGGGGCGGGGGCCGTGTTGGGGTGGGGGACACTCCTGGCTCCTGGGTTTGCTCCTGGGGGGCCCTCGGGGTTTGTGCTTGCTCTGTCCTGGTCGGGGTTGACGGCTCCCCTCTTTGGTGGAGGTTTTCATACATGCCAGATCCACCACACCAGCATCTACCGAAATTCAAACAAAATCTGCTTCTTCCTCTGGTCGTTGAATCGGAGGAGGCTGATGTCTGTGGATCTTACTCTGCTTCATCTATCCTTCCTTCCTTTCCTCAGTCTTTCCTTTGGTCTCTTGAGGTCTCCCTAATTAGTTGGAATTTAGATGTTTCTGGGGTTGGTGAAAGATTCTGGTTGGTAACCCGGTGGGTAGTAGGTGATGTCTGGTCGGTGCTGGATTTCACTTTTCTTTCTTTTCTTTGATCCTTCCTCGGGTCTCCTGACAACTTCACGACTCAAGCTGGATTCTTAAGTATTTAGTTTAGGTGAACGGTATGGGATTTTTAATAGGTTTTAGGTGAATTAATGAGCACACACTCACACGCACATACAAAAAAAGAAAGCGAAAAAAATAAAGAAAAAAAGAGGGAGAGCAATGATGAACAATACAGAACTTTCAGGGGGAAAAAAAGGGAACGACACTAATACAAAGGTGTGGCTTATCCATCACATCACAAGGGGGTGCACTATAGAAATATAGAAAGTGCAAGAGCGTCAGGCAGAGCAAACCAAACCAAGTGAGCCCGAATACAGTAGAAGAGAGAACAAAAGCGAGACAATTTGCGCCCTCATTATGGAAAATAAAGTAGTAGGAACCCGGTGCGGTAACATTAAAAACACCTGCGGCTTAGAGTCGGGTGCGGCTTATATGTGTAACAAAGTCAAGTATTCCCCAAATTTAGCTAGCGCGGCTTATAGTCAGGTGTGCCTTGTAGTCCAGAAATTACTGTACTTTTTGTTTTGTTTTATTTACCCTTTATCCAAAATGTTTGTTTTGCTTCACTAGTATGTGTAATTTAAAAACAGTAAATTGATCTACAGTAACAAAATGTGGTATGCACCTGAAATAAAAAACAATAATAAATCCTTAAAGATTAGAAGGAATTTTTTTATTAAATTTTTAACTAATTTGTGCTTTACTGTAATGTGTTGCCGTTGAGGGGTTGTGACAAAGCTGTCATGTTTTGTTGAGTCTTGCTATGTCCGAGTTCATAAACGCAACACTGTGCGCGGTCGCGGCTCGTGAGTCAAAGGAGAGGAAAATTGCCTCTGTGAGGGAGCACGTTCGATGTCAACGCGTTCAGTGCCAAACTGTTTTGGTTATTAATAAATGCAAGTTTGCTGACTAAAGCCTCCGGAAACCTTGCAAATATGTTAGCGTGCCAAACAAAACATCATGTTACACACACGGTGGCAATGCTAGCTTCCAGACATGACTACAGTATATACACTATGCCAGAAATATTATTAAGCATCAGCCCCAACATGCTTCCTTTTTAAATGCTGCTTTATCACTGCCGTGGTGCCATGAAAGGGAGGTTGACCTCGTATTAAATATTTTGGTTGAGATGCGCCTGTTTCAGGTTCTGTTGGGTTAGCCATGACACTACACTACCCATAATGCTTTTATTTCCATTGCGGAAAACCCGGATGAATACTACTGCACGTGCCGTCAAAAACATGGCATCCAGCTCCGGGAGAAGTGTGAGACGAGGCAGTTTTCGACAAAAACAGGGCAGCTAATAAACACATAAATAAATAACTAGTTGTCTATTTAATATTAATTGTCGACGGTTTTGATCGTCGACGTCTTCGTGGCTAGTCGACTAATCTTGGCCGCCCTAATCTCAGCGAAAATCTGTGGAGAGTACTGTCAGAAGCTTGTGGAAGGTAGGGCTGTGCAATTAATCGAAATTAAATTGCAATTTTGATTATTACCCTCCATAATTACAAAATTGGCAATGATTATTAATACTAGGGCTGAAACGAGTCCTCGACATTTCTGCCTCGGATACCCGCTGAGATAGTCATAGTCAAGCTAACGGCAGTATGCATGATAGTACACAAAACCGATTTCAAAATGAACCTAACCTTACCAAGTAGTATATGTAGACCAATGCATTGTAGAGCTTTTATTTTGAAGTTGTTTCCGGAAGCGTGCCGTCGCTGTTTAAGGGCTGCCGACGTGCTCGTCTATTCAGTTCATGAACAATTGCAATATAAATGCCCCAAACTGTTGCGACAGACGTCAGTAACACAACTTACCGTATTTTCACGACTATAAGGCACACTTTAAAGTCTTAAATTTTCTCAAAAATCGACGGTGCGCCTAATATTGAGGTGCGCCTTGTGTGTGGACCAAGGTCCAAAACCTGACCGACTGTGTGAGAAGACTTCCCGCACACATTGCTTATATGCAAGAAAGGCGGACCTGACTGAGGACAGACATGAGAGCAAGGAGGAGTCAACTTGGTGGTGAGTTCTCCAGCCCCTCCTCTCCCTCTCCCCCTGCCAAACTTCACCACCCCCGCATGTTCGCTCTGCCAATCGTGATTTCCTGTGTTCAAACTTATGCCATAGCGCTAACGCGTGCATGTTCAATGAGCATGTGTCCTCTTTTTTTCTTTTTTGGCTGTTTCAGGGCTTAACGAGCTACTTACAAGTTAATTGTTTGATTGACAGCTCCCTCCAAAACAGAGCGGTCTGCTCGAGCAGGGAGTGAGGGAGATGGAACATACCAAATGCAATGGGGTGTCTGGGCTTAACTACTACAAACAGTAGTGTATTGTTCCGTTTCTTCCTTTCTTTTCTAAATGCTTTATTGAACAACGTGCACTTACAGCAACAGACATTGCAAAAGTCACTTTGAAGTAGTGCAAGTTTACACAGTTAAGCTAAACAGATCCCACCACATATTAAAGATACCAGATTGTTTTTCCCCACACATCACCTTTCCTTCCTTATCTCCGTGACTCAAATGCGCACATCTCTCAGCCGTTGTGAAAAAAAAAAAAGTTTGGCAAATGATTGCGGAGCTTGCTATCATTCCGGGAGGCTGGCGAACAGAGCTTTACCAAGACTGGGAGGCAGCACCATGCGGAGTTATGCCACAATTTGTCAATGGATCGTGAATGCTTGGGCAAATGCAAAAGCCAGCCTCATTTTCGAGGACACGACAACAAGACTGACTGACAATGAGACGGCGTGTTTGATGGAGAACTTGCCCAGTTGTTTGTTTCTGATACAGAAGATCATGAGGACTATGACTGATTTGTGGATTAGGATTGATCAAAAGCAACGCAAGTACATTCTTATATACTTCAAGTACAACTGAACCCACTGTTTACATTGTTACTTCAACCAAACTCAGTTTTGTTCCATTCGCTGCCTTTTTTAAAACATGCGCTAGCATTAGCATATGTTTTAGCATAATAGCATGCTACCATATGTTTTGAGTTAGCATATGTTTTACCGTGCATGCGCCCAATAGTGCGGTGCGCCTTATGTGTGTGTTAAACCCAGAAATAGCATCAGTAACTGTGACTGTGCCTTATAACACGGTGCGCCTAAGGGTCATGAAAATACGGTAGTCCTTAAATCACGTTCAAGCTCCAGTTAGGAGCGCTAAAACATAATTATGCTGACGTTGTATTGTATGGCGCCTGTTGCTAGCGTTGCCTGCAAGCTAACAGCACGATGCAGCAAGCTAGCCGCGCTAAAGCGGTAAAGTGCTCCAGCCGTCTGATTACTTACTAAGGCGTAAATACTATAGCCAGGAGACAGCTGGGGTAGGCTCCAGCGCACCCGCGACCCTCGTGAGGATTAGCGGTTCAGAAAATGGATTGTGCACACTTTGATGTTGACAGCCTGACTAAATTGCCATTCCTACTGATCAATTATTAACAAACCAGGCTTACTCAAATGTGCTATTTATTTAGCAGACAAAATCGTTATTATTTTAGTTCCGTTGACCAAAATCTACGGGGGAAGATTTGTCTAAAATCTCACTGTTTCAGAGTAAAATAGTTTGCTGACAAGCAGATTAAGAAGAAAAAAAAGTTGAAGCCTTAACCCGTCTGCGTTATTTGTCCATTTTCTGGCATTTTTATGTTTTTCTGTGTTTCATCAAAGAAAAACTATTTGAAAAAAATACACTAGGGACCTGACATTTATTTCACCAGGATTGTTAAAAAATGTAGAAGTTCAAATTGGCGCCATGCTGCAATTTATACACAGGAGGGAGAGATTCACACGAAATTCTTGTAATAATGCCCGATTTTGGCTCATTGACTCCCATTATAAATCACAGTTTTTGATATGCTGTAAACCTGATGTGTTATAATGCATTTTCCGTGATTATTGGTGCAATCGCTTCTTTGACGAGTCATAAACATGAAAATAGAAAAATTTGTGTGTTGAGTGTTAACAGCGACCCCAGCCCAATTTAAAACTATTTGCAGCAATCGAAGGCTTTTATCTGTCATGATCGGAATGCAACAAAGCTAGATGCTATGCTAACTGTTGCACGCGATTCAACTGACATATACAAAGTAGTTTTAAGGATGGATTTGAAACTATTAAGTTAAAGAAATAACTTGCTCATATCTTAACCATTAATTATTTAGGTAATTAATTAGACTGCAGCTGATGTTGATAGAAAGCGTAATAGTAGGTAAAATTGCCAAATTGGCTAGGTAAGAAGTTTACAGTGGTCAGGGTCACATGGTGGCCACGGGCCACCCTTAACTCATTGAATGCCAGCCATTAGCAGCGCTGCTATCCCTTCAGTGACAGCCATTTTACAGAATTTCAACCCATTTTTGACAGCCTACAGAATATTTTGTTCTGTGGGTATATTAACATGGGACCTACCGAAAGAAAGCTTAAATCCTCATCTTAAATCAGAAAAAAAAATTTGTCTCTAGCATTTGTCATTCTTGAGTAATCAGCAGTAGAAGTTAGGCAAGTTTAACTAAAAATCCTGTTTTGACAAAAATTACGGAGAAATCAAGGGTTTTGTGAAAAGATGCATTTCAAGTAAAAAATCAACGTTGCCAGCAATCCTTTTTGTTTTTATTACAGGTCAAACATATAAACAGTATTTTTTCTTCAAAATAAACAATTCATAAGAAAAGGTTATTGATGTCAAAAAACTATTATCTAACTACGAAATTATCCAAGTATCTATTTGTAATTTTATCATTTTTCCAAACTATTTACAAGTGCGTGTACATGTGTGCAGTCGTTTGTGCATGTGTGCAGTCTTGTCCACCTTTATGGCGCAAACTTTCTTTGTCCTTTGTGAAACACGAACACAAGTCAGCATGACGCGATCCAAGGATCATCTCAACGTCTGATGCCTGATGTGCACAATAAAAATAAATAACAATCACTATAAACATATTTACTTCTTGCAATGTGAAGAAACAAAATATTTGTACCTTCCTTTACACTGCAAACAGGAGGAGCGTGAGTGGTTGTGGTGCTGGATCTAATGTAAGGGAAAAAGGTACATAATTACAATAAATACTTTTTTGCTGCTGCACTTGCAGATTGCAGTTGCATTTATTACCACAAGCCTTGTGTTTCTTATTGACCGGCATCCAATTAATCTTTGACCATTCTATTTATTCAGTGGTTTTGCTTATTGTTTTTTTTTTTACTTATCGTGCACTGCTATATAACACACAAGGCAATATTATAGTATAGCCATCATATGACGTGGGCTCATGGACAGTGAAAGTAGTCATCTTGAAGTTATGAAATTTAGCATGGGACCAAAGTTCGTGCTTACCTACACAGCGACGCAGCTTGCCCTCGAAGATGCATCCAACGAGACGTGCACAGACGCTCATCACATGGTTCCCTGGCTGGAGATACATCGAGGGGGCGTTTTAGGTAAAAAGCCCTGTGCCCATGGTGTGATGCCGTTTGCCCACGAAGATGCATCCAGTGAACACAAAAGTCTGGAGACGCCGGTGGCTTGACGAGGGGTCATTTCAGGTAAAAAGCCATATGATGATTGCTGTGTGGCTTCTTTAGATCAATGTGGCGTTCTTCTTTGATGCAGTTTGCCCAGGAAGCTTAATCCGGTGAACGGGAAAGGCAAACAGTTGCGCGATCACCCGGTAGCTTACCACGTCTTAACAAAATTCTTATTGCTATACTCCACATGCTCCACCTACTTCCTTGTCCACTACGGGCTTCTTCGACCCCGCCCCCCCAACATGCTGGCTCTCCTCTGATCAATGCTACTGTTGCCATTTACTGGCAACCACACCTCATTACAATAATTTTTAGCTGAATACTTGCTGGGGACTTGCATGAGGTTGTTCTACATTAAATGCATTTTTTTTAAGTGCAAACCCTGAGTTAATTTATGGATGGCACTGAGCGGTTAAATTAAAAACCCGAGTTAATTCGTGGATGCCAATTAAATGAGTTAATGTCGAACCCTGGATAATACAGACTACAAAATAGGTTTTATTTTATTTTATTAATGTGTTAAGTAGTGATAGACCGAATATTTGGCCACCGAAAATTTTCGGCCAAAAATATGCATAAAATTCAAGCCGAAAGAATATGGCCGAAAGAGGATGTTGTAATATAAAAAATAAGAAGCAAGGCAAGTGTCTGTATGAATTAAACACCGAACACAGGAGTGACTGTCCGCCTCGCTGCCGTTTGTGAGTACCGGCAGCTTCATTGTGCACACCGAGGGAGAGGGGCGTTGCTTGGTAAACTATGTCAAAAAAAGAGGGTGCTGCTGATTACTGCACTACAGGTGAGCCACTCTTTCTCCTGCAGCGCCTTCCTTTTTTCTTTGATGAGAACCCCTCGAGCACTTCCACTTTTTCACTTGCATTCTGGTGGCCGTGCTAAATACTTTAGCTAATGTTAGCACTATTGCTATCAACAGTTTTAAACAAGTAAACACTTTTACCACTATCTCCGGGTGACTACAGATCTGTACAGAACGCCATGTGTGACTTTGCAGTCCGTTCCCAAAGCCGAATGGCTGGTGCGAAGAAATTTATTTATTTTTAAACGTTGGTGAATATGTGAATGTGCCGATTTTAGGTGCGCCGCACTGTGTCTCGCTCCATATAGTCTACAAATGCGTCATCCGCACTGCACCGCACGCATCCGTGCCTGCGGGTGCGAACTACTGTAAATTTATTATAAAGTGCAGTTGCACCACCAGGAAATGCTTAGTTGCTCACCCAGTTTGTTGTTTAATGAACTATTCGCCAACATGTCTTTGATGTCTGTGGTGTGGACGCAATTTAATTTATAATGTGCTTTGTTAAAATGCCCGTGCTAAAAAAGCCTAAATATTTTATAATGATATTATATTTTTAATTAATTATAATAAATGCATTGATAATAAAAAAATGGCGTACTTTTTTTCCGGCGATTCGATTTTCAGCCCAAAATTTTAATTTCGGTGCATCCCTAGTGTAAAGAAAACACATGCCAGAGAATGTTAGGTATTACTCAGTACCTCTTACAGCACGTCCAATATCCATCTCTGACATACTGTCAACAATTTGACGTTTACTGCAGTGAGTTAACATCTGCTTTCATCAGACCTACAATGGTAAATAAGATTTTTTGTTTTGTTTTCATCTTATGGTCAAGTTGGGACGATTTCAACTTGTGTAAACTGTTAACTTGTATGAAGTTCAGTGCTGGTGTATAATTAAACAGTCAATTACATTATTTGTCATCATTGAACTTAACAGAAGATCAGTAAATGCAAGGGGGATTAAAAATATGCTTAAATTATACTTTTCCTTTGATTTCTTTCTTTCTAATCAAAGACAATGTTTTCCAGTACTGATGTTGTGTATCGTGTTTATTTATGAAGGCAAAATATTTGTGTGTTGAGTAAAGAAAAAAATGCTACAACAACTAGTAAATATGCATTCTCGTTCTACACTTGGTACAAATCTAATAAAAGCCGAAAAATCTCGTTAGCCTACCTAGTTGTTGTTGATCCAAATAAAAGCCGACACACTTTCGAGACTTGATGGACTGTGTTAAATTCAGTTACGACTACATGAATCGGATGATGTGTGCGCACATCAACTCGGTTGGCAAAAACGAAACAGGAAGATCCAGCTCCCAAGTGCTAAATGAAATGGATAAACGTAACACCTAACACTTGCTTCTACAATGTATTGTAATCCCTCAATAGCAATACGTTGCATGTAAGACCTGAATTGTGCCCAATTTACAATTGTTGGACGCTAAACTCTTTCAGTCAACATTAGCCGACGAGCTAGCTTAAACGCAGCTCAGATCTTAGGAGAGCAAGTTAGCTGATTAGCAAACACGGCGCATTGTGTCTTGGAAATTCACCGTTTCATGTGAGCGTCATCAAACACCAACGCCTTGTTCGTGCACACAAGACTATCCACAATGCAAAGTTATCAAACATTAAATCAAAACATTTCGTAGTTCAACTCTTTTTTTACTGGTTATCGCTGCTGGCCTATTTTGCCGGGTGCTTTCAGATCAGCTAGGTATAACCTCGTTCATATAATTGTACAATTTAAACGATGTATTGTCATATACAGTGTGGACTAGGGTCCGCTTGTATCAACGATTTGCTAAATTCATAACCTCTGAGCACCGAAACGGAATACAGGTAATGTGACTACAACGAAGTCGGATGATTTACCTTGATCAGCCTCCTGCTCGCCGCCATCTTGAAACTTCGGTATGAGTTCCCAGAATTCAAAGCGCAGAGAAATTGGCCCGGGGGGTGTAAGGGGTAGGGAACTTGATGCTAACGCTGAACCTCAGAGCTCCAGCGTGTGAATGGTGATTAGACATAATAGTACAGTAATCAACACATTCAAATACAGGAGTAAAGCATTAGTATGTGGGCCAAAAAAGAAAGCTTTTTAACGACCTCACTCACGTCGAAACATAATATAAAAGCAAACGACACTTTTACATATTTACAAACATGGACTATATGCACAAATCACTTTCGCATTCGACGTATGACTGCACCAAACCTTCCGGTGAGGGGAGACTTCAGCGGAGCGCACTGTTGATGTGATGTAAAACTCTAAGCCAAAATCTTTAACCCACTGAAAAAGAGCAGGAGTAACTCCTTGCTTTACACAATGTCTATCAGAATTTTAAAACTACTAATTTGATCACCCAGAGCCGTAATTTTAACGGCTTGCGCTCTGGTAATGATGTCATTGCTTAAAATTATTATTACACGTAAATAAAAGCCGTTTGAGCAGCTACTAAAGTGATGTATTTTTTTTATGTAAATGTAAATTATGTATTGTAGCTCCTCTCTCGAGACTACTGGAGTCCACACAGTACCCCCCCCCCCCCCCCCCTTCCAACACCAGTCAGACGGTATGTTGAGGTGTTGGATCTTTGGAAATCCGACAGCGTTGTCAGCGGTGCAAGAATGACTCATATAAATATTTTCATGTTTTTTAATACAATAAAATGGCAGCATATGAATAATATACACACAGGCACCTGAAAAGTAAAAACGCCAGAAAGGCAGAAACATTCGATTTTCTGATTTTCTGAACAGAGTAACAACACATCAAAGTTTAAGCTTCAAAATGCAGCTCTGTTGTTAACAAACAGCGCCCCTGTGTGGTCGACACCTACATTTATCCCTGCAAATGTTAACAAGTTACAACAAACTGTTGTAAACGGTGGTTAGCATAAGAGAAAAAAACAAGGCAGAGTTATAACCTATCTATATGGGCACACAGCAGTGATCACTCGGCGTACTGGCATCTCTCCTCTTCTTCGATGCCTTGACAAATGCACGCAACCACACTCATAAAAAAAAAAAAGACAAAAAAATACTCCAAAACGCTGACAACTGCTCGAAGTTCTCTGAAGATGTACATTATTTTTACTACTGGCAGTGACTCCCCATCTGTATAGAATAATAACTTCCATTCTTCATCAAAGAATACATAGCAATATATAACATACATCCTTTATGATGTAGTACTTACTGTATGTGGTGACGAAATGAGTGTACTATGTTGGTGGCAGCTGATTATTTTTGGTCACGCACTAGACGTTGTGATATATTGCACATGCGCAGTTGTCTTGTATGTTGTTGAGTATTGAGTAAAAGCTATCTTTCAGCACACGGTTGTCCCACTGGGTTTTATTTGTTCGATTAAAGAACACCACAGGGCTCAGTCAACAAATAAATGAAATAATGTTGAAGTGCAGAACATGCATACAAGAGAGACAACCATAACGAGCCATTGATACCAACTGAATGCCCTGAACGCCCGTGGCAAAGAGTGGGTACTGATCTTTTTGAACTAGGAGGAAAAGCTTACCTAATCGCTGTGGACCATCTTTCCAGATTCATTGAGATTGCCCTGCTGACTAAAACAAAATCTAGTGATGTCATTACACACCTGAAATCTTTTTTTACCCGGCACGGCATCCCTGAGGTGCTGATGTCAGATAATGGGCTCCAGTTTTCGGACCAGACTTGCACAGACTTTGGGGCCCTTATGGATTTAAGCATGTCACAAGCAACTCAAAGTTTCCGCAAAGTAACGGAGAAGTGGAACGTGCTGTTCAGACTACGAAGAACTTACTGAAAAAAGCAGCACATCCACATTTAGCTCTTTTTGCCTATAGAGCTACTCCTCTTCAAAATTAATACAGCCCTGCTGAACTCCATATGGGTCGCCGCCTGAGGGCAACGCTACCAACCCTTCAATTACAGTTGGATCTGATACTGCCCGACAGCATCGTTCTTGCTCAAAAAGACAGGGTGAAGAGGATGTCGGACATTGCAAACTACAACAAACGTCACCAAGCAAGACCTTTGTGTGACTTGTCACACGGAGAACAAGTGTGGGTGAAAGAGGCTAAAACACCAGGAACTGTCGTCCAAAGTCACTCGACGCCAAGATCTTACACAGTAGACTTACTACAGGGTACAGTGAGGCGCAATTGCATGCATTTGATTCCTTTACATTCACCTTTGCATTAAAAGTGTAACAAACAGCAGAGTGAGTTAAATGTACTTTCGGAGCAGGAGGAACAAGTACCTAGTGTATCTTCTGTTACTCCTGTAAATACTTATGTTGTGAGAACAAGATCAGGAAGAGCTGTTATCAAACCAATAGGGTTAGATTTGTGAGAAGAAAAAAAAGTTGAAATAATACTTACATACTCAGTGTTTCTTCCTAACTGTAGTATTAAGAAAGTAGGAGTTGAGATTGTGAGAAAGAAAAATGTTGCATGATGTAGTTAGGAAAAAACAAGCTTAAAGCAAGCAAAACGAAAAAAGTAATTGTTTTATTTTTGAAAAAGGGAAGATGTGGTGACGAAATGAGTGTACTATCTTGGTAGCAACTGGTTATCTTTGGTCACGCACTAGATGTTGTGATATATTGCATGTGCGCAGTTGTCTTGTATGTTGTTGAGTGTTGAGTAAAAGCTATCTTCTAGCACAGTCGTCCCACGGGGTTTTATTTGCTCGATTAAAGAACACGACACGGTACTTTTTATAAATACTTTATTTGGCACTTCTGGCTAGATCGGTGACTTTAGTGGCTACATAGATGATCACTCCACATTGATAAACTTCAAATTATGTACGTATCATTTAGAGACATTAACTTTGATTATGAATGTAGATATGGACACACTTGTTGAATAAAGACTAGCTTTAATGACTAGACACCTACCCTTCGTATTTGAGTGTAAATCCTTGAAACAGTTATGAGGGGCTCCCATTGGAAATTTTGCCCTCCCCCTGTGAATGGGACGATGTCATCATTTGTGTTCTGCAGCATGTTAACGTAACGTCACGCTTCTCTCCTCAGATCTATTACATGTATATGGAACAATTCAAATATTGCTAAAAGGAACAAGTCTTTATATTTGCAACATTGGGTTGACGTTGACAAAGGTATTGTATATTTAAAGGACTGGTTTAACTCAAATGAGCAATTAATTACTTATGAAACATTTCTGAGAGAAAAGGAATTCCTTGTCATCACAAGAATTCAATTTAGTTGTGAAAAGCATATCAGTGGAGTGGTATACTACAAATAATGAAAAGCACTACAGGTGAAGAATATGATCCCAAAATCAACTTTTTATAGAAATTGTAAATATGTTATGAGCAAATGTACTAAATAACTAAAAAAGTCATATTAGAAAATGCTTTGTGGATAATTATTCTTGAACTCTCAATTTGCAAATATAAATTGGGGGAAAACATGGCTTGTTCCATTTAAATATTTAATAACAAACAAAGTACGAGAATGTAAAAATATTGCATAACATCTATCCTACAAATGTGTATGTCTCAAGATTTGTTAAATTGGATGATAGTAAACACATTTTGTAAAACTGATCACGAAAGTGTAACTCATCTTTTTTTTATGATTGTCTTTTTAGTAGGCTATCATGTTCTGGAATAATGTAGAGAAATATATTTATCAAAAGACTGGTCATACTTCAAAGACTGAGGGTAAAAATATTATTACTTGGTTGTCAGACAAAGATACAGATATTTGGTCTTTTATTTTGTTAGGGAAATGTAATATTCACAAAGCCACATTTAATGGTATTAGTCATTACATTGAGTCTCTTACATTTGTAAACAATAAAATAAAGTCAAAAGATTTTGGAAATTTATTCTGATTTGTTTAGTTGAAGTCTGTCATGTCCTTTTTTTTTTATTTACTTTAAGGGTTACCTTATAAATATGTAATCTTGGTTTATGATGATGAAATATTGAACTGGAATGTCTCATTGTTTGTATATATTTGTTTTGTTGTTGGTTATTTTTGTTGTTATATTGACAAGATCTGTTACCGATTTGTGAATTTGTATTTTGTCATAAAAAAAAAAGTTAACAGTTGCATTTTATTTCCTTTAGAAAGATGGACTTGAAACAGACTCACTATAACTAAGTTGTTGTGGTGGGGTTATTGATAGGGATGCAACAATAATGGTAATATCGTAATATTGCAATATTGAAACTGACACAATATCGTCGTTGTCATGTCACGATATGAGGTATATGCCACGGAAGAGGCAGGACTTTTGACTTATTGGTTTTCACACATCAGCCTTGTTTCCGTTTCCTTTTTGCGACGTGTGGGCCGCGTCCCAGTTCGTGCGCTTCCACATTTGTGCCCCTCGGTTGCACGTTCCCGTCGACTGGTGCGAGTGTGTAGTGTGTCTGTCTCAGTTGTCGAAAGCATTTCAGAGAGTTGAGATGCCCTGCGCGGGTGGGCTTACGAGTGTTTGAATGCGGCCATCAGTGGCCGGAAACGACTCTGTGTTGAAACCTTGAAGTCGGAAGTCCGTGGCATCTACCCCATTAAAAGCAGCACATCTGTTAAAAAAGTCAGGCTGGTTTTCATTTGTGCAGTTCTAACACCCTCTGGTGGCTAGTTTTTTCAAGGCATATTTTGGCCCTTCTATGTTTAAAATCCATGCTAATGGTCAGATGAAGGGAAACGTAATATGCTTGTGAACCGAGTCAATGTGGAGGAACTCGGTGTGTGCGTACATTAGGAAGTAAGTGCTTCAATATTAAGTGGTATTAGTTTTTTTTGTTTTGTTTTTGAGAGAGAGTTCAGTATTGTTCATTCGGTAATCTTACCGATTTGACATGTCATCATCATTGCTCTCTCTCTTTTTTTTCGTTTTTTTAATGTGCGTGAGTGTGTGTGAATGTATGTGTGCATATGTGCGTGCGTGTGAGGGTGTGCTCATTAATTCACCTAAAACCTATTAAAAATCCCATACCGTTCACCTAAACCGAATACTTCAGAATCCCGCTAGAGTGGTGAAGTTGTCAGGAGACCAGAGGAAGGATCAAAGAAAATAAAGAAAAGTGAAAAGCACCAACCAGATATCATCTACTACCCACCGGGTTACCAACCAGAATCTTTCACCAACCCCAGAAACATCTAAATTCCAACCAATTAGGGAGACCTCGAGAGACCAAAGGAAAGACTGAGGAAAGGAAGGAAGGATAGATGAAGCAGAGTGAGATCCACAGACATTAGCCTCCACTGATTCAACGACCAGAAGAAGAAGCAGATTTTCGGTAGATGCTGGTGTGGTGGATCTGGCATGCATGAAAACCTCCACCAAAGAGGGGAGCCGTCGACCCCGGCCAGGACAGAGCAAGTACAATCCCCCAGGGCCCCCAAGGCCACGGCAGCGCCAAGGCACAACCCCCAGGCCCCGCAGGGGCCACCGGCCGGAGAGCAAATCCAGGACCCAGGAGATTAAGTGGTATTAGTGATTGTAGGTTGTTTATATGCATTGCTCTTATGTACAAAGCACAATACTGTGTTTTTTTAGTATGAGCTTTTTTTTCTCTTATTTGCTATATTGTGACCTTTTTTTATATCGCCAACCTCCCCACAATATCGTGATAATTATCATATCATGACCTCATATCGTGATATCGTATCGTAATGTTTTGATATCGTTACATCCATAGTTATTGAGGGTAGCAACTTATCATGTCATGGATTCAAAATACGCACAGCTCACCTAAAAACTAAACAAAATAAAATGCTTTTCATAAAAAATAATAATATATATATATATATATTTATGGTCAGAGGTGGCAAATCCAGGTCCAGAAAGTAAAAACCCTGCCACAGTGTGGCCGCTGATGCTAGCTAGCTATCTCCCTAGCAGGTAAACCAGCACTAGGGATCTAGCTAGCTAGCACCCGGGGCTAAAGCCAAACTATGGCAGGGTTTTTACTTTCTGGGCTTGGATTTGTCACCTTTGTACATGGCAGAGGTGGGCATCGAGGGCCGGAGTCCTGCAGGTTTTGCATGTTGCCCTTCTCCAACTCAGCTGATATATGATTAGCTCATCAGCAAGCTCTGCATAAGCCCGTTAACGATCCTGTTGATTGGAATCAGCTTGTGTTGGAAGTGAGAAACCTCCAAAACCTGCAGGACTCCGGCCCTTGAGGACTGAGATTGCCCACCTATGGTTCATGGTACCAATTATGTTTGTTGACCATCATCAATAATTACTTACATGAATAAGTTCTTTCAAACAATGATAAGCGTCCAAGATAAGGGCAGCTCTATTCTTTTGCTATCAAATATCTGCAAAAAGCATAAAACCCCTATAGTACCCAGATGACTGTCAAGCAAAATTTATTTGAGTGGAGAAAATGTAAATCCATTTGTATAACTGAATGTAAACATACATAATTTTTTCACATTACTTAGGTGGGTGTGACAATCAGTGGTACTTTAACTTTAAAATTCAGATTTAGTTTTTCAATTTAATGATGCAAAATGAACAATTTTGGGTGAAAAAATTGTTGAGGGGAGACAAAGCCATCTCTGATTAAAATTTTCTGTTATCAAATACCAACAAAAATTACAATACCCTTACAATACACTTAAAATGTGTGCCATATCTTTGATTTGCTACTGTCATGCTCCTGCTCTCAGTTCTGTTTTGTGTCTGGTGTTTTTCCAGTGAGCGAGTGAGGGGGCGTGTCCCCCTAAAGCGCATCAATGATTAAAATACTTTAAAAGGGACTGAGCAACAGCATCAGGTGCCAGAAGATTCACCTTGCTCGCTGTTATTGTGCCAAGTGATTTTCCTAGCCCTTTCATAGTTTATGAACTATACTATAGTATAGTATAGTCTTTACGCGTAGCAGTTTTGTACTCCGCGTTATTTTTTGTTCGTAGTTTCGAGTGTCTTGTTTTTTGTGCGCCCATGTAATAGTATCTTCCTTGCTCGTTTTATTATAGCAAGTGATTTTTTGTAAACTTAATTTTTCCTTTGCCGTTTGCCAGTGTTTTTGGTTAGTTTTTATTTTTCTTCCTGGTCGGTTGCCAGCGCCATTTGTTGTTATTTAGTTAATCTCTTTTTCTGTAATAAACAACCTTTTTGTATTCTCTCCTGGTCTACGCTTGTGGGATCCAACCTACTGGTACTCCGGAAACCAAACAGAATCTTCTGGCCATGGATCCTGTAGACGACGGAGCAGGTTAGACAATGGTAATCATTGTTAGATTTTATACTGCAAAGCGAACTCATAACATGTAAAAATTAACTAGATAGACAGAAGTAATATTTTTCTTATAGGCTTAAATAATACAGTTATAGAGACATTAATGTTCATTGAAACCTTATTGACTTAACATAGGAACCTCTTTAACAAAATAATACAAAAAATGCACACAAACACACCCCATGCATCTACATCCATTGCAGCCACGTTGTGTAATAGAAGGGGAATGCCTGAAATGGTAACCAGTAATGTCCATGCCCTTGTACAGAGCATAAACTTTGGATCAGAGAGTGCCAAAGGGGCTGTGTGTCAAGAACACGTTCTGTACTTGTGTAGCCTGACTTGAAGAATTGGTTGGAGGTGCCCTGGAGCAATTGTATTGTCCAGCAGTGACTTACCAGTTCACACAGCATCCCTGTGGTCCCTCCTACAGGAGTCCATGGAAAGGGGCACCCACGTTGCCTTTTCGGCAGAGGTGGGCGGTGTTACGTTCACGGAGTGGAGGACCCAAATGCAGGAAGGTAGGAGAGCCACGGCAGGGATGCTGGTAACTTAGTTTTAATCAAAAATACGAAAACACAAGATCACGCCCGAGGGCGGATAAAACAGCGAGTAGTGTGGGATACAGAGTAGATCCACAGAGAAACGCTACTAAAACACTCGTGGTGTCCACAGCACCTGGAAAGATTGCACCTAGAACGGTAGCAGAATCACAACGTCAGGTCTGGTGAGTAGCGTCACGGAGTAATAACCCGACACTCCTTGCTGTTTCTGCCAGGCTTTTATTTCGGCCTGATGAGCTAATGGGCAGCAGGTGTGTTTGGCAGGATCCGCCCTCCAGCTGTTTCCCCAGCAACTGCAAGGGAAAACAGAAACAGCTGACCCCAATCATGACAGGCGGTCCATCGGAAGTGACGTACTGTCCGTCGGTCCATCACCGACGGACCCAGGTTTTTCTGGCGAATGATGAATGACGCGGGGGAGAAAAAAAATGGTGGACAAAGCAAAGACGGAAGTGGGTTTTCATACGTCAGTGGTCATAGGTAGGCAGTCCGTCGGGTACGGCGGTTGCTAGCTAGCACAGTGTTGCTTGCTTGTTTGCTCCCATTGCATTGAATTGCATTGACTGCAGTGTA
The DNA here is from genome assembly GCF_054856555.1 of Leptonotus elevatus. Lineage (NCBI taxonomy): Eukaryota > Metazoa > Chordata > Actinopteri > Syngnathiformes > Syngnathidae > Leptonotus > Leptonotus elevatus. The sequence continues at coordinate 27,748,978 of NC_141243.1, forward strand.
TGGAACTGCTTTGTGCTGCCTGTACAGTAGGTGGCGGTCTATGCATCAAAGAGCTGTAAACTAGCCACTAAACTAGAAGAAAAAGACAATAAAAAAGAAGAAAAAGCCACCGCCGAAGAACAGAAGACTAAAAAGAAGACGAAGGAGCTTGGTCCATACTTCATACAGAGATGAAAACTGACGCCATTATGACATTTTATGATAGCGCTGGTAACTTTGTGCTGGAAGAGCCTCAGGACGGAGGAGTGTTTGTAACCCGCAAGTCACCGTGGCCATCAGGGACCTTAAAGCTGCATTAAGGAAGTTTAAATATTAAAATGACAGATTTTTACACATCTATATGCGGAAGCAATGCCCTGATGTGTAGAGCAAGCCCTAAAATGTTTACAACTGCGTCAATAAGCCTATAAACCTCTTCTACATAGAGCCATTTGGGGCGAATGCGCTCAGAATGTGACGTCATGTGCGCTCCTGTCTCCGGGTAGAGTTTCCAGTTGTTTTGTTTTTTTCACTTCCGCGTTGTTTTAATTTATTTTTTGTGTGATTTGAATGTATTGCTGGAATGCTCAAAAAATATAATTAAATAAAAATAAAAGTTTCCACTTCTGCACTATAACATGTAAAAGTGTTCACCCTGAGACACTTCAGATGAACAACACGACTGCAAGTTTTTACATTGATGAGGATGGAATCTGCCGAGAGGAAGAAAAGGACGCGTTCGAGCACAGCTGGAACTCCGCAAAAAAGAAAAAACTGGTTTTATCCAGCGCAACAAAATGAGCCAAAATAGAGTCTGATAGGCGCAGAGGTTGGACTCGTATAAACATCGGCGCAGTGACAGTGACAGTTGGCTCACTTACTGAGAAGGTAAGATATGATAAAAACTATACGTCAAAGTAAAATGTAAACAATAATGATGACAAATCAAGGTGGAAATCAAAAGCAAATATTGCTTATGAACATTGCAAATGTGATCTAGAGGACATGATCCGTGTATGGCTGATACATAAGTGTTCCTGTGTTGCACATTCTGTTGTTTGCATTCTGGTGTCAGAGTCTTTAGTGTACGCATCGCACGTCTTGCGGGGGAGAAGGGACTCATAGCTACGTGTTGTTGTTAGCTCGTGTGCTAATTCGGCTCGCTGTTTAGTTTTTTGTTTCCGGCATCGGCCGCGGCCAACAAGCTTCTACTAGCCGGTTGTGTGAAGAAAAATAAAAAGGGGAGATTACCAACCACGTTTCCTGGCAGCATTCTTGTGAGACGTCACAGTATTGTCCGCAACTTCAGCGTCTTTCAGGTCAACAGTTTATATAAACAGAACAGATACACGTTTCCAATGCTTTCAAGAATACATTTGAAATAAAGACATTTTCATTTTTAGATGCTTGATTTAAAGTATTATGAGGAACAAATTAATTAGAACTTTATTGTGGATTTGAACTACAGTATCATGACCAAAAATATTACTAGATAATAATAATAAATTCCTTGCAAGCAACTACACTATATCACGGTAGAAAATTAGATTATCTGTGCAAGCAATTTATTCAGAATTGCTCTGTCATTGTCTTATTTTTATCTTTCTATCATTCTATCAGTTGAAGTCATCTTTGCTAGCCTTTAAATAGTGGCCTCTTGCCAGAGGGGTTTCTGTTCGCTCGTTCTCGTACAGGCCTGCGCGGCTCATGCACGAGCATCATGGAGGCTGCATTTACACTTTAGTCCAGTAAAAGTTTCAAGCATAATTAATGCAGCTTTAATGGCTGCCTAAGGAACTGCGAAATGTAAGTTAATCTTTTTGAATAATCATTTCTAGGCAGGCTTGGGGAGTAATGGGGAATAATGTACCGCCGTTACGTAATCAGATTACAAAAAAAAAAAGTAACTGTATTCCGTTACACTTACAGGAATAAACATGTAATCAGATCACAGATACATTTATTAAAAATGGGGATTACTTTGAGGGATTACAATTTCTACAATGAGTGAGATTGCGAGAGAGGGCGAGAGAGAGACAGAGAGAGAGAGACAGAGTGCGCATGCACGTCCGCGCGAGTGGGACCGTTGCTACATATCGGGGAGGTGAGGACAAACAAACTGACTAGTCGTGTCCTCCACACGCGGGCAGTGTGAAAAAGCTTCACGGACGGGAAGAGGAAATGGTGACCGGTATTTACTGGAACATAAAGCCTAGATACACCAATCCCACGTTGGCCAAATGTGACCGACGCCTACCCCCTGTGGCGTCGGCCCAGACGTCGGCACGTCGCGTAGAAAAATGACGTAAATACACACTGCACCGACAGCGACTATTACGCAACTTCAGCACATGCGCGAGAAGTAATTCCCCTCCGTACGATCGGCGGCGGTAGTCATTATTAGTATAAGTCATTCCTTCATTTTCTATGCTGTTTGCATGTAGAAGAAGAAAAAAAACAAAAAAATGGACACAACAGTCCACCTTGAGAAGTTATGCTGACAAGATGAATATGATTTGATTTTGCACAATATTTATGTTGGTAAAACATAACTTTAATGTGTGCAACTAATGTCAGTTTTTTTTCTTTAAAAAACGAAAACAAATCCAACACACTTTTTTCAGTGTACCCCCAACCCCCACCATGGGCATGTGCACAAATAATAAACAGTGTATTCACGCGCATGGTTGGTATTCGTCTTTTTGGTAAATTTTTTTAACTCTGTCTGCTAACTTCAAGTTTCAAGCTTTACTTCATCTATCCACCAATGTAAGGTACAAAATGAGTTAATGTATATAATGAAAGGCATCACTGATAGTCTCAGAGTAATGTTTACAGTGCAAAATGACTGAAAATGTTTATACCCGCTAGCTAGTTAGTTGACATTATTCACATGTAGACACTTGTAATTTAGCAACTGCATTGACCTCGTAGGGAAAACTTATAATACAGCTTGATGATATATATTATCTTATATTTTTATTTTTGTCTACAAGCACCTCATTGCTTGGATTTCCAACAGCTGGTGTAGACTCTAGAGTCTAGAGTCTAGACCATTTCCAAAAACACTTGATTGAAAGCCAAGCACCTGAAGTATAGTACACAGTCAGGGCTCCAGAAGTACCCCCCCCCCCCATTTTCACAAATTGACATTTCACTTCTGTACTCATTGTCACATCCATCCATTTCTATATTACTGATATTGGGTGGATGTGTGGAGCTTGTCAGCAACAAAGAATATTCAATAATTTTAAATAATCTAATATTCAATCATTAAAAATAATCTATTTAGTTGTACTCTCTCAAATTTTAGGGGCAAAATGCCACCATTTAGGAGAAGCCTGGAGTCCTGAGAGTGTATTATGATTTTTTTCAGCCAAGGCCAAAATTATTCAAGTAATGAATCCTAATTATATTTATTTATCCTTAAACTAGATGCCCAAACAACCAGCAGTAGACAAGGACTGAATTTTTGCTGTTCTCTGCTCATCAAAAGAGGCCATACACCAAAACGGATTTAGAGAAGTCTGGAGTCCTGAGAGCGTATTATGATTTTTTTTCAGCCAAGGCCAAAATTATTCAAGTAATGAATCCTAATTATATTTATTTATCCTTAAACTAGATACCCAAACAACCAGCAGTAGACAAGGACAGAATTTTTGCTGTTCTCTGCTCATCAAAAGAGGCCATACACCAAAACGGCAACATAGTCACTCCAAAAGATACTGTGTGGCTGGATCTGAGTGAGAAGTTGGGGAAAAAGACAAAAAAAAAAGGCAAAGGCTTTATACACCTCTGTTAATACAAACAGACATAACGTCTGGTCAGCTTAGGGGTTTGAGGCTGAAACTGATCCTGAAACTAGTGATCACACAGGCTCAGAATCAGATCCCCTTTTCCCTGAACGGTCCTTTCAGCTTCAAGTACCTTTTGACAAGTGGGGAAAATTTATTTCAGGAAAGGCTATATACAAAGATAAGTACTGTCAAACCCAATAAAGAAAATATAAAATTTTGAAGCCTGGCACTTGGACCCACATCATAAATGAGCAAATCTGGAAAGCAGTTAAAGTTCCTTGTACATTTGTCTTTCCATTAGCCACAAATAATTATTTAAATCAGAGAATACTGCAAGGAGTGTCACGGCCTTCTCAGCATTAATTGTGACAAAGAACCCAAAATCAATAGTCCAATGATGCTCAATTGGTACATTAAGAACAGTGATGACTCCCTGCACACTGGCAGCTCAAAGCGTTTCATGTCAGGCCATTTGCGTGCGCAGATAGCTCAAGAAACTTGTTCAGGGCAGGATGGAACCACATGTATGGCAGGCATCACAGGCAGAGAAACTGATAGACTTCAGAGATCCTGAGCCAAACCATCTCCCAAATTTGGCCACTATGCGCAAGGCAAAACAGGAGAAAAATATGGCATTAGGTGACAAAAACCCCATTTTGTCATTGCAGCTGCTGAAGTACAGTGCACCTCACAGAGGTAGCATTAAAGACATTGGACTGGACAAGTTTTTCTGTCACTACTGGAGCCAAACACAGATGCATGTGTACAAGTCATTATCCCAAAAATTTAAACCAACAGTATGTTTTGATGCAACTGGCTCACAAGTGAGACCAAATGGCTCATCAGGCCATATCTTCCTTTATCAGGGTGTTATGACATAACAAAGCTTTTACACCTCATCCTGACGTGAAGAGCTACATCAATGAATGTTTTAAAGTCTTACTTGGGGATGAACATGCAAACCTGCCCCCATGTTTTGTCAGGATAGATGTTGCACACTGCATCAAGATGATCTGCCAGTGGGACTGCCTGAAAAATAAAATATATTGTGTTAAAGATTTCTTTGTGAGGTCATTAGCACAGCTTCTGAAGTCACAATGTGTGGAACAATCAAAATAACTTCTACGTGCCATCACTGTTGTGGCACTTAGTGAATCAGAAGGTAATGACTTCTGGAGTACCACTCTCATCAAAAAAGTGTAGAGAAGAGGTTGAGGCACAGGAACCAGCAGATGCGTCCAATCAGCAGATCCAGACTAACGCCCGACAGTAGGTGACAGAAATCTGTGAAGAGAGTAAGTCACTTGCCATGGCTAATGGGGATAGAGATAACATCCACTTCCTCCCTGAGATCATTCCCCACATAATAAGACTTGGAAGTTACTTAACACTCTGGACAGGAATAATGATCCCTCTCTTCAGAAGCCCTAGCATCACTGCAAGTTCCGCTGCTGCTGAAGCAGAGTTCAACATCCTCAAAAATTGACATTTCAAGCATGACAGCCTACCCATTCGTGTTGACCGCTTTGTTGCTCGTCACCGTTCCTTTATTGAGGGAAACATGCGTATTTGTTGTGCAAAACAAAAAAGTGAAAAGGCTGAAGATGTCGATGCTACGACTGTGACAGGACCTGACAATGTCTTCACTACTGCTCAGACTGACGAACACGATGCTCAACCTGGTGAGGAGTCTGATGCTGCTGCAATAAGTCTGGACAATGAAGTGGAAAACTGGAGAGGCTTCCACCCAAAAAAAGGAAGATGTCTTCCTATCTTTCTCCTTGTCCTGAATGGCTGCATGTTGATCCATCTGTGGAACGTAAAAAAGTCAAGGTGCAGTTATTAAAAAATGGAAACCATCAACAGCCTGTTAAACTTGGCAAATTGAAACTCTCTGTGTTGAACACTTGTGCATTTGATGCTGTTTTTCAGAGCTTGTGTTGTTCTTTTTGTGACAGCTTTTCATTTGAAAAAGCTGCTAGGAGCAACAAATGTGAGAACCAGTTCCTCCACCTGGTGATAACAATGACTACACGGGGAGTGAACCAACAGGTGTACTCACAGAGGGCAGAACTGCTGAGGGAAATATTCACACCTGTCAACCTGACCTCTGGTGCTCTCCAAATTGATGCAGATTGCCACATCTTAACTGTGATTGAGAGAGTCATGAGGAACATTCCAAGTGTTTATTTAAAGAAACGATGTTCCTCACAGTACAGCAATTTAAGCACACTTGTAACGAGAGAAGTTCCACTTGTGTGTACAAAAATTGATACACTGCAGACATATGGCATGGCTCATCTTCAGGTCACACCTGAAGAAGGACTCAACCTTCCTGACTCTACCTGCCTCAGGCCAATCCAAAATCCATATCAGTGTCCTGACACATTTAAACAGCAAGACAGGAAGGAAATTGGGGGGCTGGATGACATCATCATAAATTAAATATGCCATAGCTATAAAACCTTTGCAGCACTACACAAACCAGCACTAACGCAGCACAAATGATTGGCACCATTTCGGCTCCAATCTGAACTAAACGGGGGCTGGATGACGTCATCACACGAAACTAAAATGTTTAATATCTATAAAACTGTTACGGCACAAACGGAAATTTTAACTGCACAATTCAGCACAAACGTAGCACAAACAAATGGACCCATTTCGGGTCCGTTTCTCAATAGATGGAGGTCTGGGTAAATTGTAGATGACCTAAAAAATAATTTATGTAACGAATATTGCCCGTCACCCTCAATTTTTTTATTGGCCTTCTTAAACACTTCCCCCTGGGGAACGTGTGGGCAAGCCTCAACCCTGTGTTTTCTCAAACCAACCAGAGACAGTTGAAAAAGGAAAAACTCTTTGAATTTCCCTCCAGCAGGGACTGGATTTCGTTTTAACAACCCACAAGAAACACATACCTCAGCGCCTATCGAGATCTAAAAGCCTGTTTAGCAAGCAGACTAGCGATAAGACTGTTTATCAGTCCCCAGACCACTTTTATGGTCTGATCTATTTACAGGAACCAGCCATATGTTTTGAGAAACAACGCCCCTTGGAAGTTATACCGTACAACAGTGCCCTCCAGCGACCACTATCGGTATTATCCTCAAGAATCCTGCCGCTTGTAATTAATCTGAAGTCTACATAATTCGGGACATAAACGGACTCTATGTACTTGACTGACATCAAGAGACTTCCGTTGTTTATCTTTGTACACAACCTGTGTGTCTATCTCAAATGAATGATGTGTGTAACTTCTGCAGCCATCTAAGTTTAGCTAATTAGTAAGCTTAGCGGATTCAATAACTTTATGATCGCGGTAATGTTTGAAATGTGTTCAGAATGATAAATGAAGCATCTGGCTTTTCATTTCTGATAAAAAATTATCAAATGCTATCCCAAAAGCTTGGTCTCAGTTGACCAAGTCTGCTTCAAGCGCACAGAAGAGGCGAGACTACTACTCTTACCCCCTGGGACAGTTTAAAAGCCAGCGCGCATAGGTACTTTCCCCTCTTCTTCGCTCTTCTCCCTCTTCGCTCTTCCTGCCCCATGAACTTCTCCTGACCATCACAAGAGACGTGGTCGCCGTACACGCTGGACTCGCAACCACACTACGTGTCCCAAAATGCGCGTGTCTGTTCCTGCCGAGAGCCGACCCACCTACCTTCCGCTCTCTGAATCACGCAGCACCCCGCCGACCCAGTTCCACGATGGCTGTTAGGCACCGAGCCGCTGCGCGCCAGCGACCCATTTCTGCTCCAGCCGTGCGCCCGAGACGCCCCGAGACGCCCCGAGACGCCCAAACCAACTGACTGCGGCCTAACAACCGCACAAGCACACCACCACCAACCGGGACTTGTGCCAGCCAAGGACCTGCTGTGGCCTCCACGCCGTGCGCGCACCTCGCCACCAACCGGAGACCTGCAGCAGCCTCTCAGTCGTGCGCCCATCACCATCAGCCAAAGACTCCAGTGCAGAATTCCAGCTGTGCGTGCGCCGACCGCCCAGATTGCCTCCAACAGAGTTTTCTTCAACTGAGGATCGACGCTCGCCGAGTCCCTCTCTCTCCTGTGCACCTGAACCAGCCCGTAAGTGCGCCTTCATTGCAATCTGACCATATACCACTGGCGCAACGTTTTAATTCAAATAAAAAAGGATTGACAGATCAAAACGCTTCCATCTCTATTCCCCATCTACCTTTTTCATTCCCTTTTTATCTTAGTTAGTTAGGTTGCATGTTTATCTTTGATTCACATTTTTATTAAATTCCGTTTCATTAATAGGTTAGCCTGTGACTGATATATGTGTGTGTTAACTAAATAAATGTGTTGTCTTGAAATTCAATTTCTGCCGAATCATTTGCGTTTACTGAGTGGATTAGTAATTCTCTTATTAAAACAAAAATAATAACAAAATAGGATTTTTATCATTTATTTTGCTCCTACAAACAAACAAAGTCAATGTGGTTCCCCCAGAGGTTGCTGAGGAAATTACAACTCCCCAATGCAGCACAAACAAAAGAGGCTATTTCCATACAATTTTGCATGGGTGGGGTCACGCACGTCTTGCTACCTCCTTGTTTTTGTTTAATTAAACCTTTTTTGGACTTCGCCCCTCTCCACGCCTCTACTTCCCTGCACTTGATGATTTTCATGCAGTATTTTTCTATGTTTGTTGGCAAGCACTATAACTCCTCTTTCACCGCCCAAAAAGTGTTGAAATCTAGCTTGCTTTATCTCTCACCTGATTTTGAAGTATTTGAAAACATACAGACCAAGTTAGTTAACTTGGTCTGTAGACGCAGGGGATATTGCCGGCTTAGGTTTTCTTACTGTTAATAGTCACAGGTTATTGTATTGTTTTGAGTTTGAAACTGAAGGACTCAATTTGCCCGCTTTCTGAAGTCTTCAAAATAGCCTAACGTCTTTAAATCTTAACATATTGGCAAAATTTAAACAGTGTGCTTCTTTTTAAAGCTATTTCAGTGACATTTATTGCTGATAAAAAAAAACACACACATTTGTTTTGCCACATACCGATGGCTATAATGTTTCATAATTTAGTTTATTTGAAAACGTTTATTGCATCACTCACCAGTTTTTTTTATGCCAGCCTAGGCAGGAGCAACAGGCAACCCAGGTCCAACTTGACGTCGAGACATCGAGACCCACCAGGACAAGGTTTTCAAGTAAGGATTCATGTTTATATTTAAACCTTAAAACTAGGGATGTCAGTTGATTAAAAAAAATTCTAATCTGATTTATTCCCATGATTTCCATAGTAAACTCGTGATTAGTCACAAACTAATCACATATGTGTGTATATATCATTAGTCTTCAAAATTAAGAATTTATTTTGACACCCCTACTTCAAACATGTCTGTCCTCACAATTGGTGTTTTTTTTTAATCCATTCTATGCATTCCCTTTTATTAAAAAAATTAAAAGAGGCTGAACAGCTAATGTTAATTACATGGAGATGTTTGGCAATGACAACCAGGAAGTGACGTTCCAAGATCTACAGGTGCTAAGGGCCAGCGCCGAGGTCTGGAAGCTCAAACGGGAACCTCTCTCGTGGGACCTCCAAAAGATCACAGAGAGGCGTGGGTCAACCTGCTCCTAAAATATAACACCCCGCTTCCTAGCTCTGCTGCCGTGGAGAGGATGTTCTCAACAGGCGGCGGCACCCTGGCCAGCGGCAACTTTGAGAAGCTAGTGTTCCTGAAGGGGAACGTGGCCTTTTTGTGGTACCCCAGCTACAAAGGGCAGCTTGAAGAGGAGAAGTAGGGGGAATATAAAGGGGTTAAACGTTTAAAATTCCTGTGCGTGTGTGCGTGCGTAAATATATATAAAGTTTTCCACAATATTTTATATTTTTTTGTGTGTAAAGTGTTTTCCACAATATTTCATATATTTTCTGGTGTATTAAGTGTTTTCCACAATATTTCATATATTTATTCTGTGTTAAGTGTTCAGTATAAAAATACATACAATTGTGTGCTGCATCTATATCATGTTAATCTGTGTGAAGTGAAGAGCAGCTAGCTAAGGGTAACATTCTGATTCACTTTTATAATAGATTAAGAATGGCCTGACTGGTGGTCAAATTACCAAATATCATATTTTAAATATATATTTTATGCTATTTATAATTTATATAAGTGTAAGTGTGTTCGGCTTGAATAAAATGGCGGACTGACGATGACGGAAGGGGGCGCTGACGAATGACGGATCATTAAAAATATGTGAAATGCCCAAAGACTGATGAGTAATGATGATACCCTTTACATCCACGCCACCACATTCAAATTAAAATTTTGCTTGTACACGTTTTGCCAGACCAGACTTTGAAACCAGATTAATGGCGACATTTTCAAATCCAAATCCTCATTTATTTATTCATAATCTGAAGTCACCACATTCAATGTTTATGGTTCTTTGCATTAAAAAAATAATTACTAATCTACTCGGACACAAGCACGATTGAGACTGAACTAGATTTAAAAAACATGCATTTATTCACTACGGTTACACATACAAAAATCTAAACACTGCTTACCTAACTATCATACGGTGAAAAGAAAAAAGGATAAAAATAAAGCTAATAGAAATAAGAAAGGAACAATTTAACGAGGTGGAAAGGAAAGGTTTGACTTGCCAAATCTGTGAGATATTTGAAATGGAAGTTGCACCAGCGATATGTAAAATTAGCCCTGAGACGTGCAACTTACTGGAGTGAGTTGAATCGAGCTAGTGGAGGGAAAGTCGATTGAAAAAAAAATTGCTCCCAAAACGGCACGGCAAAAATAAAAAATACATAAAAATGTTCCACAGTTGGATGAGGTGCAACACAGCTCGGGCTCAAGGTGGATGGCGTTTTCAGGCGAGGGCGGGGTTTAGCCAAAGTCGTACTCTTGGTGCGCATCTTAGCTGCCCTAAATGCCGCTGCTGAGACTCAAGTTTGGTTAGGCTGCCAAGTCAAGTTCTTCCAAGCAAAACATGTTATCGTTACACATATCACCTAATATCACGCCGGAAACGGCGGAGCCGAGACAACGCACACAAGGTATCCGGGGAGGCGCATGATCAAGAAAAAGAATATGCCTTCCGTGTGAGCGAAGGAGCAACTGGAGTCGATGTGAGAGGCCTGATGGTTGACTGCGGGGGAACCTCACACATTGTCACCGACCTGGCAAAGTTCAAGAGGTTTGATGACGCATTCCAGGCTGGCGGGACGGTACTCGAAGCAAGGGCAAGGCCGAGCGCCGAGGTGATGCGGAAGTGAGTCTGATTGAAAGCAAAGGAAGACTGATGAACGCAACACCGAGGCAGGCGCTGTATATTCCATTCTACTCACAATAATTTTTTACCCGTGAAAGCAGCAACTGCCAGCGGCGCAACTGTGATCTTCAAGGAAGGGAACACTCTGATCCACAAAGACGGTACCAAATTCCATATTCACGTGCATGATAGGCTTTACAATTTGCATACAGTGATTAATGATGACATAAACATTGATAATGAAGGTAAGGGGTGTCAGGATATGCAAACGTGGCATGAAATTTTGGGGCACTGTAATTTCAATGACATTCAGAAGTTAAAAGATGTAGTTGATGGCGTGAAAATTAAGGGATCAAGAAATAAACCTCTATATTGCGAAGTGTGCATTCAAGGAAATTTTATCAGACCAGGAACCGAGACCCCGATGTGAGGGCCAAAACTCCGCTAGAGCTAGTACACACAGATTTGGCAGGCCTGATCCATCCAGAATCTAGAGATGGGCACAGATATGCACTTTCATTTTCTGACGATTTTCCCAGTACAGTATTTGTGTATTTTTTAGAGAACAAAAGTGATACAGCGCTCCGGGCTCTTGGGTTTGCTCTCAACCCCCCGCGTGGCCCGGGGGGTTGTGCTCTGGCGCTGTCGTGGCCTGGGAGGCGCTGGGGCGCGGTGCTTGCCTTGTCAGGCCAAGGTTGACGGCTCCCCCTTTTGGTGGAGGTTTTCATGCATACCAGATCCACCACACCAACATCTACTAAAATTCAAACATAATTTGCTTCTCGTACTGGTCGCGGAATCAGTAGAGGCTGGTGTTTGTGGATATTACTCTGCTTCATCTATACTTTCTTCCTTTCTTTATTATTTCCTCTGGTCTCTTGAGGTCTCCCTAATTTGTTGGAATTTAGATGTTTCTGGGGTTGGTGAAAGATTCTGGTTTTGTAACTCTGTGGGTAGTAGGTGGTGTCGGGTTGGTGCTGGATTTTACATCGTTTCATCTTTCTTTTCTTTCATCCTTCCTCTGGTCTCCTGACAACTTCACAACTTTGACGGGACTCTGAAGTATCCGGTTAAGGTGAAGGGTATGGTATTTTTAACAGGTTTCAGGTGAATTAATGAGCACAAACTCACACGCACGCACGCACGCACAAACACACACACACACACACACCCACACCCCCCCCCCACACACACACACACAATGATGATGACATGTTGACTCTGTAAGACTGCCGAATGAACAATACTGAGCTTTTAAAAAAAGCTTGTTTTCCGAAGGTAGCTACCTCAAGGCTAACGCAAAATCGAAAACTAATTAGCGCACTACTTGTGGCACTTTTATAACTCAAAAGAAGGCTATTCATACAAAAACGCTTCAGAAATATATACAGAGAAGCATCTTAACATTTCTCACCGGCATATGCTCTTCCTGCGCTGCAAAACAACTTTTATTGGCATAACGTGAGCGTGACTTTTTTTCTTCTACACTCTAAAGGGGCTACGACTTAACATACACGCAGAACCACACTGCCCCAAGTGGACAAATCGTGTACAACATGAACAGCGCTCCCAATAAAGGCACACACAAAAAAGGGCAAGAGAGTATGAAATAATGTAAATAAAATCGATTTTGGGACATTTTATATTGATTCTGAATCGTAATAAATGTGAATCGCAATTCTATGATAATCTATTTTTTTGGCACACCCCTATCGTAACACAGTAGCGGAACGGAACGGAAAACGTTGGCCACAGTGCAGTAAATTTCGTTGAGTAAATTTTACGCTAAAAAAAACAGACTATATTCGGTCCCAGTCCAAACAGAATTAAAATTTAAACTTGGAAGAGAGTAATATATATCCATCCATCCATTTTCTTAACCGCTTATCCTCACAGGGGTCGCGGGGGGCGCTGGAGCCTATCCCAGCTGGCTTCGGGCAGTAGGCGGGGTACACCCTGAACTGGTTGCCAGCCAATCACAGGGTAAGTAATATATATATATAGGTAGAGGAACGATCCCACAACCTTCAGCATGGGAGACGGCCACGCTACCACTTCTACACATCTAGGCCACACCTACTGTTTGTTGACCTATTGCTGGTATGTCTAAAAGGAGACCAATATACCTAACCTATAGTCAGGAACCCGGCTGCTGCCAGCGGGATCGAGCGGATTCACCTCCGATGGGCACCAGGGGTTGATATTCGGATTCACGGCATGCCAGTGGGTTAATTCTGTGGGTGCTGTCCCCCCTGGCGGGGAGTGGGCGGGTCTGCCCCTCTGTTGGCTGCTGGGTGGCGGCTGCGTCTTGGCCGTTCCCTGGGTCTCTTGGGGGGTGCTGCGTTGCGGGGCTTTCCCTGGTGTCGGGGGCGGCGCCGTTCCGGCGCGGTCCGTCGCTCTGGGCCCGGCGACGCGGTTCGGGGCCTGTGGGCCGCCGGGGTGCCCGGTGGTTCCCTCTCCCCTCCCCCTTCCTCCCCCTTGCTGCCTCTCCCTCCTCGCCTCTCCCCGCCCGTCCTCCGCCTCCCTGTCCCCTCTCCCTCGTCGCCCTTCCTCCTCCTCTCCCCCTCTCCTTGCGTCCCTGCCGCTGCCCCCTGCCCTTCTTGTCGTCCCCTTCCCTCCTCCCTTCCCCCTCCCCGGTACGCCTTCCTTCCCCTCCCCTGGGCCGGGGGCTCCATCCATGGCCCAGGTCTCGGTGCTATGGGGGCCGGCGGGGGTGGCTGGGGTTTGGTGTCGTGCCCGCCCCGCTCCGGTGGGCGTCCTGACACCTCGGGCGGGACCCAGTATCCGGGGGGCGAGCCCTATCGCCCCGCCGGACGGGTCCCATATGCCCGCCGGGGTCCTGGTGGGGTGGGTGGGGGCTTGGTGGGCCGGTGCGCCTCCTGCCCCCGCCCGGTTGGGGAGGGCCCCGCTGGTCACTCCTCTTAACTCACTACACTAGGTTTGCACAATACACTTTTATAGACATATAGGGCACATAACACACTTTGGGGGGTGGGGTAGGGTGGAAACACCGTCTTCACCCTACAACTCCCCTCCAATTTTAATACACCACACAACTTGTGGGTGGGGGGGGGGCTTGTGGGGGTGCCATCGGTTGGGGGCCGCAGTATAGAGCAGTGCTGCGGTCCCCTGTCCGTGTCGCCACCCCACCCCCCCCCCCCCGCCCTATCTATTTTTGTTAATGCACCACATACACTCAGCAACATGCTTGGGTGGCGGGTGGATCGGAGCGTGGGAATATCATTTCCATCGGCTCCGGTTCACCTGCTCCTAATTTTAATGCACCACACACACACACTTGTATATACACTGCCGGTTGGTCTGGGTGGGGTCGGGGGGAGTGGGCGGCTTTGTTGGGGGGGGGGCGGTGGTGGGGGTGTGCTGGGCGTGGGGGCGGCTGGGGCTGGGTTGGGGTGGGTGGCGGGGGTGGATGGGGGGCGGGGGGTCGTGGGGGGGCGGGGGTTGGGGGCCGGTGGGGTGCCTGGTGGGCCTGCAGTGCCCCGTCCTGCTGCGTTGGGCCGGGGGCGCGGGCCGTGTTGGGGCGGGGGGCGCTCCTGCTCCTGGGTTTGCTCTCCGGCCGGTGGCCCTGGCGGGGCCCGGGGGTCGTCCTTTGGCGCTGCCGCGGCCTGGGGGGCCCTGAGGTGTTGCGCTTGCTCTGTTCCGGCGGGGGTCGACGGCTCCCCTCTTTGGTGGAGATTTTCATGCATGCCAGATCCACCACACCAGCATCTACCGAAACTCAGACACAATCTGTTTCCTCCTCAGGTTATTGAATCGGTGGAGGCTGGTGTCTGCGGATCTCACGCGGCTTCGTCTGTCCTTCCTTCCTTTTCTCGGTCTCTCCTTTGGTCTCTAGAGGCCTCCCTGATTTTATGTTTTTTGGATTTGTTGGGGTCTGGATGTTTCTTGGGCTGGGGAGGAGTTCTGGTGGGGGGTGTCTGGTCGGTGCTGGATTTCACCTTCCTTGAACGGTGAACGGTATGAGATTTTTTCTAATAGATTTTCTGGTGAGCTAACAAATACACGCACGCACGCACGCACGCACATACACATACTCACCCACACACACACACAAAAAAAAAATAAAAAAAAAAATATATATATATATATATATATATATATATATATAAAAAATAAAAAATGAGCAATGATGATGACATTTCCGAATGAACAATACTGAGCTCTTAAGAGAAAAAGGAAAAAAATAAAAAAATAAATAAAATAAATAAATAAATAAAAGGAGACCAATAATGGTATTGGATGTATGAGGATTCCACCTAACACCAGTGACATAATAATGACACACAGCGTCATGGCTCAGTGGGTAGATTGGCCATCTCCCAACCTGAAGCTTGTAGGATCGTTTCTCAATCCTTGAGTATTTATTTATTTATTTTGAATATTTACTCTCTTCCAAGTGTTAAGTTTACTCTATTAAGAAAATAACAAAGTAACAAAGTGTACTGAGTGGTGACAACATTAAACAGTCAAACTGTTTATGAAGTGGTTATTTTTTGGGGACCGGCAACTTTGCGATGGTAACCGCTAACTATATATATATAAAAAATACCGCTAACTATAAAAAAAAAGCATATAAAAAAGCAAATAATCATTGTCAACTGATAAACTTTTTTTTTATAGTGAATTTTGTTTAACGAGACATGTGATGACACAATATTTACAGTCTGCAGAAATATTCAAATGCATTTGAATCAGATGTGTACAAATCTTCCCTTGAAAGAGGGGTGAAAAAAATCTGACAGCTCGACTTAGTTTCACGGGCAGTTCAGCTTTCAATTCATTACAAACCGAATGATTCACGACCGCACCATGTGCAAGTGTCTTTGAATGTTTATGCGCCTTTTGGGCAAAGTGTGCGGACAAATTAAGTAGTGAATGAAGAGATGGGGATAAACAGGCTATCACAGCCTCCTTACACACCAGTAGAACGCCTTGAGTGAAGTTTGTGGTTTGTCAGCTCCCAGGCTGATTAGTCCTTAGCTCACCATCAAAAAGTGTGTTTTTTAATGCACCACACATCCAACTCGGTCTTATTACACTAAATCAACATTTATTTATTTTTTATCAAAATTGAGATATTCATATATTCAAATTCTACACTTAATTCCCTTTAAAATTATATGTAATAAATGGATGTAGCTAAAAAAATGTACAAAGTTACAGCAATTT
Organism: Leptonotus elevatus; assembly: GCF_054856555.1. Classification (NCBI taxonomy): domain Eukaryota; kingdom Metazoa; phylum Chordata; class Actinopteri; order Syngnathiformes; family Syngnathidae; genus Leptonotus; species Leptonotus elevatus. The sequence goes on from NC_141243.1 coordinate 27,765,227, forward strand.
TAATGTTGGCAAGTTGAAATACCTAGTTTTGAGAAAAATGTATTTAAAGTTTTGGTCCTTGCATCTTTCAACTGTCCATAACAACCAGTACATTAGGAAAAAGATATTGACCTGACATTTTTACGAACTTTTAAAAGATCAATGGAAAGTCAATTTTAATAGCAGGTAAGGACATCATCTGAGATTTGAACCCTTTAAAAGTTTAGAAAGTTTGACCTCTCAACATATGAAATGAGCCTCAACTTTGAAGATCACATTAAGTATCTTCTGAGGCATCATCAGCCAAAGTTTATTTCTTTTATTGTTGCTCCTTGTGATATTTTCTTGTTTTAAGGTCATGTAACCACAGTGGGAAATTAGATTTAATCATTTTTTTGTCAATTAAAGATTATTTGCCATTTGGTGTGGCCTGTGACAAGGAGGTTTATTGACTTATCATGGATGTTATGTCTCAAATCCATTTGATCACATAAAGAAAATGAAAACGTTTTGGTGGTTCAACTGTTTTTTTTGGGGGGGGGGGGGGTAACACTTTACATACTGTAGGATTTACAAGTCACTCCAAATATGTGCTGCATATTTTTATTTCATCCCACTTAAAACAATATAAAATAAAAATCTGTGGTGATATTCAGCGATTCAGGCATACGGTTCATTCATGACGCGTCAAAGTGGCGTCATCTTTCATAGACGTGACGACATCCAGGAGTGATCAAAACATTTCATTATTTACAATACATTATTACATTGGCCTATTTTATCACATACAAGGCATTTCACAACTTTTGCACTTAGCCGACTCGCTGTCGCTGTCACAAGTCTGGTCTAATGGGAGCTGCAGGCTTGGCTGCTCGCATGAGTTTCTTCCTGTCTTCCTGTTGAAATACTTCAGTACATATAGGGGAGGGCGGGGTAAGTAGTGCCATTTTTTACTTCAAGTGTCTTTTACGCAAGGGAATTACAGGAATGCCTCCAACTAAAATATGTTCATATAGTTTAGGATGTCGTGCATCCCTGGGAGCAATCACTTTGGATCTTTAATAAACTGTTAAATAATAAACTGAGAAATATAGCTTTAGAAAAAAAAAAGTGGTTTTGTGGCATAACTTGCCCCCAGTGTGGGGGGCATTAATCATTAATTTGTCAATCATTAATCAGAATTCAATGGGGTAAATTGTGCCATTGATAACTGAAGTGAAAAAGATCATTTTAATCTCAAAAAACGATAATGCTATTTAAAAGGAAGAAAATTTCAATACAAAACTTTGATTTGCAGGTTTCAGAGGCCTTTTCTTCTTTCATTCTTTTTCTTTTCTTGTTCACCCTTTTTATCTTCTCTTTTTTTGTGAGCCTTCTCCAACTCCATCTTCCCAGGTGTTTCAGCCACAATTCTTGTTTTCCCTTTCTTTCTTTCTTTCTTTTTTTACAATTCTGTTCTTTCTTTCTTTGAATTTTGGCAAGGAAAAAATAACTTCAAAGGACACATAACCCAAGTGAGCAAAACAACCACATTTGTCACTTGGTGAGTGCTTGGGAGGGTAAGCCTGAGCCTTTTTATTTTTATTTTGTTATTTTTTTTTAATTTTTACTTATCCTTATATTTATTTATGGCCATCCTGCAGATTTGTTTCTCCTTTCCAACCTGACGTATGGTCTTCCCCTCTTTTACCTCTCTTTCCAACTCCTCAAGAGGAGTTGAAACCCTGTCTTCCTTTTGTATCTGGTGACAGGATGAATTTTGGTAAAAAATTAAGTATGACACGTACTTTTAGTGATCAAATGAAAGAATACAGTTAACAACAACAATAAAATACAATAAAGTAATACAGAGTAAATAATCATAATTTTGGGGAAGTTGTGCCAACTTAACCGAGGTCCTTTGACACAAAATACTCCAAGCCCACCATTTTGAAAAAAAGAAGAAGAAAAAAAGAAGCACCCCCCATCTGTTTTGAGCCAACATCAGGCCAACTATATAGACTCATGATGTAGCTTACTAAAGCACTAAAACATGTGTGAACTGTTTTCAAAGTTGTCTGTAATTGTTCAAACACAGCCATCAAAAGACCTTAATCATAGAATTTTTACTTTGGAGGGAAAAAAACAACAACAACAAAGGTTTTTTGAACTTATATGTGCTTAGCTCTCAAGCCATGTGTTTCCCTTTTTTACCGGATGAGCGTAATGGATGTTTCTTTAAAAATGTGGTCACATGACCAACTTCTTTGGTTTTCTAAATAGCAGGGCTGGAACAACTTGCCCCTTGTCACAAATTATCCCACTCTCCCCTTACATGTATTCATCTACATTAAAGTAGAAATACACACGTCAAATAAAGCAATCCCGGAATAGAAAATTATCTCTTTTTGGATTACGAACCTGAGCCACGGTATTTACCAATGACGACATTTGCTTCTGCTTCAAGGTAGGATGCCGTTGTTATGACATGCGTTGTCAATCAGAACCCTTATACTTTCGTGCTGAATGGTCACATTATGGTGTACTTCGACTTTTATTGGTTGCTATGTCCATTTATATCAATCATTTGTGAAGTGACGTTTGAGCCGAGGAACGGCGGGTTATTTTGAGGCAGGTTTCCGAGACGCATTGCTAGCTAAAGTCGGCTAAAAACATATAGGCTAAAAATGTACTTGTCCTAAAAAATGCGTATTTTCATTCACTTCCACTACAAATTTTAACTTTTGTGCTGCTGGGAAATAAAGATAGAATAGAATAGAGTAGAGACCTCACGGAGGCTATTTGTGAAGAAATCTCAAAATCAACATTTTTGTCCAAACAATCTATTTTTGTGATATACTGAAAAATAATTTCGCTAACATGCGGACCCTTTTCCCGGAGCAGTTCACAACTAAACTTATTTCCCTAATTCTGACAGACTGTTATCGTTGCACGTGCAGGTCAGCTCCCCGAAAAGTCGGAGGAATCGAAGAGGAGTAATGGGACACAGGCGAGGATACAGAGTTCATGTGTCCTTGGGCTGAGGAAGTAGATAATGATGAAGAGGAGGAAGAGCAAGATGGCTGGAACTGTATGGGACTGGGCTTTCCCAGAGTTGTACATTGGCTCAGACTTCCATGAGGTCCCATCATCCCTTGTGTAAATGACTGCCGAGCAAATAGAACACCTGTAAGCAAACATCAAGTTGAATGTCAGCATTAGACTAGTGTTAATTTTGTTGATGAAAACTAAACTAAAATAATTTCTTCAACACACAGTTTTTACCGGACTAAAACGAGACTCGACTGGACTAAAACCCTCATTAATAAACAATAACTGTTACTAAATCAGTATGGATTTTCATTGACTAATGAAGACGAGACGAAAATGTACTTCACTTCATAAAAACTGGGCTAAAATCTATAGACATTTTAGTTCATGAACAAAAACGAGACAAAAATTATATGATTTTGTAAAATCTCGTCTCTGCTAATTTGTCACTGTGACACTGTCATGTGACACACAGTGACACACCAACTTTCAAAGCTGCATGGTACAGACAGGAGGTGGATTCACGGTGAAAGGTAAAAAAACAACTAAATTATAGTTATAATGTAACGATAATCCAACGGCTATAACGTTCCAACAATAATGTTAATCCAACCGCTAACTAATTTACTAGCTTGTAGCATGGAGCCATTGCAAAAAAAAATATGGGGATAAAATGATTGTCCTGACTAAAACTAGAATAAAACATTGACAGTTTTTGTTTACTAAAACTAGACAAATACAAACTTTCCTTGGACTAAAATGTTAGATTTATAGTCAACTAAAATGGACTGAATAAAAACAGGATGAGGTTGACTAACTATGTTAAAAACTAACAAGCGTGATTAAAACTGGACTAAAACTGTCACGGTGTGGTCACGGTGTGGTCACGGAGCGGCGTGGTGTCTGTCGGCGTGTGAAGTGGAGGACCCAAAATGCAGGGAGGCAGGAGAACCACAGCAGGAGTGCGAGACTGGCGTGCTTTATTTTACAGAAAACACTAACCAGGGTACTGGTTAATGCTAACTAAACAACAAACTGAAAAGATACAAAATCAAAATGACAGACAGAACTCCGGGGGTGACCGTGACAAGCGGCAATGATCCCACGCCGACTGATCACCACCCGGGAATTAAATACACTCACACTAATTGGGTAACTAGCCACACCTGGGGCCAGGCATAAGTGGCTGAGGGCCCGGATTGGTCAACCCGGAAGGGCTGGAACCCACTCAGGACCAATCGGGACCCTCAACCAAAACCAGATCTTCCCAGACATGACAAAAACTGGGACTAAATGTAAAAATGGCTGATAAAATCACATTAGACTTGGCATTGCTGTCCGTTTTTCTGTTTGCTACTTATGTTATTTTTGTTTCAGCCTAAAGGTGACAAAATGTAGACTATTTGGCAAAAACAAACAAACAAAACAATGGAAACAATGGGCCAAATTTGAATTTCAATCAGATGGTACAAAATTAATGAAATACTACTGTGTTTGATTTGTGGAAGAAATTACTAGCACGCTTTAGAAAATAGAGCTTGGAATTTTTAAAACACAACCCACAATTAACACAACCACACACACACAAGATGCAGAAGATTTCACACCCTGTAAAAACTATGAACACATGCATATAAATAATGAGGGATATAACGATAATGGCAATATTGTGATATTAAAACTGCCACAATATCGTTGTCATCATGTCACAATATTAAAAGCATCACATCTGTTAAAAAAGTCAGGTAGTGCAGTTCTAGCACCCTCTGGTGGCTAGTTATTTAGTGCAATACAATTTTCACAAGGCATGTTTTGGCCCTAGTTTTGTGACGATACCAACAGTTTGACTTCAATACTATACCTGCATAAAATACCTCGGTACTGAAACGGTACCTCGACAAAACTCTAAAACATCAGCAAAAGCAGCAAAATTAAAACTGACAAAAGAACTTCAAATTATTTAAATTTTTTATTCATCTAAAATATTGGGATGTATACATGTAATTTATGTAGATATGTAGCGATTATTTGGGTTGCCGTAATGGCTTATGAGAAATTTAGACAGTACTGAGGGGAGTTGTAATTTCCTCAGCAACCTCTGGGGCACGACGTTGACTTTGTTTGTTTGTAGGAGCAAAATAAACGATAAAATCCTATTATCAAGTATTCATAATCTGAAGTTGCTACTTAAGTTAATCATGGAGTTCTTTGCTTTAATAAGAGAATTACTAATCCACTCAGTAAACACAAATTATTCGGCAGAAATTGAATTTCTAGACAATAAATTTATTTAGTAAACACACACATATATCAGTCACAGCCTAACCTATTAATGAAAGGGAATTTAAAAAAAAAAGTGAATCAAAGATAAACATGCAACCTAACTAACTAAGATAAAAAGGGAATGAAAAAGGTAGATGGGGAATAGAGATGGAAGCGTTTTGATCTGTCAATCCTTTTTTATTTGAATTAAAACGTTGCGCCAGTGGTATATGGTCAGATTGCAATGAAGGCTGTTAGAAAACAGCCTTTGTTTTCTTGCGTGTTGAAATAAAACTCAAAGTTGAGATCTAGTGAAGAGGCTTACTTGCAAGTATTTTATTTAGAAATTTCTAAAGCCATAGGGACCCTTGCTGAATCAGAAGTAGTCGCCAAATGTCCCTCCCTCTGGGCTCATCCCTACTTATACAAAAGCAGTGTTTACAAAAAATGTCCTGTCCTTGTGGGAAGAGTGAAATACAAAACAGATAATAAATCTTCAGCTCGTATCTTAGTCCACTACAGATGTGGGTAAACAATTGGTCCCGGCACCTCCTGGACCAGATAATTTATGGACAGAACTCTGCGTGAACTTTCAAACATTACTCATTTAGATAACTCAGAAACCTTACTTAGACATCTCTTTCCCAGAGAAGAGAACAATGGACTATAGATTGAATAACATTTGAATTAACTGTTGTCTTATTATTACACAGCTCTAACTAAAATCAAAACGGTTAAAATATAAATCGAAAAAGTAAATTTTTTTTAAAATAATGTTAACATTCCTCCAATTGAGCCCACAAAAAACATTTTAACATATATATATATATTTTTTAGAGGAAAATACCAGCAGGATCTTCATCCCCCACATTGGATGCAATAATAGGCATAAATGGGTTAGCAGAAGCAACCATCATATAAGACGACTTATTTTGTACGTCCTGTTTTTCAATAGCAGTGGTAATAATTATTTGGCAAAGACAATGAATACATGGAATACAGCAACACCCGCACGTGGTTAACAAAGCAGCGAAAACAGCAACAGATATCAAAATTGAGGAAACTAAAGCTTTATAGCGCCCAAATACAGCCATCCAATTATCCCATACAGAAGTATCCACACCGGAATGCTCTTTCATTTTCATATTGAGTGTCCGCAGTCCTTCAATTGCAATGGTTAAACTTCCAACTGGTGCAGTGTTGTTAGGAATAAAAGTGCAACACTGATCTCCAAACATTGAGCAAACTCCGCCCTTTTCTGCCAACAACATATCTAGTGCAATTCGATTTTGGAATGCCATCAAAGATGTGGCAGCTAACTGGAGATGTGTTCCCGCTTTGAAGCCATCTCGTGATGAAGTTCTTTGTTGAATGGAAAGAGTGTGTTAGTTTTTTTTTTTCTTCTTCTTTTTGACCCCGGGGTCGACTGCCAGAGATTCAAGGATTGGTCACCGGGATTGTCTTCCCAAAAGGTGACTCAATCGTTGTGGAATGATGCCCGGAAAAAGGGCACTTGACTCAATCTCCGTTGAATGATGTCCTCAGAGGAGGCAGCTCGACACTGGATCAGCAGTTGTGGCCCTCACGTTGGGTCGGCAGGTGGTGGGATCGCTGAGCCAGAGGCGGATCCGGCGGGCCTGGTAGATGAGAGGTGGTACCACGTGTCCCCCTTCTTATGCAAGTGCACTGCATAAGATGTTCTCTCCGTGACCTTGTGGGGTCCTGTCCATCTAAGGGCAAACCATTTTCTTTTAGTCACTTTTAACCACACATATTCACAATCATTTATTTCTAAAGGAGCAACTGGCCACTTTTTTGTTAGCTTAGAGAACATAGATACTAATTGTTTTAGTACTGGAGGTCCTGCAATGTGTGACTCTTCCAGTGGTGCCGTAGGAGCCGGAAATGGTCTGTTTTTGTGACCTTCAAACGGAGTCCAGCCTTTGGCTGAGTTTAATGACATTCGCACATTCATTAATGCAATAGGAAGAGCTTGTAGCCAATTCAAATTTGACGAGGCCAGTGCTTTAGCTAATTTTTCTTTAATATTTCTATTCATTCGCTCAACCTGTCCTTGGGATTGGGGATGGTGTACTGACCCAAATATATGTCTTAGCCCCAATACTTTTTCTACTTCTTGTAGATGTTTGTTTTTGAAATGGGTTCCATTGTCTGATCTAATTTTTCTGGGAACCCCATGTGATGGTATGTAATGATTAATCAAATGTTTTACCACGACCTCTGCTGTTTCAGATTTACATTGATATGCCTCCGGCCACCCGGAAAAGGAATCCACTATTACCAACAAATATCGGTATCCTTCCACTGGTTTTATCATGTCGGTAAAATCCATTGAAATTACTTGTCCCGGAGCAGTCACTTCTACATCGTGAGTGCCAGGAGGAGGTTTAGATGTCATTTTACTGTTAAATTTATTACAAACACTGCAGTCCTGCAGTTCATTTTAAACAATTTGTCTCATGTAAGGATGCCACCAGTTACGTAATCGTCTCATTGTTTCCTCTGTGCCAACATGGCATAATCCATGGGCTTCAGAAATTAGATTTTTTAATTGTTTCTGCGATGGGATATATTTACCTTCTTTCCGCCATATACCTGCTTCATTCTTTTGTCCGCCTTTTGCCAGCCACACACTCTGTTCTTCCGGACTGGCCTTCTCCTGCCACAGCTTAATTGTTTCTGTGGTTATTTCTTGTCCGTCTCCTAATTTACCTTCGCTCACCATCAATTGAAATGTTGGGCTGTAACCCGCCGCTTGTTTTGCCGCCTTGTCTGCTGAATCATTTCCTTCTGACACAAAATCATTTTTTTTTGAATGTCCTTTACATTTTATCACAGCTACTGCTTTAGGCAGTAGTAAGGCGTCTTTCAAATCAAAGATGCCTTGATGGTGTTTAATAGGTGTCCCTGAAGCAGTCATGAAGTAATTTCTTTGCCATTCTTTTATGGCTGTATGCACAACCACATGCGCATTCGCAGAGTCAGTGTAAATGTTCACAGTCTTATCTTTTGCTATTTTTAATGCCGTTGCCACAGCCACTATTTCTGCTCGTTGAGCTGACTGTGGCCCTGTGAGTCTGTCTGCCACTATCAGGTCAAAAGTTGTTCCAATCATCTGTGTTACAGCAAAACCTGATTGGAGTCTTTCATTTTCCTTAAAACAACATCCGTCCGTAAATAACGTCAAGTCTGGGTCGTCCAGTGGGATGTCGTAAAGGTAATTTCTCAGTGAGTTCTCTTCCAAAATTCGCTGAGTGCAGCAGTGGGATTGTCCCTCCAACATGCCTTCTGCCATGTTAATTCCCTCATGTATGAACAAAATGTGAGGTTGTGTCAGGACTAATTCAATCTTTCTCTGTCGTCCCCCTGTCATAGTAAATGCTTGGCTGGTTACGTACTGCACTGTACTATGTGATGTACGTACTGTCAGCGGGTGATGTAACACAATATGAGATGTTTTCTGAATCAAGCGAGCTAGTGCTGAAGCAAAAGCTGCACAAAGAGGGTGACGCTGTTCATATTTTCAAGAGGTGTTGATGCATAAAGGCAAACATGTCTATTACCATTCTCCCCTTTTTGAAAAAGAACAGAAACTGGTGGATTTTTCAGAAAAATCTAGAAAAAACATCTTAGTGTAATCAGGGACGACAAGAGCCGCAGCTGATGACTGTTTCAGCAGAACAAAAGAGTTCTCAGCAGCTTGAGTCCAATTAAGAACATGTGACAGGTTTCTCATTCCTTTTTCATTCACTAATCTCCTGAGAGAATGAGTCAGTTCCGCAAAATTCGGAACATGATGTCTGGAGTAGTTGCACAGACCCAGAAAAGCCAACATTTGTTTTACATTTGTCGGTTTGGGATGGTGCTAGATGTCATCTTTGTGTGACGGAGAAATACCTGTTCCATGCCTTGATATAAGTCGACCCAAGAAGGAAACCTTAGGTCGGGCAATTTGGAGTTTGCCTTTCGAGCCCTTCAAGCCCACCGAAGCCAGGTGGCTCAAAAGGAGCTGTGGAGCTTGTAGGCAGGACTCCTCAGATGGTGCAGCTAGGAGTAGATCGTCCACATACTGCACCAAAAGAACATCAGTAGGAAGTTGGAGAGGTGACAGCAGCTGTCGAAGGGAAGCATTAAAAACTCCAGGAGACAACACAAAACCCTGTGGTAGCCGGGTGTAGGAGTAACACTCATTATTCCACGTAAATCTAAAATACTTTTACATAGACAGGTCAAGAGGGTTGCAAAAAAATGCATTTGCAAGATCAATGCAGGTGAAATGCCTGTGTGATGGAGTGATCTGTGACCGCGCAGAATGCCTTGTCAGATACTATATCATATGATCTTAGATTTCTCACCCAAGATGACCAAAGTGTCCAAAAAGTTTCAGCATCCCTCCAGCCAGAGGAATCAGTGTCAATCTTTGCCGAGTAGATGTCAGCAGTGGTGCATGTCATGGTGTGTTGAGGCACCACTGCAAACTGGGTGGAGACGTTTCACCATTGCAGTAATAAGTATGCCCATCTGGGGACTGAAGCGTGAGTCCGTCCGGCCCACACTGGATTAATGGAGCAGTTCTTATGAGAAGATCCCTTCCCAAAAGATTCACTGGACAGTTCGGAGCATACACAAATGCATGTAAAAAAGTCTGTGTGAAGCACTGTGTATGTATCGGAGATATCATATGCAGAACAGTTTGTTCTCCCTTGAATCCAACCAGCGAAATGCCATCCGCGGTGAGCGTACTTTCAGGTGGCAACGTCATAATGGTAGAATGACGTGCTCCAGTATCTACCATAAATGATAAAATAGTTCCGCCTACCGTCATGTCAATCATCGGCTCTTGCATGCCGTGACATGTGAATCCAGGGTCCAGTCATTGTGGAAACTGTCCACCAGGTGGCGGCAGGAACTGCTGATTTGGCACAGGTGGATATTGTTGCTGTTGTGATGACGTCGGGCGTGTGGAAGGGCCCTGTGAGCCACGTCCCCTTTGCTGATAGTAGCCGCGTCCTCTCTGTTGTCGTCTCCCTCTGCCCCTCACACGTGGGTGTTGTCGGCAGGTATTTGCCCAGTGTCCAGAACGGCCACAGTTGAAACACTGGTCTCGGTTAGGAAAAGGCACTGACCGATACAGAACACAATCTCCTACAACATTATTAGGTGATGACATATCAGTAGAAGCCGGAAGAACAAAATCCTCCTCTTTTTTCTTCAAAGATTGCAATTGCATAATCACTAATTGTTTTTCAGTGTTCTTATGTTTTTCAGTTTTTGATTCGATGTCTTTTGCATACCTTCTCAAATGATGTTTAAGATGAGACAACCATCTGGCATGTTCGGTTCCAGGCAAATCCGGATTCGCGTCCATGGCCTGCACAACAGACTTAGGTACACCCTTTAGCACTGCAGCTCTAAAAACTTGGGAATATAGTGCAGAGTCAGTTGGCAAGTGTCCAGTTTTCAATGAATATTCCACAAGAGCACGGTCAATGAACGCCGCAGCCTCCTCGTCAGCTTTTGGAGCAAACACCAAGTCAGATATGACAATTTCCGGGATTGGGAACAATCCGCCGAGCGTCTCAAACAGTATTAAATAATTAGCACGTTATAGTGCCTCACCGTCACACAAAGATAGCATTCCTGAATTAGTCATCAACACTTTGAGTTGAGAGAGAGGACAAGCTTGTGTTAAGAGCGCACGCACATCCCCCGCTGTTAAAATCTGACCTATCACCTCTCTCTGCAGAGACCTCAGCCAGTTTTCACCCCCCGCCGGCAGTGGGGGAAGTTTCTGCAAAAGCACGCATAAGTCAGAAGGTAAATAAGGCTTATACACGTTAGCAGAACTCCCGGTGGCTGGATCAACTTTTGTCAACATTGGTGCTTGCAAACCTGTTTTCGAACGAGTCACAGGTTTTTTAGGAGTACTGTCTGGGAGTTTGTCGGTCACGCTAATGTCACGAGTCGCCATAACAGCCCCAACGGCACATGTCAGATCGGCCAGCTTTTTCTGAATTTCTACAATTTGATAGCTGTTCGCCAATACATTAGAAGTTTCATTAGTCATCTCACGTTCACGTTGCCGAAACAATTCGTCTCGTTCAGCCTTCAATAAACGTTTCTCTTCTGTCAATTTGTCGTCTGCAGCTTTTTAGAAGCGAGAAAGAATCGTACGCCATTTACTATGAACAAACTGTGGCACTTCAGCGTGTCTAGTCAATTCCAATTTAAAAGCTTCCGCCTGGTTAAATTTTTCCTGCGAGTCATCCTTCATAGCCAATACTTTGTCTAATTTTGGTGAATCCGTAAACGGGTTTATAGGCTCCGCGTACGGTGGTGGAGCTGTTGGATTAGCATCCAAATTAGCCTCTTTATCATCACCAGATTTTATCACAGCCATCCGAGCGATCTTTACAGAACTACCCAAAGCCAACATTCTAGCATTAATCATCATTTGATCCACTTTCTTACAATTTTGTCTGGCTTTCCTTCCATTTAAAGAAAATACAAATGTCTCTCGTACCATTTTGTCCAGCGATCGCCGTTTCCGTACACATGCAAGCTCAACCGCCTTCATCAAAGATATCAAGCAAACCGTAGACTGTAACGGTGGGAATCAACCTTTTTCACAACAAATCTGCATCCAGTCATTCAATAATACATTCATACCACGTCTATCTTTCGAAGGCATGGCTCCGATCGATACCTCGCAAGCAGTCTTAACTTGTGCATCCAACAACATGTTCCGACTATGAACCGGAAGTAATTTTAGGTCAAACCACTCGGTGTCGCGGTCAAAACCGCCCTCCATTATTTATATTAATTATTCACCTCTTTAGTTATTATTATATTCAAGTCGTATTAATATTTATCAATTCAGTGACGTCTCACTTGTAGTACCACAATTCAATTATTCGACAATATAGCTCATTACACCCCTCACAAAAAAAAACAAATAAATAAATGAATAAAAAATAACCACAGACAAACATACAATATCGCTTCCGCGACAAATAAATAAATATCCGGATCTATCGATTATTCAGTAGTGGTATAATAAAGCCGCTACGATAACCTGTTCATCTTAAAATTCATAAAATAAATATCATGATCTATCGATTACTCAGTAGTGGTATAATAAAGCCGCTACGATAACCTGTTCATCTTAAAATTCATAAAATAAATATCATGATCTATCGATTACTTGGCAGTGGCATAATAAATCCACGGCGTCAACCTGTTCCTCGTCTTAAAATTCTCTTAATGCTTCTTCAGCTGCGCATAAACCAACGTGATAGTACTTCCGTAAACAAAGATCCTCGTCACCACGTACGTGTATAGTTCAATGTCGTAGTAAAATCCAAAATCAAGGACTTCGCGTCACTCCGTTAACCGAACGACTTCAAACTCTACTAATACCTATTCACTCAGATCTCATATACAATTTAGTCAATTTAGAAGACGAAAATTGGCTGTAGTGCTTCCAAACAGACAGAATTTCTCTACGTGGATAAAAATGTCCACTTACCGGAATTAATATGGCGCCAGAAATTCCGCCCGTCCGGGAACGCCGCAGCTTGTAAAACGTCAAAACGTCGGGCGTCACCATTTGATAGAGTCCAAGTATTTTTGTCCTCTTTTGCGTGTTCCAATAAATCAAAGTTGAGATTCTGGTGAAGAGGTTCCTTGCAAGGTTTATTCAGAAATTTCTGCTAACACAATTTAAGTCACCCAAGCAGTGATCCGTCCCAAATGTGTGTCCCAAACTCGAGCACACGGCACATTTATTGAAAAAACAGTGTTCACAGGAAATCGCCTCTCCCCTCCCTCATCAAGTTCCCGTAGGTGCAAAAATCAGATTAGACTTCGACAGCAGTATCCTAGCTCGTCCTTGGACTTTCAGTGACCGAACAGAAAGTCCTCAAACTCTTCTCCCTTCGATAATGAAAATAAACTTATTAATTTTCTCTTTTCCAGGCAAGAGAAGAAAGATAAGAAAACAACAAAAGCATTATACATCAAGCTCTATTAAGTTAACATAATTACACCTACATCTACACAGTTATAACTAAATTCAAAACAGTTAATATATAAAATAAAACAGTAAAAATGTTAACAATGTTAACAATCTCCGTATGAGAAGAGCAGCCGAAGACACCGGGATATAACAACTGCCATAACACACTTCATTGCAAAGGACATGATGCCTGTTAACACGGTCACCAAAGACGGATTTAAAAACCTCATCGCTACGCTGGACCGAAGTTTGAATTTCAACTCTTACTGGTTGGGTGTTGGAACTTCTTTACTCTTATTGGTTTTGGGCATTTTTGAGGTCGTTGTCGCGATGATCACTACTTTGCATTTCTTTCACCACAACTGGTAGCAATGGCTGGAAAGATGGTATTGGAGGACGCGATTCGGCTCGTTTTAGAAAGTACTAATTCCGAAGAAGAATTTTATTTGGACACTAGTTCGGAGAGCTCGGAAGAGGTTGAAGAGTTTACCCTTGTACTTTGAATGCCAGAGAAGGAAGAGGATGATGACGATGAATACGGAGATGAGCATGACGCAGTGTGAGAAGTGGACGCAGATGATCGCGGAGGTGAGAGCAAGGAACACGACGAGGCTATTATGGTCTCCTACTCACAAAGTGGCCACACATTATTTCCCCCATCCCATTCCTAACCCGGGGCAACCCTCTACGCAGTAGCCAGAATCAGCAGCCCTGAAACTGCGTTCGATTTGTTTTCCAACTATGGCAGCATACAGCGAACCATAAGAAAAGCTTCAAGCGGCTTGACGAACTAGGCAAGGCTCTAATTTGGCCTGAAATCTTGAAACGGGAAGCAAAGCCCGCAGAGCAGCGTGCTGGACCCCCGTCTAAGCGCAAACAATGTGGCCTTTGCACAAAGCCACTTCGGGCTTCAAACGTTTTGCGCAAAATGTGGAACTTACATTTGCAAAAAACACATCAAGACCCATTGCATGAAATGTTAAATGGAAAAAAAAGAAGTAGTTCTGGTGTTTAGTTAGTAGTAGTTCTTTGTTTCAGTAACTGGTGTTTCATGTTCATGAATTCTGCATATTTGTTCTAAAGTGTTACTCATAAATTCTGTCATCAAAATCAGTTATTGTGACTTTGATTTTCTTATTCTAAAGAAAAAAATATCTTGTTACGACTTATTGACATATTCAAGGATGTAATTATGTCATATGAAATATTTTACTTTGATTTATATCTATCCATAATATATATATACAGCATAGTTAGTTTTGCTGTTAGCATAATACTGCTATTATTTTCCATTAGGGCATAAAAAAAACCCAAAACTATATATGTATAGATAGGTCTGATGCCACTGAACATTTTGAGTGGTTGAAAGTGAAAAAAAGTTTTCATAAATTATCACACTTCAAAGGAAAAGCCTGATTTGGTACAAAATTACAAGAATTTTATGCAGAAAAATGCCCTTGTGTAAAAACTGGGCATGCATAAAAAAATTATATTGTTATGACTTATGGACTTGTTTGAGCCTCTAACTATGTCAAATGAAATGTTCAAATTTGTCTTTTATTTTATATATATATATACAGCATTGTTAGTCTTGCTGTTAGCATAATACTGCTATTATTGTTCATGGGGGGCATTAAAAAATAAAAATAAAAATAAAAACCATATAGGTATAGATAGGTCTGATGCCACTGAACATTTTGAGGGGTTGAAAGTGAAAAAAATATTCATAAATGACTAAGTTATCTCACTTCAAAGGAAATGCCTGATTTGGGCAAAATTACAAGAGTTTTGTGCTATTCAGAAAAATGCCCTTGTGTAAAAACTGGGCATGCATAAAAAAATTATATTGTTATGACTTATGGACTTATTTGAGCCTCTAACTATGTCATATGAAATATTCAAATTAGTCTTTTATTTTATACATATATATACAGCATAGTTAGTCTTGCTATTAGCATAATACTGCAATTATTGTCCATAGGGGGCATTAAAAATAAAAAATAAAAACTATATATGTATAGATAGGTCTGATGTCAATGAACATTTTGAGCGTCGAAAGTGAAAAAAATATTCATAAATGACTAAGTTATCTCACTTCAAAGGAAATGCCTGATTTGGGCAAAATTACAAGAGTTTTGTGCTATTCAGAAAACAGCCATTGTGTAAAAACTGGGCATGCATACAAAATTCTATTGTTATGACTTATGGACTTGTTTGAGTCTCTAACTATGTCATATGAAATATTCAAATTTGACTTTTATTTTATATATATATATATATATATATATATATATATATATACAGCATAGTTAGTCTTGCTATTAGCATAATAATGATATTATTGTCAATAGGGGCATAAACAAATAAAATAAAAAACTATATATGTATAGATACGTTTGATGCCACTGAACATTTTGAGTGGTTGAAAGTGAAAAAAAAATTCATAAATGACTAAGTTATCACACTTCAAAGGAAAAGCCAGATTTGGGCAAAATTACAAGAATTTTGTGTTATTCAGAAAACTGCCATTGTGTGAGAACTGGGCATGCATAAAAAATTATATTGTTATGACTTATGGACTTATTCAAGCCATATGAAATATTCAAATTAGACCTTTATTTTACATACATATATACAGCATTGTTAATTTTGCTGTTAGCATAATACTGCTATTATTGTCCATAGAGGGCATTAACTCTTTGACCGCCATAAACGTTATAAAACGTTTAGCATAAACCTACGGAAGGGCGCCGAGGACGTTAAAAGACGTTCACTATGTTTTTTTTGTTTTTTTTGGAAACGGGTGGAGGAAAGCCTTGGGCAGCTGTGCTGAAAGTATCAGGCAGATCTGGTTAGTATAAGGACTCGTTTTGGCCCCTAGATGGCAGCGATGACTCTCTTTGCACAAGGTTGGATGGGCCGCCCACCGTGGGCGTCAGTAGAAGATGTGAGGCGGAGCTAGAGTGTTGAGGAGACAATGGCTGATGAAGCCACAATGGCTGATGAAGTAACCGGTTGCAAGCAGCTCACGCTTGAGCATTTTTTTCAAAGACGGAAAGCATCGATCAATACTAAAAAGCGCATTGATGTCGACGATGATGATGACTCCGAGCTTGACGCCAAAGTTGGAAGCCTTGACGCGTAAGTAAGCCTCACCGGCTAAGCGCGGCTAGCGCGGCTAGCGCTGCTAACGCCGGAAAACGCGCACAATAACCGACCGGGTACTTCTACACAATCGGACATTCGAGAGTTGTCGAAAAGCATCGACCAATGCATTGATGATGATGATGATGATGATGGTGAATCCCGAGGTTGACGCCACAGTTGGACGCCACAGTTGGACGCGGCCTTTATTCTCACGTCATAAAGCATCACCGGCTAGCTCTGCTAACGCCGGAGCTGCACATGCGGACATTTTGTCGGACAATGAAGAGTACCCCGAGTCCAATGCATATTCATCGGAGGAGCGGGTACAGTCTGATCACGGAGAAGACACTGTTTCTGGACTACGATGCCACCATGAATGGAGTGGATAAAATGGATCAGAACATCTATTACCACCCGGTATAGCAACTGAAGGACATGAGGAAGCCAGACGTAACACCATCGTAGCGTAACCGTAGCATGATCCTGATATTAGGCTTGATGGCAACACACACTGCAGTATATACTTGCTATTCCCCGGAAAAAAACGGCCTGCAAGAAAGTGGAGCTTTTGCACGCGAAGAGGCAATCTGTTGTGCAAATGCTGTTGCGTCTCCTTGCACGCAGGCGAGAAAAAACAAAAAGAAAAACTGTCGTTGAAACATCCACATATTTGTAAATAGCACCACAGTTGCACACATTTGTAAATAGTTTGCCAAATTGTTGTCAAATTGTTACACTGTTGAATGTAAATAAACGTATTTTGCTATCAAAAAACACTTTTTCATTCTTGGTGGTAGTGTTTTATAGAAGTAAAGCACTATTTAGGTGTTTGTGGCATCATTCATGGACAAAAAGAAGTGTAAAATTCACTAGAATGCATGAAATAATATCGTTTCACTAAAAGCTTGATTTCTCCGTATTTGAGTCCAAAACAAGCGAAATCGGTTGAAAATAACCATTTTCTATTGTTGATTACTAAAGAACGGAATAAGGTAGAAACAAACTTTTTTTTTCTGATGAAAAATGAAAATCCAATCTTTCATTTGGCAGTATGTGTGTTTCCATAGTCCAAACAGAACATTTTCTGTGGACCTTGAAAGATCAGTCAAAATGCTTAAATCGGCTGGCACTGACGGCATCCCTTTTCTGAAAACGTCTGGCAGTCAAAGAGTTAAAAACGCCTATATATTTTTAAAACTATATATGTATAGATAGGTCTGATGCGAGTGGACATTTTGAGCGGTTGAAAGTGAAAAAAATATTAATAAATGACTAAGTTATCACACTTCAAAGGAAATGCCTGATTTTGGCAAAAATTACAAGAATTTAATCCAAAAAAAATAACGGCCACGGGTTAAAGGAAGAGAATGTGCCTTAAATTACACTTTGAGGTATTTTCATTAAATATATATATATATATATATATATATATATATATATATATATATATATATATATATATATATATATATATATATATATATTTAATGGGAAAAGGCAAACAAAATAAATGAGGACAAAGTACTATTCATCTTTTGCTGATACAAAAAACAATCTGCTCCGTGGCTCAAATCCGTGATCCGATTCGAACCATGACTTTTGTGATCGGTTGCACCACTAGTATTTATACGTTTGTTGTTGTTGATTTTTTTTTTATGCTTGAGCATACAGAAGGCTTTGATGTAGCTTCTGACCTGAAGAGGTGGCTTAAAGCAATGGTAGTTATTACAAAAAAAGCGACCAGCAGCTGGCAGCAGGGTAAAAGAGATCAGCCAGGGCCATGTTGCAACAAGCTCTTTTTCCAGTTTTTTTTCATGATGACAGAAGAGATTCTAATCTTTAATCATAAACCATTGGTATGTTCCATGTTTTTTTTATATAATAGAAATAGAACACACTATTCTTTGGGCCTTGCAAAATCAGTCAAAATCCAGTAAAACAACCGGGAGGAAAGTGAGTTGCTTCAGTAAATTGAGTGAGTTAAATTTATTGACGCAACAAATACATTTCAGGAGACACTTAGGAGTCAAAAGATCTCTCTCTCTCTCTCTTTTAGGGAGTCAAGCCAAAAGAGCCTCTTGAAAAACAGCCAAAATTTCCATCACTAAACTCTGCTGCAGAAGCTCATCTATAAATGATCTATTAAACACACTGAGAAAGCGCTCAGAGACAGTCACCTCTGTTGTTGAGTTTGATGCTCAGGGGAAGTTGACTGGCTGAGGCGAGTACATTGTGTTGCAGTGTTTGCTGCATGACCCTTTGCCGCTCCTCTGCAACCATCATCATCTTCTACTTCTCTGGCGGTTGGTTGCTTTCCAGTTTATCCCTGAGCTGCTCCAGAGTAGAAGCTGCCACTTGAGTGGCTGCCACTGCCTGAGCAACAGTTGCTGCCTGGGTAGTCAACGATGCAATGTTATGGCCACTGGCAGACAGAGGGAGGACAACACGACTGGACAGATAGTTCGCCAACATGGAATTTTCTGGAAACAGAAAAGACAGTCTATGATGAACTATAATACAAGTAATGCATTTTTTAAATGTAATATTTTTTGTTCGAACATGTAATACTAACTAATTCAATCCCAAGAACATATAAAAAGTTTTTTGTTAACACTTTGTCTTTCACTCCCAAAAACTTGTTTACACATTTTTTGTTTTTTCTATGCAAGAGCATACAGAAGGCTTTGATGCAGCTTCTAACATGAAGATGTGGCTTAAAGCAATGGCAGTTATTAAAAAAACTGCCAGCAGGTGGCAGCAGAGTGTAAGAGACCAGCCAGGGCCATGTTGCAACAAGCTCTTTTTGCCAGTGTTTTCCCCAGAAATGTAAATATTGATGAAATTCCAATGCTAATTGCTGCAAAAAGGAAACGGACACAAATATACTTTTTTTCCTGATGAAAGAATAGACTCTAATCTTTCTTTTGGTAGGTTTCATGTTTTTATAACAATAGAGCACAATATTTTGTGGCCCTTGCAGAATCATTCACAATCCAGTAAAACAACTGTGAGCAAAGGGTAATTGCTTCCGTGAAAATGTCTGGGAGTGAATGAGTTAAAATAAAAATTCAAAATAGTATGCAATTTCCAAAACATTAGTTTTCATTATTACTTTTGATGAAAGTAGTAGTGAGTATACCATCAAATTTTTTATTTATGCTGGTATTTTTGTCCTTTTTTAAAGTAAATATAAACAAATATTTTTTTCATTCAACCTAATCTATTACACTTTTAATCAAAATATTGACTATTTGGTCTATTAAGATACGTGTATCATGATAAGTAAAAAAAAAAGTTGAGTTTTACTTTTAATACTTCTTAGTCTAGTCTAGTCTAGTCTAAAGTCAGTGTCCCATCAGTGGAGAGCTATTCTTAGAGCAGATCCCAGTTCCTCGTACACAATGATGATGACATGTTGAATCGGTAAGATTACCAAATTAACAATGCTGACCTCTCTTTAGAACACCCCCCCCCCCCCCCCACACACACACACCAAAAAAACAGGGAGGGAAGTCTTTACTTTTAGAAATACTCTTTGATGGGGGGGGGCATCATATCTTCTGTTTCACATTTCCTTTGCCATGAAAGACGAAATGCGTAATAACACTCCGGTACATGCTCCAAAAAATCCTAAACTTCACCTGTATTTTTATAGTCATGGCCTGAAGGTATCGCTATGACAATATTCAGTTATAAATATAGCGCCACATATCCCCTGGGTCGACAAAAAAAAAAATCACGACACATACGGTATTTTGTCCAAAATTTGGATACTCTTTGTAAGTGTGATAACTACGTCATTTATGAATATTTTTATACATTATTATTCAGGTGACTATATTTAATAAAATATATACATTTGGTAATTTATATGCCCCTAATAATGATGATCCGGCCTTTTTCCATGAATTTTTCTCTAAGCTGTTTG
Source organism: Leptonotus elevatus (assembly GCF_054856555.1). NCBI lineage: Eukaryota > Metazoa > Chordata > Actinopteri > Syngnathiformes > Syngnathidae > Leptonotus > Leptonotus elevatus. The sequence goes on from NC_141243.1 coordinate 27,785,611, forward strand.
AATTAGCAGCGAACTCTACTATTATTATTGGAGGAGATTTTAACACAGTCTTAAATCCATTAATAGATCGTTCTAATAATACAACATGTATAAGGCGATTACAATCTACTAAAGTAATAGGGGAATATATGGATGCTTTTGGCCTCGTCGACAGCTGGAGACTTAAAAACCCAAATGAGAAGGAATTTACCTTATTTTCCGCTGTGCACCGGTCTTTTTCAAGAATAGATTTTTTTCTTACAAATAACTCTATTGCTGATAAAACTGTTACAAAAATACATCCTATTATTATTAGCGACCATGCACCAGTCTCCCTTTCCCTACAAGTTGATTATACCTTTAAACCACCACCGACATGGCGTTTTAACATCTCACTGCTAAACGACGCAGAATTTGACAAAATTATAAGAAAAGAGTGGACAGACTTTTTGGAAATAAATGACTATCCAGACCTATCTCCATCTCTTCTCTGGGAAGCTGGGAAAGCAGTAATCAGAGGTAAAATTATATCATATTCATCTTATAAAAAGAAACAGGATCAAAAATTAGAAAAAGACTTGAAAGATAAAATTAAACAACTGATGGATGAGTACGCAATAAACCCAAATAACCAAATATGGACTGACTTACAAAATACAGTTAGACAATATGCTAACTAAAAAGACAGAGTTTATAATACAACAATTGAGATACAACAACTTTGAATATAATAACAAATCAGGTACATTTCTTGCAAACCAACTTCAACGCAATCGGGAAAAATCGCTTATAACGGCTATTAAAGGGACAACTGGTGAATGTACACAATCACCAGAAGAAATTAATCAAATTTTTATAACTATTATCACAACCTATACTCAGAAACTAACAAGCCTAACCCAGAGCATATTGAGGCATTCCTCAGTAGCTTAAATATACCTCAGTTAACTACTGAATGTAAAGATATGTTAGATGCGCCACTTACTATAAACGAGTTGTACAGTGCTCTAGATAGTATGCCAAATGGCAAAGCACCTGGCCCGGATATTTATCCAGCTATATTTTTTAAGCACTCCTGGTTAATGCTTGCTCCACTATTTTTAAGAGTAGTAACAGCAATTAAGACTAATGGTCACATACGCCCACACATGAATACAGCAGCAATTAAACTTTTATTAAAGCCAGAAAAAGACCCCACCCTTCCATCAAGTTACCGTCCGATTTCACTAATTAACACTGATATTAAAATTATCACTAAGGCTTTCACATCTAGACTAGAAACAGTAATCCCACAATCATTCATAGCGACCAAACAGGCTTTATTAAAGATCGTCACTCTACTAATAATATTAGGACGCTCTTTAACCTTATTAGCATGTCATAGCGGAATGATAAAAAGGCAGTTATTATATCATTGGATGCAGAAAAAGCTTTCGACAAAGTTAACTGGTCCTTCCTCTTTGCTGTTTTAGATCATTTTGGCTTTGGGAAGTCATTTATTCACTGGGTGTCAGTATTATATGATTCTCCTAAAGCTACAGTTACTACTAATGGGATTATATCTCAGAGTTTTACTCTACAGAGAGGCACAAGACAGGGATACCCACTGTCCCCTTTATTATTTGCAATATTTATTGAACCGCTTGCATTAGCCATACGCCAGGAAAGAAGGATTCAAGGAATTCACTCTGGGGTAACAGAACATAAAATGTATCTATATGACGATGATATTTTACTTTATTTAGAAAAGCCTGCTATTTCGTTAGGGGAAGTATTTAATTTAATAACTAAATTTTCACAGTTATCAGATTATTCTAATAACTGGACAAAATCAACACTTCTACCTATTACAGAAAATTCATGGAACCCTGCAAGCCAGGTTACCAGGTAGGTAATTTAAAATACTTAGGCATAAAAATCTCACCTAAATTAACTGATTTAATTCATTTAAACTTTACTCCACTTCTGGATAGCATTTATAGTGACTTGGAGCGCTGCAATAATCTTCCTATTTCTCTAATAGGACGAATAGCCACTATTAAAATGAAAGTTTTACCCAAAATAAACAATTTTTTCTCAATGATTCCATTTAAACTTACGGCTAACTGGTTCCAGTTGTTGGACTCAGCCGTTACAAAACGTTACTGGAATTAAAAAAAAATGCAAAGATTAGTCTATCTACTCTTCAGAAAAATAAATCCAAAGGAGGTCTAGAGGCACCCAATTGTATGCACTACTATATAGCTAACCAGCTACAATATATCATTTTATGGGCACAACCCAACAGAGATACTAACTGTTGGCTGGAACTAGAACAGAAGGATTGTAATAACCTCAGACTTCTAGATTTACTCTTTATTACAACATTGATTAAGCGACATAATTGTTTTAAAAACCCAATGATTTCCGCCACCCTGACTGCCTGGTGGAAGGCACTAGAAATTACAAAAGCCCAAGTGGAGCCCTGCGGGCTTTCTCCCCTATGGCATAACCCCGACTTTCAACTTAACAACCAATCGTTTTATTTAGGTGTGTGGGAGCAGAAAGGAATTACACATCTCCACCATCTTTTCTCAGATAATATGTTTATATCATATACATCCTTACTCCAAAAATACAAAATAAAAAACGGAAATTTTTTACATTATCTGCAAGTTAAAAGTATGTTAAAGAAACAAATTCCAACACCAACCGCCTGTTTTAGCTAAAGATATTACCAAGCTTTCTCCGACAACAACAAAAAAACTCTCAAAAATATATTACTTAATATAGTTACTTTCATATACTGATAAAACGTCTTTACCCATCTCGAAATGGGAAACAGACTTGTCTATAGCTCCGGAATCTGACTTTTGGATTCAAGTTTGTGAAAACGTTTTTAAAATGACAAAACACACAAATTTACAACTTATCCAATATAAAATTATTCTTAGAACATGCATTACTCAATATATGATGAAGAAAATGGGACTCTCAGACTCCGATATTTGTCTCCAGTGTTTACAAAACACTACAGACACTTATTTTCATGCTTTATGGTTATGTACTCCGGTTATGTATTTCTGGACTAAAGTCTTAGAAAAACTTTCCGCTATCTTGGACTGTAGGATACTGTTCTCTCCAAACTTGTGTTTGCTAGGTGACTTAACAACAACTGACTTACCACATAAACAATTTCAATCTACACTTGTAGCCCTTACTATCGCAAAAAAACAAACAATCCTTGTTAACTGGAAAAATAAACAAACTCTGAATATCGACCAATGGTCTAACCTCCTCATAAATCACATTTTAATGGAAAAAATATCTGCCTCAAATAAGGGGCGGGGGGGTCGTGGGGGGAGCGGGGGCTGTGGACCGGCGGGGTGCCTGGCGGGCCTGCAGTGCCCCGTACTGCTGCGTTGGGTTGGGTTGGGGGCGCGGGCCGTGTTGGGGTGGGGGGCGCTCCTGCTCCTGGGTTTGCTCTCCGGCCGGTGGCCCTGGCGGGGCCCGGGGGACGTCCCTTGGCGCTGCCGCGGCCTGGGGGGCCCTGAGGTGTTGCGCTTGCTCTGTCCTGGCAGGGGTCGACAGCTCCCCCCCCTCTTTGGTGGAGATTTTCATGCATGCCAGATCCACCACACCAGCATCTATCGAAACTCAGACACAATCTGCTTCTTCCTCAGGTCATTGAATCGGTGGAGGCTGGTGTCTGTGGATCTCACTCTGCTTCATCTGCCCTTCCTTCCTTTCCTCAGTCTCTCCTTTGGTCTCTTGAGGTCACCCTGATTTGTTGGAATTTAGATGTTTCTGGGGTTGGTGGCCCGGTGGGTGGTGTCTGGTCGGTGCTGGATTTCACTTTCCTTTCTTTTCTTTGGTCCTTCCTCGGGTCTCCTGACGGCGGTGTTCGGTTTAGGTGAACGGTATGGGATTTTTTTAATAGGTTTTAGGTGAACTAACGAATACACACACACTCAAACGCACGCACATACATATTCTCACCCACATACAAAATAAATAAAATAAAAAAATAAAAAAAGAGCAATGATGATGACATTACCGAATGAACAATACTGAGCTCTTTAAAAAAAACGAAAAAAATAATAATTATGAATATTTTTTTTACTTTCCACCACTCAAAATGTTCAGTGGCATCAGACCTATCCATACATATTTATTTATTTATTCATGTATTCATTTGTTTTTTTATTTAGTTATTTAGTTATTTATTTTTGATGCCCTTTATGGACAATAAAGACAATATTGTGCTATGAGTAAAACTAACGATGATGTGTATATATGTACTAACTCATTACCCCCCCCCCCCCCCCCAAAGGACACTTTGCACACATGGCAAAAAAAACAAACATATGTAAAGGTTTATTATGCCATTTTCTAAGAAATTTGGGTTTGAATGTGCCAGTACCCCAACGTACCCTTACCCCAAAGTGGCCCGGGCTGTGAGGTTGCTTTATAGCTGCTCGCAGCTCTAGTTGTTTCTATTTTTAGACGCATCACCAATTACGTTGTGTTGTGTTGTAGTGCATAGCAGAACCACAAATTCTCCTTGGCAAACACGTATGTGGTTAATAGGAGTAAACCCTTTCAAACCAAACAACATCTGCTTGTCTTCAGACAGCAGCTCAGATCACTAGCCAATGTGCAGATATGGGAGAGGGCTCTCATAACCAACCGTACTTATGAGTCATACAATCATCCATCCATCCATTTTCTGAACCGCTCATCCTCACTAGTGTTGCGGGCATGCTGGAGCCACCACAGTCAAAACGATTGCCAGTGCGCTTAAGTGCCCACCTCCCAAACCCCACTACCTTCTGATCGAGGTACAGTTGGGAGAGGGGTTGTACTTGGTCTCTATTTATCAGTAGATATTTTTGCATTTACACTGTAGTTCAAATTTCATTTGGGTCATACCAGTAAAGCTGATAGCCTATATGATGTTTGTTTTTTAATTGTACAGTTTGATCAGTTGTGGTTTTAATCGTAAGCTTACTTTATTGATTATGCATAAAGTCTCTTTGGCCCTAAAGTTTAGTTTCTTTGACCCTAAGTTTAAGTCACTTTTTTTTAACCCGAATAAAGTCATAAAAGAACAAAAATTAATGAATCTTATTTGTGACAAGAAAGTATCTGTTCCAATTACTCTATCAGAGAAAAATCTGAGTTGTAGAAATAACTCGAAACTCAGGAGAGCCACGACATTATGTTCTGTGTATGTAAACTGTAGGTAAAAAAAAAAAAGAGTCCATCAGATCCTTTGGGCTCTGTTGCTGTTTGAAATGGCACAATTTATCCGTTTGTTGAACAGAGTGCATTACTGCCATGTTGGTGAGACAGCTCCTATGCCATTTTTGCTTATGCCCAGACATTTTCTGTCCACTGTCTGTACCAGATGTGATTGGGCTGCAATATTGTAATTGTATATTGTAAAATATTTCTTCATACAACATGTCCATGTTTTCCCTCCGAATAATCATTAACCACGGTATTGACGCTTATATCCTGTAGCATGACATCATCGATTGGCGTGTAGGCCACCGAAGGACCCTGATAAAATCTTGCATCCCCATCTCATCTGGTAACGACACCATAACCCGGCTCACCTGACTGGCGACCGACCGATGTCTCACGCCAAGGTTTGGTCAAAAGTTGACAGCCCTGATCTCAGCTAATTAGCATTGTATTGACGAAACATTTACGAGACATGCAATTGCTCGTGTATTTTTTTGTATTTGCACGTGTTGTTCTTCAGAACACACACACACACACCCACACACACACCCGCACACCCCCACACACACACCTCCTCACGTTACTATCTTTTTGGGGCCATCTTATTGACATAATCCATTTCTTCAACCCCAGCCATCAAAAATGATTGCCTACCCCCATTCTTTATCCTAAACTCAACCATAACCCATTTCAAACCTAAACTCTAAAACTAAGTCTTGACCCTCAAAAAGAGGTCTTTTAAGTCGTGGGGTCCAGCAAAATGGCCCCACAAGGACAGTTGAGCCCCACAACTCTGTGAAATCCCGGAATATTGGCCCCACGATGTAACAAAAGGTAGACCACACGCAAGTTTCTTTTACTATCTTTACTATCAAAAAGTATGTTCTAACCGGACAAACTGCAGTTATCACTCCCATAAATCAGTCATACCAGCAAATATTTTCAAAATCTCTGTCTAAAAACATGACACCGAACACAGCATTGTGAACTCTACATAGACCATGATAATTTGCGAAGTTCAAACTGTTTATCCTTTTTGAACTGTTGGTTTGAGAAAACACAGGGTTAAGGCACGCCCACACATTCCCCAGAGGGAAATGTTTAAAAAGGCAAATTTAAAAAATTGACGGTGACGGGCAATATTCGTTACACTCCATATTCCTTCTTTGGTGCACAGTGGTCATAAGGATGAGCCGGATATCCGTACAACACAAGTATCTGGTACAGATAATTATTTTTTTTGGGATACGAACATAATCCTGATATTATCCGTATTACAGCACTCCTCTCTCACTGCAGAATGCTTCCTTTCTCTCTCAGTCAGTCAACCCCCCCCCCCCCAAACCCCCCGACCCTTCCCCTACCTACACCTTCACTACAGAGCACAGAGCGCTTCTCATTCTGCTTGGCTGCTTGAGCTTCACGACGCAAAGTTTTAAGTCTCTCCTTAACTTTCTTCAGCTCACTCGTATTTTGGTTCATATGATGGTGATTTATATAATCAGGGTGCTATACAAACATTTAATGATCTTTCTTTGACATACGGCATCCCTAAAAAGCTTATTTTTTATAATTGAATATATATATATATATATATATATATATATATATATATTTATAATTAAAACACTACATCAAATTAGAACCAGGTTTCACAACTGCCACCGTTACCCTGCCTCGAGGATATGGTGCTAAAACATGGGAAGACAGGGAAGATGGAAAATGTCACTGTTATATAAAATATTTATTTCATATGACAAGGAATCTAGTCATGACAAAAGGAGAGTTAAGATTTTAGGAGGATATTGGAAAAGATGAGTAGGCTGCAGCTTACTTGAGGGTGCAATCACAGTCTATTAATACTCATATGAAACTACTACAACACAAATGGCTTATGAGGACTTACATTACCCTCGAGAAACTTAATAAAAGGTCCCTTGACATTCCAGTACATGTGTGAAATCTTTTACAACAAAAGGTACCGGTACTTATTCATTGTGTATGGGAATGCTCTAAAATTACATCCTTTTGGAAAAGAATGTCTGCATTCCAAGCAAAATTACCAAAACCCAAATACCATGTGTAGCAAAGCTTTGTATTTTGGGTATCTATCCGGAGGACTTTTCTGCTAACTCCAAGTGCAAGATGATGGCCTCCTACAGGCAAGGAGGATGATTGCATTGTCTTGGAAGCAAGTTGAGGTATCATCTATACCAGTGTTTCTGAACCCTGGTCCTCTGGGCCCACTATCCAGCCTGTTTTCTAAGTCTCCCGATTCAAACTCAGGTGAGTATCGTTATCTTGCTTCTCCAGAGCTTCCTGATGAGCTGTCATTGGAATCAGCTGCATGTTGAATAGGGAGACATGGAAAACAGGCTGGATAGTGGGCCCCGAGGACCAGGGTTGAGAAACACTACTCTACACTACTATACCAGAGGTTCTTAACCTTCTTTACCTTGGGGCCCAACTTTTCTTTTAAAAAGTGGCCCGGGGCCCATTCAGAAATTATGATTTATGTTGACTTATTATTGTTCGTATTTAATAACTAAATTAAATCTAGTTAAGGTTTATAAAATCATTATCAAACAACATGATAAAATGTGGTCACCAATGACATTCATTAAAGTGACAACACTGACAACCAATAAAATGCCCAACAAGCCGGAATCAACTTCTTAGGGGAAAAAAAAGCACTAACATCTTTACCAGATAAGAATGTACAAAGCGCCTCTTGCTCTTCAAAATTCAACAAGCAAAAGGTGAGTAATTCTGCGAGAACAGAATTATTTGCAGCGTCCATTTGTCTATGGGTGTATTCAGACCAAAAAAGTCCGCTTGTTTGGTCCGGACCAAAAGCGGACTTTTTTGTTTGTTTGGTGCGGTTCACTGTGCTTTTTGCAAACTGACTATATTGCGTAATCCCATAATCCAAAAATGATCTTAACGAAACCCGGAAATAAAAGGAAACATGAAATTCTGACGTGCTACATTACCTCCTTGCATATTTACACCCCCCCCCCCACACACACACACTAAAGTGATATTTAAGACAAATCTATTGCAACTGCCCCCTGACTTGAGTGCAGGTTATTGTTAGAGTAGACAATATTTGTATTCTACTCTTTGCGTGTTCAATTAACTGAATGGTGAGATTCTGGTGAAGAAGTCCCTTTGCAAAGGTATCATTATCAGAAGCTTCTGATCACACAAATGAAGTCACCCAAGCAGTGTTCTGTTCAAAAGTGTGTCTCCTCCTCCAGCACACAGTACATTTATTGAAAATCTCTCCTCCCATCAGCAAGTTCCCATAGGTATAAATCAGATTAGAAAAAACAATAATACATCAGCCTGTCCTTGGACTCTCTTCGACCAACTGAGACCGGCACTAGGCTACACTCCCTTCTAGATAACATGGAAAAGAAACTTGTTGCTCAGGCGAGAGAGATAAGAATACAATAGACAATACTATTCATTGAGCTATACCGAGTTAACATAATTATACCTACATCTACACAGTTATAACTAAATTCAAAATGGTTAAAATATAACGTAAAACAGTAAAAAAATGTTAACAATGTCAACATTCCTTCAATTGGGCTCTAAAAAGAGCCCAAAACAAACATTTTTACAAAAAGATGCCAGCAGGATCCTCGTCCCTCTCATTGGATGCGATAGAAGACACGTATGGTTTAGCAGAAGCCACCATCATATGAGAGGACTTATTTTGTACATCATGTTTTTCAATAGCAGTGGTAATAAGTCTTTGGCAAAGAGAACGAATACATGGTATTAAACAACATCCACAAATCGTTAATAACGCAGTGAAAACAGCCGCAGATATCAAAATTGAGGAAATCAAAGCTTTATAGCGGCCAAACACATTCATCCAATTATCCCATACAGAAGTATCTACACCGGATTGCTCTTTCATTTTCTTATTGAGTGTTCGCAGCCCTTCAATTGCAATTGTCAGACTTCCATCTGGAGCAGTATTGTTAGGAATAAAAGTGCAACACTGATCTCCAAACATTGAGCAAACTCCGCCCTTTTCTGCCAGTAACATATCTAGTGCAATTCGATTTTGGAATGTCATCAAAGATGTAGCGGCTAACTGGCCGCGTACAGCCTCAAAGCCAGACTGAGTCCAATTTCCTAGCCTTTGTACATTATAATGCATATAATTAATTCTATCTACGTTTTTGTTTATGGTGCACCACCAGCAAATTATAGATTCGAATCCTGAGAGTACTTGATCAGTTAATTTGTATTCATCTGGCACACCTCTTGGTACTCCAATTGCATCAATGTAGGTGGGAACATTCTGCTCTTGCCAAGAATGTCGTTTAGTCCTCTGAAAAGAAGGAGGTTTTGGTTCCCAATTATCAATCATTTGTAACAGGTTATCAATAGAAATGGGGTAGATTTGTACTGGCATGAGAAGGGTTATGAGGGCACAATATCCTTTTGTATTTAAAGGCAACTTATCAAATATTCTGTTATCACCGCACCACCAGTATATGTCCGCCCTGGATCGTGGTTGGAACTTCTGTCCCACATCTACTATTGACACGCACTGAGTGATGTAATTTAGTTACCCCCAACTGTTCTCCAATACCTGTCATTTTAATACATGAAAAATTACCATTTGCAACTGTGTTTGAAAATACTGGTTTAGTTTTCTGCCAATCGACGAGGGGATACACCTTATCCCATTGCGAGCATTTGACATTGGGGACAGTCTTATTCATTAGTTCCATTACACAGTGATCATCTATTTTAGCCGGAATAATTCTCAATAAAGGACGCGGACCTACACATACCACACAGTTATTTTTATCAGAGGCACGAGCCGCTTCGTTCGCCAATAATAGCCAATTGTTACTGCCCCCGGAAAATCCTGTTGTAACACGGAACCTTTCAACTATTCCATCAGTCGGTACGCTGACCGCCTTCACTCCGCTCTCTATTGTGTAGTTAGTCATTTTTGGCTGTTCTAATTTACTCATTGTTTTATTTACGCATACTAAAATGGGGAAATATGGGTCATGTCCGGAGAACCAGGCCCACAACAGAAATCCAAAACAGGAGGCGTTATCAATTGTTGTGTTAGGCGACCGTAAATTTCCTTCTGGAAAAGTAAAGGTCATATAGAGTCGACCCCCCATTTTACGCAATGTTATTCTTTTGCTAAAGAAGATTGCCTCCTCACTAGTTCCCGGACGCCAGTATCGTCCATCCTGTGTTGTTATTAGAGCATTCCAATCTCGTTGTACATGTCCTGTCAAATACCACCAGTAATTTATCCAATCCCCCCCCTTAGTCTGTCTCCCCCTACCAAATCCCTTTAAGGATTTAATAGGAATTTTAACAGAAGTGTTTGTATTTGGAGCAACGGTCACAGCAATTGATTTATCATAAATCCAGAATATGACCCAGAGATTATATGGAGAATTAATACTTCGCTTAATACGATACGTTGTAATTGCGTTCAAAGTTGTGTCAAAAGGCTGACAAAAATACCAAGTCAATATGAGAAGAAATGTCGCGATGTAGCAGACGGATATATGTTTCTGCTTTGAAGCCATCTCGTGATGAAGTTCTTTGTTGAATGAAAAAGTGTCGCAATAGTTCGTCTCTTCTTTTAAGGTCTCGGGTAGACTGCCGAGACCTTCGATATGTCACCGGGATTATTCTGCCCGAAAATGTGACTCTTCGTAAAATGATTGCCCAGAAAAAGGCACTTGATTTGATCTTAGTTGACTGATGTCCTCAAACGGCTGATGTCCTCAAACGGCAGCTCCGGAACCGGGCACGGATTCAGCTGACGTGGCTCCCAGGTCGGGACATCCGGTGATCGCAGGTCGGATTGCTGAGCCAGCAGGTGTCCCGGCCGGCCTGGTAGATGACAGGTGGTACCAGGTGTCCCCCTTCTTATGCAAGCGCACTGCACAAGACGTTCTTTCAGTTACCCGGTGAGGGCCCGTCCATCTGGGGAAGAACCATTTTCTCTTAGTCACCTTTAACCACACATATTCACAATCATTTATTTCTAAAGGAGCAACTGGCCACTTTTTTGTTAGCTTAGAAAACGTAGATACTAATTGTTTTAGTACTGGAGGTCCTTCAATGTGTGACTCTTCCAGCGGCGTATTTGGAGCCGGAAATGGTCTGTTTTTGTGACCTTCAAATGGAGTCCAGCCTTTAGCTGAGTTTAATGACATTCGCACATTCATTAATGCAATAGGAAGGGCTTGTAGCCAATTCAAATTTGACGAGGCCAGTGCTTTAGCTAATTTTTCTTTAATATTTCTATTCATTCGCTCAACCTGTCCTTGAGATTGAGGATGATAAACTGATCCAAAAGTGTGTCTTAGCCCCAATGCTTGTTCTACTTCCTGTAGATGTTGATTTTTGAAATGAGTCCCATTGTCTGATCTAATTTTCCTGGGAAACCCATGTGATGGTATATAATGATTAATCAAATGTTTTACCACAACCTCTGCTGTTTCAGATTTACATTGATATGCCTCCGGCCATCCGGAAAAGGAATCCACAATTACCAACAAATATCGGTATCCTTCCACTGGTTTAATCATATCTGTAAAATCCATTGAGATTACTTGTCCTGGAGCAGTCACTTCTGGATCATGAGTGCCAGGAGGAGGTTTGGATGTCATTTTACTGTTAAATTTGTTACAAACACTGCAGTCCTGCAGTTCATTTTTAACAATTTGTCTCATGTAAGGATGCCACCAGTTACATAATCGTCTCATTATTTCCTCTGTGCCAACATGGCACAGTCCATGGGCTTCAGAAATGAGATTTTTTAGTTGTTTCTGCGATGGGATATATTTACCTTCTTTCCGCCATATACCTGTTTCATCCTTTTGTCCGCCTTTTGCCAGCCACACACTCTGTTCTTCCGGACTGGCCTTCTCCTGCCACAGCTTAATTGTTTCTATGGTCAGTTCTTTGCCATTCTTTTATGGCTGTGTGTATCACTATATGTGCATACGCCGAGTCAGTGTAAATGTTTACAGTTGTATCTTTTGCTATCTTTAGTGCAGCTGTCACTGCCACTATTTCTGCTCTTTGAGCTGACTGTGGCCCTGTGAGTCTATCTGCCACTATCAAGTCAAAAGTTGTTCCAATCATCTGTGTTACTGCAAAACCTGACTGGAGTCCATCATTACCCTTAAAACAACATCCATCAGTAAATAACGTCATCTATTGGGATGTCGTAAAGGTCATTTCTCAGTGAGTTTTCTTCCAAAACACGCTGAGTGCAGCAGTGGGATTGTCCCTCCAACATGCCTTCTGCCATGTTAATTCCCTCATGTACAAACAAAATGTGAGGTTGTGTCAGGACTGATTCAATCTTTCTCTGTCGTCCCCCCGTCATAGTAAATGCTTGGCTGGTGTCAAGAAGGGGGAGCTTGAGGACCCAAATGCGGGAAGACAGGGAAAGGAGGCAGAGGTTCGATAAAAAAAGGGGTTTTAATTTTTACAAAACAAAAGGCGAGATCTAAATTGCACGGAAAAAACATTACATGGAGAAAACAACAAGGCAAAACGGGCAGCATGACATGGGGGGAAAATCCAAGGAAAAAACGGGCAGCATCACAGGGGGAAATACAACAATGACCCGACACAGACAGAGGGGAGACAGCAGACTAAATACACAGACTAACGACACAACAAGACACACCTGGGGCAAGACACAAGTGGCTGAGGGCACTGATTGGATCACACGAGGAAGGGCAGGATCACACTTAAACAAGACCAAGGGAGACACACAAGGAAAACAGAACCCAAAACATGACAGAACCCCTCCCTCAAGGGACGGCTCCCAGACGTCCCTAACACAAAAAGGTCCAAAAACAGGGCGGGCGGAGGGGGGCCCGGAGGCGGGAACCTGGCACACCCATCAAGGCCAGTCCGGGGGACGTCCCGGACGCCAGACGAGGGGAGCCCGGCGGCGCCGGTCCGGAGGGCGCCCCGGAAGCCACACTGGAGCAAAGGGCGACCACAACGTGCGCCGCCAGACAGGGAGAAGACGGCAGTGGGACGTGCACCTCCTTGGTCCGGGGTCTTGGGGCTGCCGTGGCACGGGGTCTTGGGGCTGCCGTGGCACGGGGTCTTGGGGCTGCCGTGGCACGGGGTCTTGGGGCTGCCGTGGCACGGGGTCTTGGGGCTGCCGTGGCACGGGGTCTTGGGGCTGCCGTGGAGTCGGCAGACCTGGCACGGGGTCTTGGGGCTGCCGTGGAGGCGGCAGACCTGGCACGGGGTCTTGGGGCTGCCGTGGAGGCGGCAGACCTGGCACGGGGTCTTGGGGCTGCCGTGGAGGCGGCAGACCTGGCACGGGGTCTTGGGGCTGCCGTGGAGGCGGCAGACCTGGCACGGGGTCTTGGGGCTGCCGTGGAGGCGGCAGACCTGGCACGGGGTCTTGGGGCTGCCGTGGAGGCGGCAGACCTGGCACGGGGTCTTGGGGCTGCCGTGGAGGCGGCAGACCTGGCACGGGGTCTTGGGGCTGCCGTGGAGGCGGCAGACCTGGCACGGGGTCTTGGGGCTGCCGTGGAGGCGGCAGACCTGGCACGGGGTCTTGGGGCTGCGGCGGCAGACGTGGTTCGGGGACTTGGAACTGCGGCGGCAGTGGTGGTTCGGGGACTTGGAACTGCGGCGGCAGACGTGGTTCGGGGACTTGGAACTGCGGCGGCAGACGTGGTTCGGGGACTTGGAACTGCGGCGGCAGACGTGGTTCGGGGACTTGGAACTGCGGCGGCAGACGTGGTTTGGGGAGTTGAAGGTGAGACAGACGTGGTTCGGGGAGTTGAAGGTGAGACAGACGTGGTTCGGGGAGTTGAAGGTGAGACAGACGTGGTTCGGGGAGTTGAAGGTGAGACAGACGTGGTTCGGGGAGTTGGGGCTGGTGACTCCGAGCGCCACCAGCTGAAGCCCAACGACGCCCGACGCCCGACTCCCTCAATCAAGGACGACAGCAGGTCCAATTGGGCGGCCATGGCGTGCTGGAGCTCCTCATGGCGTGACAGGCGCGCCTCCTGATTCCACATCTTGGCTTTCAGCGCTCCCGCTGGGTCCTTCTCAGGTCGGGTCATTCTGTCAAGAAGGGGGAGCTTGAGGACCCAAATGCGGGAAGACAGGGAAAGGAGGCAGAGGTTCGATAAAAAAAGGGGTTTTAATTTCTACAAAACAAAAGGCAAGATCTAAATTGCACGGAAAAAACATTACATGGAGAAAACAACAAGGCAAAACGGGCAGCATGACATGGGGGGAAAATCCAAGGAAAAAACGGGCAGCATCACAGGGGGAAATACAACAATGACCCGACACAGACAGATGGGAGACAGCAGACTAAATACACAGACTAACGACACAACAAGACACACCTGGGGCAAGACACAAGTGGCTGAGGGCACTGATTGGATCACACGAGGAAGGGCAGGATCACACTTAAACAAGACCAAGGGAGACACACAAGGAAAACAGAACCCAAAACATGACAGCTGGTTACGTACTGCACTGTACTATGTGATGTACGTACTGTAAGCGGTTGATGTAGCACAATATGAGATGTTTTCTGAATCAAGCGAGCTAGTGCTGAAGCAAAAGCTGCACAAAGAGGATGACGTTGTTCATATTTCTCAAGGTGTTGATGCATAAAGACAAACATGTCTATTACCATCTTCCCCCTTCTGAAAAAGAACAGCCGACACACTGCTGGATTTTTCAGAAACATCAAGGAAAAACATGTTTTTGTAATCAGGGACGACAAGAGCCGCTGCTGATGACAAAAACTGTTTCAGCAGAACAAAAGAGTTCTCAGCAGCTTGTGTCCAATTTAGAACATGCGACAGGTTCCTCATTCCTTTTTCATTCACTAATTGTCTGAGAGAGTGAGTCAGTTCCGCAAAATCCGGAACATGATGTCTGGAGTAGTTACACAGACCCAGAAAAGCCAACATTTGTTTCACATTTGTCGGTTTGGGATGATGCAAGATGTCATCTTTGTGTGACGGAGAAATACTTGTTCCACGCTTTGATATAAGTCGACCCAAGAAGGAAACCTGAGGTCGGGCAATTTGGAGTTTGTCTTTGGAGCACTTCAAACCCACCGAAGCCAGGTGGCTCAAAAGGAGCTGTGTAGCTTGTAGGCAGGACTCCTCAGATGGTGCAGCTAGGAGTAGATCATCTACATATTGCACCAAAAGAACATCAGTAGGAAGTTGGAGAGTTGACAGCAGCTGTCGAAGGGAAGCATTGAAAACTCCAGGAGACAAAACAAAACCCTGTGGTAGCCGGGTATAGGAGTAACACTCATCATTCCACGTAAATGCTAAATACTTCTGCATAGACTGGTGAAGAGGGATACAAAAAAATGCATTTGCAAGATCAATGCAGGTGAAATGTGTATGCAATGGAGTAATTTGTGACAGCGCAGAATGCGGATTTGGCACCGGGAGTGCAGGTGTCAAAACTTTAGCATTAATAGCTCGGAGATCATGCACCATTCGAAATTTACCAGTATTTTTCATTTCCACTGGGAGAATAGGAGTATTATAGGTGGGCTTATCAATTTTACAAAGGACCCCCGCTTTCAGCAAACCCTCAATTGTTACTGAGATGCCAAGTCGCCCTTCATTTTTCATTTTATATTGTTGCACCCAAACGGGGTCATGTTTTAATTCAAAAGTTACTGGAGCAACATTACACAGGCCCACATCAGTCGGGTCAATAGACCACAGTGCAGTAGGCAAGGTTCTCAACATGTCACCAGCAAACTCGCTGTCAGATGTCTCCCTTCCATGATGCCGACCAGCCGGAAGAATCAGTGTCAATCTTTGCCCAGTAGATGTCAGCAGGGGTGCATGTCATGGCGTTTTGAGGCATCACTGCAAACTGGGTGGAGACGTTGGATGTGGATATACCATTACAGTGATGAGTGTGTCCGTCTGGGAACTGAAGTGTAATTCCGTCCGGCCCACACTGGATCAATGGAGCAGTTTTTATGAGAAGATCCCTTCCCAAAAGATTCACAGGACAATTCGGAGCATAGACAAATTCGTGCAAAAAAGTCTGTGAGAAGCACTGTGTGTGAATCGGAGATGTCATATGCAAAACAGTCTGTTCTCCCTTAAATCCAACGAGCGAAATACCATCCGTGGTGAGCGTACTGTCAGGTGGCAACTTCATAATGGTAGAATGTCGAGCTCCAGTATCTACCATAAGTGAAAAAACAGTTCCGCCTACCGTCATGTCAATCATTGGCTCCTGCATGCCATGACATGTGAATCCAGGATCCAGTCATTGCGGAAACTGTCCACCAGGTGGCGGCAGGAGCTGTTGGTAAGGCACAGGAGGGTATTGTTGTTGTTGTGATGCAGTCGGGCGTGTGGAAGGGCCCCATGAGCCACGTCCCCTTTGCCGGTAGGAGCCTCGTCCTCTCTGTTGACGCCTCCCCCTTCCTCGCACGCGTGGGAACTGCCGGCAGGCATTTGCCCAGTGCCCAGAACGGCCACAACTGAAACACTGGTCTTGGTAAGGAAAAGGCTCTGACTGATACAAAACACACTCTCCCATGACATTATCAGATGATGACATTCCAGTAGAAGCCGGAGGAACAAAATCCTCCTGTTTTTTTAAAGTCTGCAATTGTAAAATCTTCAATTGTTTTTCAGTACATAAATGTTTTTCAGTTTTTGATTCGACATCTTTTGCATACCTTCTCAAATGGTGTTTCAGATGAGATAACCACCTGTCATGGTCGGTTCCAGGTAAATCCGGATTCGCGTCCATAGCCTGCACAACAGACTTAGGCACACCCTTTAACACTGCAGCTCGAAATATTTGTGAATACAGTGCAGAATCATTTGGCAAGTGGCCAGTCTTTAAAGAAAAGTCCACAAGAGCACGGTCAATAAACGCCGCGGCCTCTTCGTCAACTTTAGGAGCAAATATCAAGTCAGAGATGACAACTTCCGGGAGTGGGAACAATTCGCCAAGTGCTCCAAACAGCATTAAATAATTATCACGTGATAATGCCTCACCGTCACTCAAAGATGACATCCCTGAATTAGTCATCAACGCTTCGAGTTGAGACAGAGGACAAGCTTGTGTCAAAAGCGTACGTATATCTCCTGCAGTTAAAATCTGCCCAATCACCTCCCTCTGTAGCGACCGCAGCCAATCCCCCCCCCCCCCCCCCGGCTGCATCGGAGGAAGTTTTTTTACAAGCACGCACAAATCAGATGGCAAATAGGGTCTATATACAGTAGCCGAATTACCGGTGGCTGGATCCACCTTTGTCAACATAGGCGCTTGCAACCCTCCTTTAGAACGGGTCACAATCTGTTTAGGAGTAGCCTCTGGGAGTTTATCGGTTACGCTAAGGCCACGTTGTCCCATGACGTCACCAACAGCACATGTCAGATCAGCTAACTGTTTTCGAATCTCTACAATTTGACAGCTCTTCATCAATGCATCAGAAATTTCATTAGTCATATCACGTTCATGTCGTTGAAACAATTCATCACGTTCCGCCCTTAATAAGCGGTCTTCTTCTGTCAATTGGTCGTTCGCAGCCTCCTCAAAGCGAGAAAGAATCACACGCCATTTGTTACGAATAACCTGGGGCACTTCAGCGTGTCTAGACAGTTCCAATTGAAAAGCACCCGCTTGGTTAAATTTTTCTTGCGGAACATCCTTCATCATCAATATTTCGTTTAATTTACTCTCCAATTGTTTCACAGAAGCGCTTACGCCAGCTGCTAAGCCGTCTGCCGCGGCCTGCAAATTAGATCGAATTGGCCGAGAATTTATATCACATTTTCCACCATTCCAATCCACATCGAGATTACCACCATTCACCTTTAAAATCGGCGCTTGCAAATTCTGTGGCATTTGAACTGCAGTTTTGTACGGTAATTTAGTAAACGGGTTAATAGCTTCGAACAAATCACCCGTAAACTGCTCCACAGACGCTGGAGTCATTTTAGCATCATTACCAGCATTTGCTAAAGCCCCCCGAGCGTTTTTTACGGAACTGCCCAAAGCCAACAGTCTAGCATTACTCATCATTTTATCCACTTTTTTTCCGATTTTGTCTAACTCTCCTTCCATTCAAAGAAAATACAAAAGTCTGACGCACCATTTTGTCCAGCGAAAGCCGTTTTTTCACGCATGCAAATTCCACTGCTTTCATCAAAGCTACCAAACAAACAGTGGATGTCAAAGGTGGAAGCCACCCTTTATCACAGCCCGCCGTTATCCAATCCATTATCAGCCTTTTCATTTTTTGTCGATGTTTTTCGGGCATTGCTTCGACTGCAAACTCAAACGCAGTCTTAACTTGTACATCCAAACACAAATTCCGGCTATGAACCGGAAGCGCATTCAGGTCAAACCATTCTGTATCCCGGTCGAAATCGCCCTCCATTTTTGTAGTTTTTTACTTTTCACTTTCGGTTTATATTCTACGCAAGTAGTATTAATATTTATCAATACAGTGACGTCTCACTTTTAGTATAATAGTTCAATAGGTTAACACAGATGGCCACACAACAGACACACATAAGAATCACGTGACCTCTCGTTTATACACAGCGGTTACCCAATCCCGCTGAGCTAAACTGTCCTCAATATATTGCAAATTTTTTGCAAGGCGCTTATTTTCAAAATAACTTGTCACGCGCTATCGAATTAAACCGTAGAACAAAAGTAATCCATACGGTAATCCTGACCTCAAAACTACAAAAGTAGGAGCGCCATAATTAAAATAAATCACGTAATCTCTCGATTGCAAATACAGCGATACAAAATCCAATTATCGCTGTAATCAACCTGGACCCCTCAATACTGTTCAATTTCAAACAGGCGCTTTTTCAAAAAACATATTACGTGTAAATGGACGTTCTCAATAAGAGTCATGAGCAAATATCGATTAGTCCCCAATCGGCCAAACTGCTAAAAAAGCAGAGCGCTTACCATAATCTTCGCGATCCTTAGTGGAAGAAAGACTTCTCACGTCATCCTGCAACCCTTTTATTCAATATATATTATGGTCTAAGGATTCTTCGTAGCGAGACGAAAACAAAACAAAACAACAACAAAAATCAATTCACTACTTCATCCTGCATAAAAAAAGCGCTTTCTCTAGGTGTGCACTTACGTCACTTTTAAATACACCACCCCACGACGTGTCCAGTTCAATATCGTAGGAATTATCCCAACTCTCAATAGAACGACATCAAACTACAACTTGTTCACACAGATCTCATTTAAAATTTTAGACAATTTAGAAGACGAAAAACCGGCTATAGCGCCTCCAAACAGACAGAATTTCTCTACGTGGATAAAAATCTCCACTTACCGGAATTAATATGGCGCCAGAAATTCCGCCCGTCCGGGAACGCCGCAGCTTTGTAAATCGTCAAAATACCACCATCCGTTAGAATTCAGCGTCGGAGGTCACCATTTGTTAGAGTAGACAATATTTGTATTCTACTCTTTGCGTGTTCAATTAACTGAATGGTGAGATTCTGGTGAAGAAGTCCCTTTGCAAAGGTATCATTATCAGAAGCTTCTGATCACACAAATGAAGTCACCCAAGCAGTGTTCTGTTCAAAAGTGTGTCTCCTCCTCCAGCACACAGTACATTTATTGAAAATCTCTCCTCCCATCAGCAAGTTCCCATAGGTATAAATCAGATTAGAAAAAACAATAATACATCAGCCTGTCCTTGGACTCTCTTCAACCGACTGAGACCGGCACTAGGCTACACTCCCTTCTAGATAACATGGAAAATAAACTTGTTGCTCAGGCGAGAGAGACAGATAAGAATACAATAGACAATACTATTCATTGAGCTATACCGAGTTAACATAATTATACCTACATCTACACAGTTATAACTAAATTCAAAATGGTTAAAATATAAAGTAAAACAGTAAAAAAATGTTAACAATGTCAACATTATCAAACATATGCAGTGAACATCTCCACTCGTACTCACTGTGTTCGGAGTGTGAAAGCTGCACTGGTAATGGAGGTAGGAAGCGTAAGGCCTTTGGTGATCTCACGCCATATTTTCTTATTGATGACTTCCACTAAGCCACCTTTTTCAGTGACAAGCTTGTAGAGCATGTAGAGATCTAACACCTGCTTTGCCATTATAGGAATCCGATTCACTGGAGTCCCTGCAGAAAGCCAACACAATATCCACAGTCAATTCTAATAACGTTGGATCCTTCCAGCAAGAGGTCTTGTAAAAACAATGTTTTTCAGCTAAGCTAGTCAAGCCTGTCATCTTTTTTTTTTTATATATAACCCCCCCCCCCCCCCACACACACACACACGCACGCACACACACAAACAATTTTCTTTGTTATATGTGAATTGACTGACAATGGCTTCTTTAAAGGGATACTTAACACATTGAGCCATTTTCAGCAGTAAAAAGTTAATATTTTGTCCAGAATGAATTTGATAACTTAATTATTTATCATGTAGAATTAATACCTTAAAAAAAAAATTTCAACTTGCTGTCGACTGAAGATGACATCACCTGTGCTGAAGAAATAAGTAATGACCAATCATGGCTCAATTTACCGACCAAAACCAGAAAACAGGTGAGCCATGATCAGCACAGGTGTTGTCATCTTCAGTCGACAGTAAGTGGAAAAAGTTTTTTTTAAAGGTATTAATTGTATAAAAAAAAAAAAAAATGACGTTATTAAATTAATTCTGGACAAAATACTAACTTTTTACTGCTGAAAATGGCTTAATGAGTCAATTATCTCTTTAAATGAAATGTGATGTGCTGAAACCTACAACCTAAACGTAAAGTTTGACAAAAATGTTGTCATAGAATAAATTAATATTATTATACAGGAAACAAAGAAAACTAAATAAAATAGATGAAAATTCAGGGTGGCAAATAAAAACGGGAACTTTTTAACAATCCAATAAAATCAAGAGTGATGGAAGATTTTTTTTTATTCATAATTGAAACCTTAACCCTATAACGCCAAACGTATCATATTAAATACAAGACATTTTGAGCCCTCTATTTCATGAGTATAGTATTTGTTCCCCTATTAAAACCCTGACGTATATGATCTGACACATGCATTGCACGTATAATCCAATAGAGGGCATTATCATCCATCTGATGGCTTTTCCAGTGACCTTGCAAGATCGCTCTAATTGAGAAAGGAGAGACACCTATACTTATTAATAGTGGGAAATGTTCTTTCTGATGTTTGGAAATACTAATATGTTTGATATGTTTGTTTATTATTATATTTTTGACAGTTATAAATGTTCGAATTTAAAGCATTGTGACCGGATGCATCAAATATGACACAAATCAAAAGTCATATGTGGAAGTTGATTTTCAAATAAATAAATACAAATAAATTGTTTGTTAAAAAGGACCAATAAATACTCTATTTACAAATAATCTGAATTTTCTCTCATATTACTTTCATTTTTTTTATTTTTTTTTATTATGTCCTGTAGATGACATCCTCCTGTACGAATCCATTGAAATCTGCTGTTGAGATTCCTCATTGACCGCTGCAACATCTCAGCTGGGATAGCTGGGATTCCATCATTGTTTGGTTGTAAATGGCAGGTTTTAAGGTTCTATATTTTGATTTGTTCCAAACATTCTTAATAAACTGTAATCAGTTGAAACGGGTGGAATTTTTATACTTAGTTGCAGCCCTGACCCTTATTAGAAAACGAGAAACTCAGAGAGATAAGAATTTGTATTGCAATTAAATGTCAGGCAATATGTCATAATGCCCACATGATTCTACAGTGGATAACCCTAAGATAATTAACCTGCATTTTGCTGATAGAGTTCCATTGTGCCCATTGGATTTACCATAATAGCGACCAATAGCTCCAGAAATATAGTGCAAATGGCAGTGAGAACTATACCGTGAAGTGGAGAAGAGATTTAAGTATTGTCAGAGTTTGTAAAACCACATTAATTAAGTTTAGTAATTAAGGGTTCATTTTTGTGATGCTGGCATGGGAGCGATTGAGACTATTAAAACACAAGATTGATATCCCCCTCACCTCTAAAGACAATATCACCAAAAATTGCAGTGGCAGGTAATGAATTTTCATGGATAAGTGAATTGGCTACTGGAAACAAACAGACACAAGTCTGAACTGACCAAATCTGATAATGAGAAAAGTTCTATTGAAGAGTTGAAAGTAGCCAGTGAGCCATCAAATAAATATATAAGACAGTTTGCTGTCACATTGTAATCATGTTTAACATCTCATAAAATCATACTTTACACTTGCTTATAAGGATATATAGTGCCACATAACAAAATCTCTCAGGTCGAGAAAGCAGACAATGGGCCTTCAAGGAGAGGAAATCTTTGGTAATTTAATGTTTAATAAAAAATTTTAAAATGTTATAAAAAAAAAGATTAAATGGATGAATCTACAACAGCGTATTAGGGCCCCGTATATATATATTTTAAAAAATAATTTTTTTTTTTTGTGGGTGGGGGCAATATTTCGAGAAAAAAACTTAAAATTTGCCACTTCATAAAGTGGCAAATTTACGAAAAAAAACCCCTCAGAAACACATGTAGCGTAGCGTAAGGATTCGCTGGTGGTTAATGGGATACTGTTTATAAAATGAAAAGGCAGGATGGAGACAGATTCATTCTTAATTTAAACTTTAATCGTCATACACGGCAGCTTGAGCGACAACACTTCCTGATCCCTCAGCTGACTAAACACTAACCAATCAGAAGCTAGCATACTTTAGGTAAATGCAAATGAATGATGGAGAGCATCCAATTTGACACATCAACTTAGCTACTTGTACAAAAAAATACCAGAATGTGTGAATATTAATTCTGGAAACAAATGTACAAGTAAATATTTATCATGGATTTGATGAGAGTCAAGTCCTAAGGCCATCTACGAACTTATATTCCATCTTAGTGATAGCGCCACCTAGTGGCAAGAAATACATGTTTTTCTGGTCAACGTTTTTCTCCAAGCGGGTTAACCTTATCTACCTCATATTTGCTTAGAAGTGTGTTCAGGCCTTCATGATGTTACAACGCGAAGTTTGTGAGTTTTTGCAAATCACTGTTCGCCAAGGAAACAACAAAGATTTTGAGGGCCTAAACACGCAGGGAAACTCATGAAACTTGTTACACACATCTGGCCTGATAAAATTAGCAATATTTTATAGTGTATTGTGCAATTACAACAACAACAAAAAAGACTTAATAGCGCTCCCTAGAAACCTTTAACGAAGCAGCCCAGGTTGTATGTTTCAGCAAAATCTATAAAAAAAAAATGGAGATATATAAAGGAGCCCAAGACCTACAAAAAAGTCTCTTGGAGCCATATGCTACAATGAACAGGAAGTGAGCTAGAAATTGTTGCAAATTTACAGGGGGCATACCTTTGACCATATCTCCTACACGTTTCATCTGGTTGTCTTTAAACTTAGCCTGAACCATGTCAAGACCTGGGCCATCAACAGGGGGAAAAAATCTTGAGTTTTCGATATACTATATGACAGGGGTGGGGCATCAAATTTTGTATTTCATATTTCCCTTCATAACTCCCGTGTGCGGCACGGTGGCTGACTGGTTAGCACATCCGCCTCCGAGTGCAAAGGTTGTGAGATCAAGTCCGGGCTTCGGCTTTCCTGGGTGGAGTTTGCATGTTCTCCCCGTGCTTGCGTGGGTTTTCTCCGGGTACTCCGGTTTCCTCCCACATTTCCAAAAACATGCATGGCAGGTGAATTGGACACTCTAAATTGTCCATAGGTGTGATTGTGAGTATGGTTGTTCGTCTCTGTGTGCCCTGCGATTGGCTGGCAACCAGTACAGGGTGTACCCCGCCTACTGCCCGAAGCCAGCTGGGATAGGCTCCAGCAACCCCACGACCCTTGTGAGGACAAGCGGTACAGAAAATGGATGGATGGATGGAACTCCCGTGTACATGCTCCAGAAAATCCCAAATTTCACATGTATATTAATAGTCATGATCTGAAGGTTTCTATAGGTGCGTTTTCATGACCCTCAGTTTTGCACAAGTTGCACAAAAGCAAGCTGGTAATAGAAACACATGATTTTCGAAGAAAAAAAGTTTTTACGCTCTCATGAGGTGGTTTTTGAGACGTGTTGAAAGTGTAATGAAACACTTTTTATGCATTCCCTGGAGTCATGTGAACCCCGCCCAGTCACGGAGTAAAGGAAGTAGGAAGTACGGGGCCACTCGCTTTTGTGTCGGAACTGCCTCCAGAGTGGATAACAAGTCTTTTTGACTAATTTGCTCCCAAAAATTTATAATTACGTTATACTTTAAATGTTATAAGTGTCCCAAGACATATTTATGTGTTTTTTTATGCTAGAGCATACAGAAGGCTTTGATGCAGCCTCTGAAATGCAGACAATGGTAGTAATTACAAAAACAGCCAGCAGAGTAAACAAGATCAACGAGGGCAATGTTGAAAACAAGCTGATTTACCCACAGTTCTAAACAGATTTGTGAATAATGATTAAACGTAGCTATATTCTAATGCCAATTGCTGCAAAACGAAAACAGATACAAATATCATTTTTTCCTGATGAAAGAAGAGACTCTAATCTTTCTTTTGGTAGGTTCCATGTTTTTATAACAATAGAACACAATATTTTGTGGGCCTTGCAAAATCTGTCAAAAAGCTGCGAGCGAAGGGGGTTGCTTCAGTGAAAATGGCTGGTAATCAATGAGTTAAGCACAAAGCGATTTAGCTATAGAGCCAAGACCGCAGTTCCATGCACGCTCGATATTGTTGCATGAGAAACGCAAATTTTTTGATTTTTCATGAAACACTGTTGCCGGGGCAACTCATTGCCAAAATAGGGACAGCTCCCCAGACGTCCCTAAACAAAATCAAGCCAAAATGGGGAGGGCGGGGACGGGAACAAGAACACTGCCCTTAAACAGAGCCAGTGTCGGAAGACCTTAAGAGGCTGAAGACGGCCTGACATAGCGCCATCAGAGCGGGATCAGGGGGCGGCCACAAGGAATGCAACGGCAAGTGCTGGATCTTACGCCGCCTGGGCTTGAATCCTGGCTTTGAGACGGCGGCAGCGGTAGAGCCGGTTCGGGGGTCAGGGACTGCTGAGGAGCCGGGTCGGGGGCCAGAGGCTGCCGAGGAGCCGGGTCGGGGGCCAGAGGCTGCATCAAATGAGAATCCAAGACCTAAGACTGCAGCGGGCGACAATCCGTGGAGAAGCTTTGCCGGGACGTGGAGAAGCTTTGCAAGGAACGTGGAGACCTTTGCCAGGACGGGGAGAACTTAAAGGTGACGAGGGCGACTGGACAGAGACATGGTCGACAGGATTTACCGTGGATGACTTAATGATGGCTTGGTGATGAGGGCAAGAAAGACTTGACAGTTAGGGCAAAGACTGAGACGTGACGGCTATACTAAAACGTGGATGACTTACTGAGACGAGGGTTTAGCATAATGCGACGAAAAACAGACTCCCACACGAGGGACGCCACATGACTTCGACATCAACACCTGACATAGACAATGATCCCACACCGACTAGACATAGACAACAGACTAAATACACCAACACTAATAAGAAACACCTGGGAAACACAATAGGGTGAGGGCACTGATTGGTCAAACACACAGAGAAGGGGAAAAACACACAGGTCGACGTAATCAGACATAACGAGACAGGGGAAACACACAGTCACTCTTAACTCATTTGCTCCCAAAAACGTATAAAAATTTTCTATTTTAAATATTGCCATGGTCCCAAGAACGTATTTATAAAAAAAATTAAAATGTTTTTTATGCTAGAGCAGGGGTGTCAAACATACAGCCCACGGGCTGGATCAGGCCCTCAAAGGGTTTTTTGCTAGCCTGGCAGGCGTGCATAGACAGCGATTCGGCACCGCCCAAAAACAGGCTGGCAAACCAAATTTGCTATTTGCGTGACGTCGTCTTCAATAACGCTATTCAAATAGCAAAACAGAGTGACTCATGACACCATGAATCTTCAAATTTTACCCGCAACAATGACACAAGTCATTCACTACTGTCTCTCTTCGGCTCGTAGCCATGTTAGATTTTTACTCTATCTCCGGTAGAAGAGAGGGTAGCCTCCCTCTGCCTTTGGGTGGGGGGACGGTTCTGACTCTTGTTTGTGCATATGCACCAAACAGCAGCTCAGAGTACCCACCCTTCCGTCGGGAAGTCGAATCTCTGATTCAGGAGGAGCAGTGTGGTTTTCGCTCCGGCTGTGGAACAGTGGACCAGCTCTACACCCTCGGCAGGGTCCTCGAGAGTGCATGGGAGTTCGCCCAACCAGTCTACAAGTGTTTTGTGGATTTGGAGAAAGCATTCGACCGTGTCCCTCGGGGAGTCGGGGGTCCTGTGGGGGTTGCTTCGGGAGTACGGGGTACCGAGCCCCTCAGTCGGAAAAGGGTGGCGTGCTCTCTCCGGGTCGGGAATGAGATCCTTCCCCAAGTGGAGGAGTTCAAGTATCTTGGGGTCTTGTTCATGAGTGAGAGTGGGAGGGAGCGGGAGATCGACAGGTGGATCGTTGCATCGTCTGCAGTGATGCGGGCTCTGCATCAGTCAGTTGTGGTGAAGAAGGAGCTGAGCCAAATGGTCCTAAGCTGTGGGTCGTGACCGAAAGAACAAGATCTCGGACACAAGCGGCCCACGGCTCACCCCTAGATTACACCCCATGCTCCGCCGATTTGTTTCCATTTCCAGCTTGTTCAAATTACACCAGCTGCGTATGCACTGCGGATTTTACTTGCGGACCAGCTCGTCGTGCCGAGCCCGCCAGACAAATAGACCCACGCAGGCCGGCACCGGCCACCACCAGCAATGTGCTCCCGAGCCTCCCGGTCAAAATGGATTTCTCAGCTTCGTATCATCATCATTCAAATTAAGACTGTCATTCCTAACAGCTGTTTTGTTGTTGTTGTGTGTGTGTTTTTATTGATTGTTGGTGATTTTTATTGAATGAATAAATTGTGCCTTAATTCCTCCAGCCCACTTAGAACGCAGATTATTCGTGCATCGATTGAATGAAATCATTTCCTGTTCACATAGCTGAATGTGTTAAATGTGCTTTCATTAAAGTGTGGTCACAATAAATCTATCCCTCGAAATGTTTGGGAACTCCTTCATTTCGGCTTTCTGGTGATGTCTGTTTCTTGTTGTGTCACTGTTCTACCGCAAAGTTTGTGCGTATGCATGGTCAGAGCTGTGCGTAAATATACACACGTCATCAAGGAAAAGCCCAAATTGACAAATCCCACACTTTGCGTGGGAATGTTCACACGCATGCTTTATGCACATTTGGAAAAAAAAATGACCACTGACAATGGCAATGACCACTCGCACAGTAGGAAATCTCCTAAATAGAAGAAACACATTAAATGCATCAAGCTGAATTAAATACTACTTGAGCCTTTGTATGGCAGAATCTGAGGCAAGACAAAGTTATCTAAGGAAAATGTATGGTCACACTCAGTTTTTCTTTTTAACTCTTTGACTGCCATAAACGTTATAAAACGTTTAGCATAAACCTAGGGAAGGGCGCCGAGGACGTTAAAAGACGTCCCCTATGTTTTTTTTTTTTTTTTTCAAAAACGGGTGCAGGAAAGCCTTGGGCAGCTGTGCTGAAAGTATCAGGCAGATATGATTAGTCAAAGACTCGTTTTGGCCCCTAGAGGGCAGCGATGACTCTCTTTGCACAAGGTTGGATGGGCCGCCCACCGTGGGCGTCAGTAGAAGACGTGAGGCGGAGCTAGAGTGTTGAGGAGACAATGGCTGATCCAAGCCACAATGGCTTGACCAAGCAACCGGTTACAAGCAGCTCAGCTTGAGCATTTTTTTCAAAGACGGAAAGCATCAATCAATACTAAAAAGCGCATTGATGTCAACGATGATGATGACTCCGAGCTCTACGCCAAAGTTGGAAGCTTTGGCCTGTTACTATCACGTAGTAAGCCTCACCGGCCTAGCGCGGCTAGCGCGGCTAGCGCTGCTAAGGCCGGAAAACGCGCACAATAGCCGGCCGGGTACTTCTGCACAAGCGGACATTCGATCGGACGATGGAGAGTAGTCGAAAAGCATCGACCAATGCACATTGATGATGATGATGATGGTCAACCTCGCCGGAGGTGGAAGCTATACGCGGCCGTTATTCTCTCGTCATAAAGCCTCACCGGCTAGCGCTGCTAACGCCGGAAAACGCGGAGCTGCACAAGCGGACATTCGATCGGACAATGAAGAGTACCCCGAGTCCAATGCATATTCATCGGAGGAGCGGGTACAGTCTGATCACGGAGAAGACACTGTTTCTGGACTACGATGCCACCATGAATGGAGTGGATAAAATGGATCAGAACATCTACCACTCGGTATAGCAACTGAAGGACGCGAGGAAGCGAGACGTAACACCACCGTAACGTAACCGTAGCATGATCCTGATATTAGACTTGATGACACACTGCAGTATATACTTGCTATTCCCCGGAAAAAAACGGCCTGCAAGAAAGTGGCACACGCGAAGAGGCAATCTGTTGTGCAAATGCTGTTACGTCTCTTTGCACGCAGGAGAGTGTTACAAAAAGAAAAACTGTCGTTGAAACATCCACATATTTGTAAATAGCACCACAGTTGCACACATTTGTAAATAGTTTGCCAAATTGTTGTCAAATTGTTACACTGTTGAATGTAAATAAACGTATTTTGCTATCAAAAAACACTTTTTCATTCTTGGTGGTAGTGTTTTATAGAAGTAAAGCACTATTTAGGTGTTTGTGGCATCATTCATGGACAAAAAGAAGTGTCAAATTCACTAGAATGCATGAAATAATATCGTTTCACTAAAAGCTTGATTTCTCCGTATTTTGGTCCAACACAGGCGAAATTGGGTCAAACTAACCATTTTCTATTGTTGATTACTAAAGAACGGAATAAGGTAGAAACAAACTCTTTTTTTCTGATGAAAGATGAAAGTCCAATCTTTCATTTGGTAGTACGTGTGTTTCCATAGTCCAAACAGAACATTTTCTGTGGACCTTGAAAATCAGTCAAAATGCTTAAATCGGCTGGCACTGACGGCATCCCTTTTCTGAAAACGTCTGGCAGTCAAAGAGTTAAAGACAAAATACTGACTGATTCTGTGAAGATTTCAGGTATAAAAGAAAGATTGAGGCCTTTTTTCGCCACAAATTATCTCATCAGGTCATATATCACTGTGCCAATAAATAATGGTGGTCAATACTAAAGTATTACATATTTCACTGAGCCCAAAAGATTCCTTCAATTGATACATTTCAAGTCAAATTAATTTGAAAAGTGGAGCAAAAGGGCCTCTAGAGTGCCACAACCTTGTACTTGGTTTCATTGCTAATGTGCTCACTAGTTTGCACTTCCAAGACAATAAAAGGATAAAAAAATTATCATAATTGATGTTGGTATTTCACCTTGTGAAATGAACAATACAGCTTACAATCACAAAGGAGGAGATAGGAACCCACTTCTAAAGTGCCTCCATTAATTGATTAGATGGTGTGTGTCAAGACTTTTGTTCCTACAATGTATGAAAAAAAGAAAAAAACTCAACTTAAAAGACACCAAGAAGCTCAAGCAGTAGACAATTATAAAGCATGGAACACAATAAGTTAGTGTCAGTTCATTTGAAGACTATGTTTAAAGTAATACTTAGCCTTTTCACAAAAACTTTAACCAATGACAAAAGTACAAAAGTACAGCAAAAAACGAGGACCACAATACAGTATTATCAAGAGGAAAATGAGGGCCACCAGACCCAAAAACAAAAAGCTGACAGCAAGCATCAAAAAAGCCTGGGCTTCCAGGACCCAGGCAATGTCATGGCGCATCGAGGCAGTAATTAAGGCAAAGGGATTCCCAACCAACTACTGAAGATTAGCATATTGTTTTGAAAATACCATCTATTATTTCCATGCAAAACACTGGGAAGTACGCATGGTGATTTCTTCACAGTATCAAATATTTTTAAATCCTATTTTCGTGGGTTTTATGAGCTGGAAGCCTATACAATGTAAATATAAACAAATAAACACTTGAAAACACTTAAATTGTGGACCCTGAATCTATAATCCAGTGGTCCCCAACCATTTTTTCTACCACGGACCGGTTCATACAAGTCCACAACTTTCGCGGACCGACAACCCAGTGGGTAGGGGGTGGATGCCTGGCTGTTCAGCGGCTGATTAATAAAATGCTACAACAAATGCAAATCCCCTATGTATTTTTATGTACCTGTACTAGCAGCACAAACACCATAACAAGGGTAACAACAACTCTTTAATATGGTGAGGTCACTATTGTAATGCTTATGAATGATAGGAGCAACACAAACATTTTGTAAATATTATAGTGAGCAGTGACGGGAGTCAGAGGTGGGGTGTCAAACCACGGAGCCAGGTGCAGGCGCTTTGCTGACATCAGCTTTCATAACCACTTCTGTATTAAATTCTGTAGTTGAAGAAAGAGACACAAGAAAAATATCGACCCATTGTCGCCTTAGAACAGAATCTTCGTATCAACGATTTGATAATTACAGGTATCCAGATTAAACCGCGCTGCGGCCCTCCGGCGAGAGCTGTGGCTGGTACAAGTGCAGTTGATTCTGACCAAACTTCTGCGAACGAGACTGTGGAACAGCAAGTAACAACCTGACTCAAAGATTTGGGATTAATTGTGTGTCCAGCGCACATTCCGATGTGCTTTTCGCTTCCAACTGGGGGGACACGACCACCGGAAGTTCTGATCAGTGCCAGACGATGATGCTGCGCGGACAGATCCTCTCTCTCACCCTGCCTGTGTGCCGCGCGCCACGGAGAGGAGGGAGTGGCCGGTTTTCTTTCAGCATGGATATTAAGGAAGTCTATCCGTGTTATATTTGTATCTGTCAAAAATCAATTATCCGTACCGGATACTTGTGTTGTACAAATATCCAGCCCTACCCTACATGTTAATGCCACTTTTGGTCAAGGCACTGGCAACTTTTCTTTTAGTCTCTTGGTAAAGCTGTGGCACAGCTGTCTCAGTGAAAAACTTACGGGATGGTATCGCTCGCATACCTTGGCTCCGCTGTGCACAACATGTAGATAAACCCCATGTTCTCCACCACACTGTAAAGCCGTAAGTCTTTGGTGATGAAGTAGACAATAGATCTGGTTATTTTTTTGGCCTGCTCGGAGTTGGCAAAGAGTTTAGTGTAGCACTGCAGTGTGCGTTGGTTTGCCACTGGCGACTGACTCAGAGTCACCGTGTCCTCCTGTAAGTTAGGGTGATGCCTGGTAACGTGAGCCAGCGCATTCGTGGTGTTTTTGAAGTACTTAATCCTCGTTTTGCAAACCTTGCCGGATAAATACAGAAGGTTGCGTCAGAAAGGGCATCCGACGCAAAACCTTGGCCAAATCAAAAATGCAAATCAAATATATGACTTCCATACCGGATTGGTCGAGGCCGGGGTTAACAACGACCGCCATCGGTGCTGTTGGCCTACAGGGCTCCGGTGAAAATTGGACTACTGTTGGTTGAAGAAGGAGAGGAGGAAGGTGTTTTCGTAGGAAGAAAGAGAAGAGGAACAGCAAGAGTCTAGGACTGAGAGTAGGGACTTTGAATGTTAGAACTATGACAGGAAAAGGTAGAGCTGGTTGACATGATGCAGAGGAGGAAGGTGGACATACTGTGTGTTCAGGAAAGACCAGGTGGAAAGGGAGCAAAGTTAGAAGTTTAGGAGCAGGGTTCAAGTTGTTCTATCATGGTGTAGATAGGAAGAGAAATGGAGTAGAAATTATCGTGAAGGAGGAGTTTGTTAGGAACGTCCTGGAGGTAAAAAGAGTGTCAGATAGAGTGATAAGCCTGAAGCAAGGAATCGAAGGTGTGATGATCAATGTTATTAGTGGGTATGCGCCACAGGTAGGATGTGAGCTGGAGAAGGAGAACTTTTGGTTGGACCTTGATGAAATGATGCAGAGCATCCCTAGAAGTAAGAGAGTTGTCATTGGTGCAGACTTCAATGGACACGTTTAGGAAACAGATGTGATGAGGAGGTGATGGGCAAGTTTAGTATCCAGGAGAGGAACACAGAAGGACAGATGGTGGTTGACTTTGCAAAAAGAATGAAAATAGCTGTTGTGAATACTTCCATCCAGAAGAGGCAAAAACATAGAGTGATGTACAAGAGTGGAGGTAGAAGTACACAGGCAGACTACATCTTGTGTACACTGTGTTATCTGAAGGAGATCAACGACTGCAAAGTAGTGGTAGGTGAGAGTGTAGCCAGACAGCATAGGATGGTAGTGTGTAGGATGACTCTGGTGGTGAGGAAGACAAATATGGCAAAGGCAGAGCAGAGGACGAAATAGTGGAAGCTGAAAAAGGAAGAGTGTTGCATGACTTTCAGGAAGGAGTTGAGACAGACTATGGATGGTCAGGAGGTGCTTTCAGATAACTGCACAACTACAGCAAATGTGATCAGAACTGAAGAAAGTAGACAGAAGTACAGGGAGATGCAGCGTAACATTTGAACAGTAAGGAGGGAGAGACTGATCTATACAGATTGGCAAGGCAAAGAGACAGAGAAGGGAAGGACGTGCAACAGGTTAGGGTAATAAAGGATAGGGGTGGAAGTGTGTTGACAGATGTCATTAATGTGATGGGAAGATGGAAAGACTACTTTGAAGAGTTAATGAATGAGGGAAATGAGAGAGAACAAACAGTTTGAAGAGGTGACTGTTGTGGACCAGGAAGTAGCAAAGATTAGTAAGTATGAAGTGAGAATGGCATTGAAGAGGATGAAGTGTGGAAAGGCACTTGGTCCTGATGTATGGAAGTGTCTAGGAGAGGTAGCAGTAGAATTTCTCACTGGGTTGTTCAACAGGATCTTAGATAGTGAGAAGATGCCTGAGGAATGGAGGAGAAGTGTGCTGGTATGAGGACTGTAAGACAGAGGTGAGGTGTGCTGTAGGTGTGACGGAGGAGTTTGAAGTGGAACTACAGCAGGGATCAGCTCTGAGCCCTTTCTTGTTTGCTATGGTCATGGGCAGGATGGCAGATGAGGTTAGACAGGAATCTCCAAGGACTATGATGTTTGCAGATGACATTGTGATCTGTAGTGAGAGCATCGAACAGGTGGAGGAGAAGCTAGAGGCATGGAGGTTTGCCCTGGAAAGGAGGGGAATGAAGATTAGCAGTAGCAAGACTGAGTATCTGTGTGTGAATGAGAGGCACCCAAGTGGAAGAGTGCGGTTACAGGGAGAAGAGACCAAGAAGGTGGAGGAGTTTAAGTATTTAGGGTCAACGGTCCAGAGCAATGGAGAGTGTGGAAAAGAAGTGAAGAAGTGTGTGCAGTCAGGCTTGTACAGGTGGAGAAAAGTGTCAGGTGTGATGTGTAATAGAAGAGTTTCAGCTAAAATGAAAGGAAAGGTTTATAAAACTGTGGTGAGACCAGCAATGTTGTTTGGCCTGGAGACAGTGTCACTAAGGAAAAGACAGGAGGCAGAGCTGGAGGTGGCAGAGATGAAGATGCTGAGGTTCTCTTTGGGAGTGACCAGGATGGATATAATCAGGAATGAGTACATCATAGGGACAGCACATGTTAGAGGCTTTAGAGGTAAAGTCAGAGAGGCCAGACTGAGATGGTTTGGACATGTCCAGAGAAGAGATAGTGAGTATATTGGCAGAAGGATGCTGAGTTTCCAAATGCCAGGCTGAAGGTCTATAGGAAGACCAAATAAGAGGTTTATGGATGTAGTTAAAGAGGACATGAAGGAAGTTAGTGTGAAAGCAGAGGATGCATAGGACAGGGTTAGGTTAGAGCTGTCAAACTATGACATTTTCAATCAGATTGATCACATCTTAAAATTCTGATTAATCATGATTAATCGTCTAATAAAAAATACTTTTTTATCAAAAAAAATTCCCCGCTAAATTTAAAGAGCACCGGTTATGTGTTAATTATTTTGACATTTAATGTTATGGGGACGTCTTCAACATTTTTTGTTCCACTGCACATGCTCATCCTCCTCTTTTTCTTCTCAGTTTATTACTTGCATAATTTAAAATGGAAAAAAAAATTACCCCGATATTTTGATATGAACAAATATAGTACAGACAAAAAGTTTGGACACACACATCTCATTCAATGTGCTTGCTTTGGTCTCATTACTATTTACGTGAAGGTTTTTGAAACCCAACTGGTTGACATTTAAGCACAGTTGGTTGAGTCAGAAGCCAGGCGCAGATGTGATGCATGCCGAGAACTCTGATAGTGATGCGGACGAGTTTGCGTCCGATGTTGACTCTCCCGGGAAGATTTGTGAATTAACCCGAGCCCCCTGCGTTAGCCAAAGACACAAATAAATCGAGAGCAAGAAAAACTGATGAAATTCATCAACTAAAATCAGAGCTGACTGATCGACCGTTGAAAGACACATTTTAACAAGCCGAAGCAAACTACCAGCTGGCTAGCTCATTGCTAGCTCATCTGACGAAGTGAAGCGCCTCCAAGTACAGGTGCAAACTCATAGAGAGGAATGCAATGTAGAAGTAGACTGACACAATTGCCGTTGGCAGAAGCCGAGGTTACCCGCCTCCGACAATGCCAGCAGGACTACGAGGCAGAGTTAGCTCAGCTCAAGCATGAGTTGCAACGCGCACAGCAGTTAAATTATGTTACCCAAGGAGCGCCCCTTCCAGGAGCTCTACCCCAAGACAGACCTTCTGATCCCAGAGCCACAGCACCACAGCTGAAATTGTCGCTTGAGTCTGAAACCGCCTGGAGGACGGCGCCGGTGACCACGGCCGCCTTAGGCGTGGCACCGCCAATGGTCGCTTCCCCTCAAAATTTGGGACCATCAGGTGCCGACGGTTCTCAATGAGGTCCCATGTTGACTTTCCCGTCTGGGAGACATATGGCCTGGAAAGATTTGGAAGCTGGCACGGAACATTGCCAAGTTCAAACCAAAACCAGTGGGGTCCCACAACACATCTGAGTACCTGAAAGATATTCAATACTATCTCCAGAGGTTCCCAACGGCAACCATGGAAGATAAGTTGTATTTGATTAAAATGATGTTCAGCCGTACGGTTAACCGACTGCTGGAGTGACAACCTACAGAGGTGTCGTCTGACCCCCTGGCTTTGTACCACGCCATGGCACGCAAATTTAATTTGGCTCTCCTGCTTTGACCGGCATGGTGGCCGCCATGTCTGTTATACAGGGACGATAGGAGTACCTCAGACCTTCTGTAGTCACCTTCGCGATGCATAATTCGGGGCTTTTAACGAACCCAACATGGAGGAGGATCATAGTTTTAAAACATTGTTTTTAGAGAACCTCCAACAAAATCTCAGTCACTTCCTGGGATTGGCTTTGTGTCCTTGGACACTGAATAGCTCACAGCTGCGCAACTTAGCAGCTAGGGGCTATGCAAAATTGAAAATTTCACCCAATAAGGCAGGAATTTATTGAGTGGATGTGGGTCCCCTGTCGGAGCTTGGGGGAGCCTGCTCTGATGCTCCATAGGATGCCCAGTCTAAATAAAAAAGGTTGAACCAAAACGATCACAACGGAATGGCAAACCAGCCCCGCGGCCCGCACAACCGGAGGTTGCACTTCAAAACCGACAGCCCACGTGACGCCATGAGTCCTGGAATCGGCGTCAACCCTCTCAGTCCCACCAATGACGAAGTCATCGTCCAAGTGGACCTGTAATAGATCAGCAACTGGTGATTTACACATTGTGTGCGCTGCCCCCAACTCCCTCAAACTCGCCCACTTGAGAAACAGAGACACCTCAGCCAACTGCGGCCTTGAATGGGGATCTCCAACTGTACACCTCCAAGAGGTCCTGCCTCTTCCTGATTGATCCGATCAGGAATGCGAACGGCTGCGCACGGTGTTAATTAAATACACACCCTCTTTTGCCAAGGACTCCTTGGACTGCGGGTTGATGGACATGCACGTGGCTCGCATCCCTACGCACACCCCACTGCCATCCCGAACAGGTACGTGATTTTCTTTCTTTTTTGTTTGTTTGCCGTTTGGCCCTACCCCGAATGCCGGACGAAAATAATGAATGAGGAGAAATAATGCAAAATGGCTTTGCCACTGTTGTTTACATGCATCTAGCATGACTGAACAGGCGAGTTTGACCCCCCAGTCGCTAACGTCATGAATGTTAAGTGTGGTAACGTGTATCGTGCGGCACACTATTGAAAACAAATACTGGACACTTCCTGCACACTTTGGCCTATGAGGGGCAGTGTGGTGCCGTGCATCCATGGTGTGCTAACTTGCAATCAGCACAAAACAAAGTTGTGATTGAATTCTATTAAGATAATTAGTTTTTCACAGATTGGGAATAATTTGTGCCTTCAAGTAGTGTTATCTTACCTGTGGGTATGTGTTTCCACAGCATTATTTGAAGGAATGTCAATGCTAATTTCCTGCTAGCATTTGAATGGGATCATCCATCATTTTAGCTTGACCGCTAGGCT
Source organism: Leptonotus elevatus (assembly GCF_054856555.1). NCBI lineage: Eukaryota > Metazoa > Chordata > Actinopteri > Syngnathiformes > Syngnathidae > Leptonotus > Leptonotus elevatus. The sequence goes on from NC_141243.1 coordinate 27,822,419, forward strand.
AGTGATATTTTAAAAACGAAGCATGTTTCATATTTAATTATACAGTGAATGTAATTCTTCTTGTCGTGTGCTTAGTTTTATAGTTAACTCCAACTGAGCTAGGGACGCTGAAGGGGGCAGCAGAATCAACATTGATTCGCGCCGAGCTTGCGACAAGCAACATGGTGCATTCAGGACACTTCCACAGCGTAGGAATTTTTAAACACACCACAGCGTTCTGCCCATTAATTGTTTTTCTTCAATTATTACATTTTAAAGATCGAGAGAATCTAAAATCGAAATCACGATAAAATTGCAATTAATTAGCCCTACTACAAATAAATTCATACTAAATGTTATATAATAAAATAATATAAACAATTATTTTATTCAGCCATGAATTCAGGCAGGATTTCTGCATAATAAATTTTTTGGCATCTGACATTTGGGTGGGCATAGTCATTGACTGGAATTGATGATTGAAGGAAGTGCCCACCTTTTGGCTTGTGCTTAAGCACTTTCAGCGAATGCTTGATAATGTGAAGCCTTGAAAAAAATTCACAGACTGAGTATGGAGTAAAGCAGGATTACTTCTGTCAATCGCGGTGAGTACACATGGTCCTTCTCAATCTGTGTATTTTTGTGCCCACCGCTAGGGCTGAACGATATATCGTTTTAAAACCAAAATCGCGATGTCAAGAAATGCAATAATGAAAGCCGCGGTTTTTGGCAGTGCTCCTAAATGATCCAGGATCAGTTCTATTTTATGTTTGCAAGCTGTCTACCCGCTGTTTGAAGCAACACACACACAGAAGTCACACTGAGAGGGTGACTTGTGTGTGCATGTCGCTTGTTCAGTGACTGACCAATAAAACGCGGTATCTTCACCGCGTGCAGGTCACGTGCACCAATTAGAAACGGCACTTCACATGTGCGCAAGTCACGAGCTCCAATCAGAAGTGAGACGCTACTCGTGGAGAAGTCAATATAAACAACCAGTATTAACCTCTTCCTGGCGTATTTTAGCGGCTTTTGAATGACTTCTGCGGAACTCGAATCGGAGTTAGGAAATTTAATCCCCAAGAGAAACAGCACGTCGTCAATTTGGGAGTATTTCGGGTTCGAGGCTGCAGATGTGCACCAGACAACGGTACTGTGCAAAACATGTCACGCTAAAGTTGCAACATCCAGCGGAAACACTACAAATTTATACAGTCACTTGCAACGTCTTCAAAGACATTTGTATGAGGAGTGTATGAAGAAAAAGTCCGGCGGAGAGCCCAGTAAAGACAATGCTACTGCTCAGGCCCAACGGAGCAAACAGACAACAATTACGGCATCTTTTGCTGGTGTATCTCCCTCCGTATGAGAAGAGCAGCCGAAGACACCGGGATATAACAACTGCCATAACACACTTCATTGCAAAATACATGATGCCTGTTAACACGTGACCAAAGACGGATTTTAAAACCTCATCGCCACGCTGGACCAAAGACACGTAATTCCCTCCCGCACCTAGTTCAATCAAGTTGCCATCCCGCAGCTGTATGAGGAGCACCGAGGAAAAGTGGAAACAGATTTGACAAATGTGGAATATTATGCCACAACTACTGATATGTCGTCAAGCAGAATGACCAAACCCTATCATAGTTAAATGACAACTTCGAGTTGAAGAGTCGCTGCCTGTTGACGCCATACTTTCCCACTGACCACACCGGAGAGAACATTGCCCAGGGATTAAGAGAATGTCTGGCAAGCTGGGGTCTGAATGAAAAGGACCAGACTTGCATCACAACAGACAACGCGGCAAACATTGTCAAAGCTGTGGAACTTAATGAATGGACAAGACTCCAATGTTTTGGACATAGGCTGCATCTTGCAACTGGTTAGTCTGCATGTGCGTGTGTTTGTGTGTGCGTGTTTTTATTAATTATGGGACTGCTGCTTCCGAAGCTAAGCAGGCACACAATACTATTCTCGTTATGGGACTACTGCGGAGCAAAGCAGTAGTGGAGCTACTGCTTGCGAAGCAAAGCAGGCACATATTACTATGCCAGAAAATCGGGTTTATTATATCATCTTGCCACGGATTTTTCCGCAAAAATGCGGCCTGTACCGTTGAACGCACCGGCACAAATGAGGTATCAAAAGATGCGGCTCGATCTGACTCGCTGCGGCATTTTTTTCTCTCGGAAGTCCAAGTTACCATGGCAACGCAATTTCCCCAAAATTCCGGAAAAAAGTAATTGGAATAAATGGAGAAGGGGGAAAAAAATCCACAATTCAAGAACCTTTTTCCAAGCCGCGCTGTGCGCACATACGGTAGCCGACCGATGTAATTGTTTGCTCATTTTGTTGCAATTTATCCCATCTTTAGCTCGGTGTCCCAAAATTTATTTTAAGGAATGTAAGCTCTCCGTCTTGTGCGGGGTTCAAAGAGAGTGAGCGAAATGGAGAAAAAAAGGTTTTTAACAAGGTGTGTATTGCGTCTGCCAGAGTGGAGCAATCAACCTCAGAGTGAGAAGAGAAAAATAATTATTTCGAAAAATCTCACTTCAACTCGTCACCCTGGCCACAATATTTGCTTACTAAACATCAAATTTGGACATTTTGTAATCACAAGGGTCTTCTTTCAGACAAACCCACTTTTGTTTGTCAAAGGTGTCATTTAGTACCTTTGATTTCACTTCAAGCGAGGAGAAGTCACACTTTTCCGGCCATTTAACCCCATGTTATTTTGGCCGCCTTTTTCTCCTAATTTTTTTAAAGTCACAAGTTTTTGACCTGCTCTAATTTCGTCATTTTTCATTCGATATAAAAAAATGAGAACATGCTCGCTTCCCCAAACTCTTACCGTTGTAACAAGCAATTTCTGGAATCTGATATCCTGAACCATTAAATCGTGAGACCCTTTGGTTCGAGGTGTGCGCTTTCTCATGCAACTCAGTTGAAGCACAATGTGTGTGCGTAAAGTCTCCAAGTGTTTCGCCTTAACTGACTCCATTCAGGGGCAGTGCTAAGCTAATTTTAGACTTGTTGGCTGTGAGGGACAAGGCTATATGAGGATCCTGTGTGATGTATTGTTTATGTTTCGCGCGTTGCATCACAGGATACTGTGTGGTTTTGCACATTTTGAAGGAGAAACAAGCAAATGGTTCATTCTTGTTGTGCCATCAATTGTACGGCCCGTCGGGGGCCTGATAAAAACTTTAAGCGCATTCCCACCGAAAGGGGCCACAAAAAAAGAAAGAAATGGCTGCGAGCGATTAGGGTATAAGTTGACGCTCAAAGCTTGGATTCCTGCTGATGCTGATGGGTTTGTGAGGCTCACTTAATAACCGGTAAGTACTTGTGACTATAGATTGTTATTTTTAGAAGATTTGTTTTTTTTAATAATCTAGATTGTTCAGTATAAAATCCGCTGAGTCATATTGTTGTTGTTGTTGTTGTCTCATTCAGCCGTTCGAAAGCACGATCGACAGTCACCCTGACTTGTTGCTCGCCTTGAAATGAGCTATCCTGGGTCTCTAAACCTGAAGGCTAAAGAAAAGGACGTCCAGCGTTACGAACGGAGGATGAAAAGGCAACGAGTGTCAGAATTGTGTTATGGATTCCTATAAAGGAGACTATATATATATATATATATATTGTGCCTAGTTGTGCCTAGTTGTTATACTTGAGTGTCCACATATTGTTCATCTTATCCGAATAAATATAGCATTCTGCATCTGTGTTTTACTGCCGGCCTCACTTATGTATGCAGTTGCCTAGTTGTAAGTCCTATCCTGACAGCTGCATTAAAGATGCTACAATGCTATGTAACATGACTGCATGTTTCTCCAAGACTGGATTTGAAAATAAGAACTGTGTAAGCTCTGATATTCAGTTGTCACCAGAGACCAGATGCCATTGAAATTCTCACATCAGTTTCACTGTACTAAAGTCACTGCGTTTCCAAAAATAAATAAGAAAAAGGTGTGGTGCTTATAGACATAATTGCCCCATGGAACTAATTGTTGAGTGTGCTCAGTGGGGTTGGTTTTGGAGTGACGTACTTCCACAAACTTACTGTAGTGCGATACACCTCCTGCACCTCCTTTCCTTCGGCATCACTCCGGACACTTACCAATGAAGAATAATTACCCAGCTTTTTATTAAATGAGAGTAAATGTTCCCAAAGCAGATGTGTGTGTAGCCAGGAAACAGATGTCGGACCAATATTTATCATCATCTTTCCACATCTCATATGGGCTTTGAATAATTTCAATTTTGTTGCCAATACATTCGGCTGTTAAAGTGCATAACTGCCGATTTATTTTATTGTTGAACGTCGCTTATGTGCAGCGCGGCTGAGCCCACTATCATTTTCTGCCACACAGCCAACCGCCCGTGCGCCAAAATTTGTCAACAAAGGATTCTCCTGTAACTTTCTTGACCTATTCCAACAGTTCCAATTTTAAACTGTTCGGCTCATTATTTTAAAATTTTCACAATAAAAGCACAACATTATTGTTATTGTTTTTAAATGTAATGGGATTTAAATAGTGCTTTTTAGCTATACTACTCTCACTTCTGCCTGGCAACTGTTGAGCTCAACTAATTCCCCCCCCCCCCTTTATTTTTGCGTTTACTTAAGGCTTGGCCTATCTACGACTACTATGACGACTAAAACGAGTTAAAAATATATGTGTGTGTGTGAATGTGCATGTTTGTTAAAGACACTAAGAAACTCTCAGTTTGTGTTGATTATGTCTTTCACATTTCTTGATCGATTCCAACCATTCAAATTTTAAATTGTTCAGCTCATTCCCAATTTCTTTTTACATTTTCAAAGATAAAAGCACAACATAATTTTCAACTGCCTCAGCCAATCAGCGCTGCCTGTAATCTCTCTCACTGTTGAGCTCAACTCGACCCCCTTTTTTTCTGTGTGTACTCAAGTCTTGGCCTATGTACGACTACTACTATTGCAAATACTATTACTACTACTACTAATACTACTACTACTTCCTTGGACATATGATTAGGTACGCCCATGATTCTTGTCCCCCCCGTGCACCCAGGGTGACGGCCATCTTGGCCAATTGATTAGGTACGCCTGGGATTGACCTGATTTCAACAGGAAGTGACCTGATTTCAACAGGAATTTTGTACTCTACTATTCCACATTCATTCCTAAAAGCAGATTCTATGGAGGTAAATATGGTGCAAAAGTAACTTGTAAAAAATGTTTGTACCTGTAGAAAAAAGTCTAAATTTGTATCTGTAAAAGTCGTGATTTGTACCTGTAAAAAAAATGTGTACCTGTAAAAAAATGTTTGTATCTGTAAAAAAAAAAAATGTGTATGTGTAAAAAAAATGTGTATCTGTAAAAACAAATTTGTACCTGTAAAAGTCATGATTTGTACCTGTACAAAAATTTTTTGTACCTGAACAAAAAGTGTAAATTTGTATCTGTAAAAATTGTGATTTGTACCTGTAGAAATGACAACTTGTAGTCAAAGAAGTGGTTTTTCTGCTGCTGTCCAGTCACGTGAGTTTTGCACCATATATCTCGCTACAAAAGGTACAAAACTGATTCGTACTTGTAGAGTGCCGTGATTTGTACTCGTAAAAGAAGAGGGCGGGCTCTGGAAGATTTGGGCGGGCTAAAGCTCAACCTCATTGGTTGAGCGAACGACAGTGGGTTGAACTCAAATGACGCCCATGCACAAGTCCGCAATTCCAAACAAACAGAGTAGCCACACCAGTTTACGCGTCATTTTGGAAGAAGAGGACGTCCCAGGCGTGAAAATTTCAACATCGTTCAATATACGAACACCGTGTGGAACAGCTTAAACGTTGGTTGACATGCAGAGCACTCCAAGTGGGCAGAAAGAAAGAAGTTTTAGTATGAAGGTAAGATTTATTGTACGAACATAGCTCGTAATCCGGTGCTAGCTAGCTAGGTCATCTCATGTTGTTGTCACGAAAACTGAACACATTGAAGTCACGATTTTTATTTCAAGATTTGAAGCCTACCAGTGTAAACATACGATCAATAGTTTGTACCTGTAAAAAAAATAATAATCCAAAAAAAATACCTCATAAACTGCTGCTTAGTGCTTAGATGTGAAAATTACTATAGAGCTACAGAACCATATTGAATGTTTTACAAGATAACCTAAACCTATAACCAAAAGTGGACATTACTCAGCTACTTGTATTTGACTAACATTATATTCAAGCATCTGTACTCTTACTATCATAATAAAATGAAAACAAAACGTTTTTACTGCGAGTGGATCTTTAAGCCGCTATAGGTATTTTAACCTCAAACCTTTATCCTCTGTATTTAATCATTTTATTTTAAATATTACAATTTCTTGATACATTTCAGTATTTTGCAATGTATGCTTTGCAAACTGTTAAAATAAAAGGCTCTTACACTTTTAAACATACACATTTGCTTTCAACACTGAAGCCAAATAAAAATAATGCAAATGGGAATGTTTATGAACAATGTCTGTGTCTATCAGTATTACCACTATTTCTGATATTAAGATGTGACAAAATCTTCGTTTTTTTTCTGGCTAACAAGATAAAGCTAAACGTTTAACTGATTACGTATAATGTCAGTGGCTGTGTTTTGATAATGACCCAGCTCGGAAGTTATGATTATTTTTTATTGTATGAATATGCTGACCCAACCATTCTGTTTGCACAGATGCCAGCATGCAGTCAATCAAAGCTACTTCTTGATCCATCTCTATACGGTGGCCCATAGTGTGACATCAAACCTGCTTCAAAGTGGCTGCAATCACCTTTGGGAAAGTGAAGAAATTATGCTTTCTAAATGTCTTCCAATTTTGAGTTTGAAATGTTAAAGGAGTACAATTGAATCCATATTGAGAGTTATTTATATTAATAAACAAGATTGTGCCTCATTTGAAATGTTTTATTTGATGTCCAGAAGAGCCGTTTCTGCATCCATCCAAGACGAGAACAGTATTCTTCTCACTAACAGAACAAAAGTTATTGATGGAGCTGTATGAGGAATTCAAGACGCACCAAAAAAGGCAATACTGCTGCTATCAATAAGACGAGGGAAATATCATTGGCAAAAAAAAAAAAAAAAAAAAAAAAAGCAGACAGACTAAATATATAAGTTATAATTGTTTCATGTTAGATGTGTATTTCACATTAATCGTGTTATTAATTATTGATTTAATGTAAAGCACTTCGAATTGACCTACATATTCATTCTTCACGGTTACATCAGTAGCCAAAAGCGATCATGGCAACAAGTCGGCAAGTAGCCTATAACAATATATATAAAAAATAAGACTAAATAGGTGTTGAGCTGTAAATATATGTTGCCCATTATTGTAGCTACCAGAAAAAAAGACTAAGACCACTGCCACAGGTGGGGGAGGGGACCACCGCCTGCTACATTCACATCAACAGAAGATCTGCAAAATAATTTTCCATAATCCGGCTTGATGGAATACCCCCAGGTGTCATCTCCTGTCTCTTGGCTGCTTGCTGATGGAGTGAGTCATTGAAGGGGAAAAAAAAGCCCATGGTTTGATATGTCTTCATGTAACCTCTTATATGAGAATATGTTGTATGGGTCTATAATGAACCCATTTTTGATTTTGACAAATGTGCCAGGTCCAATGCGTTTTCTGTAAATATGTTGAGGTTTCATGAGTCCAGGGGGTGAAATGAAGGGGGAAAAAAAACATGGTTTGATATGTCCTCATGTAACCTCTTATATAAGGATATGTTGTTGTCCTGAACTGTTGTACGAATCCAGGTGCCCAACAATTTGTAAATAAAGGGCGGGATCAGCTTGGGAACTCTTCCTTGTTTATACTACAGCCTTCCCTGTTTCGCAAAAATGTTTTCGAGAGTGTATGGGAGAGGGCTTGGACAGCCCGGTTTCTCACGCTCACAACTTTTTGCTAACGAATAAGATAACATCAGTTATCTGCAAGTTTCCGCTCGGACAGAGTATGCCAATTGTAGTCTGTGGCAAAAACAGGGGAGGGTGAGGCGACCTCTGGGCTTCTGGTCACGGAAGTTACCGGATGCAGGAAGTCGGTACACTCCGTTTGAAAAACAACTGTTGGCATGCTATTGGAGCCTAATCAAGACTGAAGCTCAAACAGTCAACCATGACGTACTCATGCGCACTGATATCTCTATTTTGGGATGGGTGATGAGTAATCCTACCACCCACAGGATAGGGACGGCCCTGGAATCGAGTGTTATTAAGTGGAAGTGGTATGTGTCTGAACGTGCCAAACCGGGAGCTAGAGGTGTGTCTGTGCTGCATGAACAGGTGGCGGACGTTCCAGAACAGGGTGAGGTGGTAGTGGACATTACGCCGCTCGACGATTCACCTGTGAAGGCAGGAGTAAATTGGGACCAGCTTACTGTGGAGCAAAAGAGCCATTCATGGTTTACTGATTGTTCTGCCAAATGGCAGGCAGGGCAGCAAAAGTGGAAAGCAGGAGCCATGAATCCGGTCCTAGGGCTGACTCTGGAACAAATGGGGGAGGGTAAGAGTAGTCAGTGGGCAGAGTTGAAAGCGATTCACATGGTCCTGCTACAGGAAGGATTGCAGGAAGCACACATTTACACTGATTCATGGTCCGTGGCGAACGGGTTGACGACGTGGATGCCGACATGGCAGGCACATGGGTGGAAGATTCACGGGAAAGAGGTATGGGGTGCGGAACTGTGGAAAGACATTTGGGACAAGGTACAGGATGTGACAATTACGGTGTCACATGTAGATGCACACAATACAAATACAGATTCTGAGACACTTCATAATCAAGCGGTGGTCCAGTTGGTAAAGGCGATGATAGTGCAGAGGGAATCCACGGTGGGCCTAGCAAGATGGGTACATCAGAAAAGAGGTCATTGGGGTATCCATGGGACCCGACAGTGGGCCCTGGATCGAGGCATTGATCTAAATATAGATGATATAAAGACTGCGGTCGAAAATTGTGATAAATGCCAACATCACCGACGAGGTTCTCCACAGCATATGCAGGGACACATACACCGAGGAAAGAGCCCGGGGCAGATCTGGCAGATGGACTTCATTGGACCCTTGCCATGGTCCCAGGGATGTAGGTACGTATGTACTGCGGTTGACACATACTCAGGTGTTCTGGTGACGCATCCCTGCAAACATGCTAATCAATATGCCACGCTGCAGTGTCTGCAAAAGATTGAAATGTTTTACGTTATTCCTTTACAGGTTCAGACAGATAATGGCACCCATTTCACCGGTAATCAAATAAAAGATTGGGCGGGAGATAAGAATGTAGAGTGGATCTACCATAATCCGTATCATCCGCAAGCCGCAGGGCTCATTGAAAGGATGAATGGAATATTGAAGACTACACTCCGAAAAGAAAGTGTTGATAACACTCTTGTAGATGGAAGGAACGCCTAGTTACTGCATTGGCAAAAATAAACAACAGACCGTTGGGGTCTGGGGTGACGACGATTAATCGAATGATTAATGTGACCCCAGTAACCGGGGAGGAACCCATTAAAATTTGGAAAATTAGAAATAATGCGGAGCTGCCTGCGCGTGCCACTCCAGGCTCGGTGGGGTTGGATGTGCGGGTGTATGAAACAGTTACCTTGGTTCCGGGTAAAGTGCAGGTTATTGACCTAGGAATAGGTCTACAATGTCCTAAGGGACAATATGGACAACTATTGCCCAAAGCAAGCCTGGCGTTGTTAGGCTTAACAATCCGGGGTGGGGTAATTGATCATGACTACCAAGGGGCTTTGGTGGTCATCTGCAAACAAGAAGGTGATCAACCATTAGAGTTGCAATCTGGAGACAAAATAGCGCAGCTTGTGATACATTAAGTACAATGATTATAACGTTCAGGAAGTGGAAATGCCGAAGCAGCTGGAAATGAAAGGGGAACATTTGACCGACAAAGCTGGGGCAAAAGTGTGGGTACAACAAGCGACAGGACCTCCCAAAGCAGGTGAAATTATAGCGCAGGGGAAAGATAGCTCTGTGGCCGTGATGTATCCTGGGCACGAAAAGTGGGTGAATGTTCCAGTCAGCAAATGTTATTTACGAGAAAATTAACCCTCGCATGTAGTTTTCTATGTGTATGTGTACAGGTTTGGCTTTTCCTCGATTGGGGATCCACGTGCAACGACACCATGTATGCTGGCCGGGGTCATGGTGGTGCCGGACGATGGGACGTCGGAGGCCTTGCGGGTGGTGTGCTCCTGATGGGGATGATCGTCCTTTGCTGGGAGCCGATTCAGACGGCCACCATTGGTCGAACGCTGGAGCACGTGTGGTGGTTTCGGTTGCGGTGGGGGAACGCCTCTGTCGACCGCACCCAGGACGAGGCGAGCCTGCCTGATTGCCAACGTAAGCAGTGATTGTCCGCTCCAGGTGTGTCGGAAGTGCTTCCGTGGACGGGACGTTCCTGTGCTAGCCAGAGGGTGCCGACTGACGGTGAATGCCACGTGTTCTTTATGTGAGTATGATACAAAAAAGAGAAATTGCACCGGGACCGGCAATGGCACTGACTGGACAATCACGGTGAGCCATGACACGTGGATTTCCAATGGTTCCGAAATCACGGGACGAACCAAGTTCCGGTATGCCATATGGGTATCCCCTAATACTTCCACCATTGTCACGACCCACGTTGTTCCTATAGTGCCCACCTGTGTGAAAATGGCACATGGACTGATTCGGATTGAGGTGCGTTGGACAATCAAGTTCCCTATCTTGCCAGTGTGTCATCGTGCTCGACGGGCGTGGTATGACACTCTTCTGGGGTGGACAGGAACGTTGCTGGGATTCGCCAACCTGATTGACAACTAGATTACTTCAAGGCTGCACTACACGGGTCAATACACACATGATGCATAAGTAAAAGTGGCACAGTGGATGCCAACTGCGGTGCAAGGTCAAGCACAGAATGTATTGATGTGGGACAAACAAGTGCAGTTTCGGGACAGGGTTAACAACTCCACTGATGAGGTATTACGGAATATGACTGCTTGGATGAATTGGACTGCGTGCTCATTGTAATACATACATGCTAAAGTACAAAGAAATCGATTTAAGGCAATTGTAATGACAAACAATTATTGTGAATGGCGTAGGATGTGGAATATTACTACTAATGTTTGGTTATACTTACAGGCAGAATTTTTTTTTTGCAATGACACTGTGCACGGGCACATGGGTGCAATATAATGTGACCAACTCTCAGACAGTATGTAGGTATTATGTATTGCCGGTTATAGCTTTAAATGCATACTGGATTTTACACATTAGAGGAGAGTGGTTAGCACCCAAAACTAATATGACTTACGATTTAACCGGATGTGACTATACCGATGGGGGACAAATCTGTATGCTAAATCAAGGTTTCACCAATCCATGCCTGAAAGAGGAAAATACAATGTGTGACTGGGATTATGAGGTGCCCCGAGATGTGCTATATCAGGTAGGGCCACATGTCTTATGTGTAGCTACAACCCGACCGCATCCCCAGTTGCCGAAAGTACCGTTCTCTGGCTGCCTCAAGGATGTCTACCTGTGGACATGGAACAATCATACTTATCGGTTAACCAATTTCACTGATGCCACAGCTCTCACCTTGATCCAGTGGGGGGGTTGCATCACAACCATTTGGGTATCTCCTTGGAGAAGTACAGTTGCGCACTGGGCGACTCTAAGGTGCTAAAACAGATGGTGAAAGACCACAGTCATAACATTACTAAATTGCAGATCATGACAGTGGTAGCCAGGGATCAGGTACTTGCAGTGGCAAAGACGGTGGAACAATCATCAGCGTCACACTGGTATGATATATTCACAGGTTTATCACCCTTTGCACAGAAAGTAACGACTCCTCCATTGATTGTACTTATTGTGGTATTATGTGCTATATCTTTACTCAATGTATGTACTTGCTTCTATGTGAAACGGGTGAAACGCGCCATGGATGACAAATTCACTAGAACACTTTTGGAATAAGGGGATGATATTTTGTAATAACATTTATGGATAATATCTATGGGAAATAATCACTTTCCATACTGGTCAATTATGGGAGGGTCATCAAACGACAAAACTATAACAGGGGTATGGGTCTATAATGAACCCATTTTTGATTTGGACAAATGTGCCAGGTCCAATGCGTTTTCTGTAAATATGTTGAGGTTTCATGAGTCCAGGGGGTGGAATGAAGGGGGAAAAAAAACATGGTTTGATATGTCCCCATGTAACCTCTTATATAAGGATATGTTGTTGTCCTGAACTGTTGTACGAATCCAGGTGCCCAACAATTTGTAAATAAAGGGCGGGATCAGCCTGGGAACTCTTCCTTGTTTATATTACAGCCTTCCCTGCTTCGCAAACATGTTTTCGAGAGTGTCTGGGAGAGGGCTTGGACAGCCCGGTTTCTCACGCTCACAACTTTTTGCTAACGAATAAAAGACGGAGCGGCACGCGGTCCGGACAGAGTCAGCTGTGGAACACGTACGATTGCCTAGCCGTTTTGCAGCTCGTTCTACCCGGACCGTAGGCTCTCCGGTCTAGTGTCAAGGTAAGCGCTGATGATGATCATATTATGCTGCTTAACGTTGTAGTGTATTGATTGCTGTTTGCGGGGAATAAAAGGTACAATAATTCTAGCAAATCGAGTTGTGATTGTTGCTGTTTGCGGGGAATGAAAGGTATAATCATTCTAGCACAGCGCAGGTGTTGATTACTGTTTGCGGGGAATAAAAGGCACAATAATTCTAGGAAATCGACTGTTTGCGGGGAATAAAAGGTACAATAATTCCAGCAAATCGAGTTGTGATTGTCGCTGTTTGCGGGGAATGAAAGGTATAATCATTCTAGCAAATCGAGTTGTGATTGTTGCTGTTTGCGGGGAATGAAAGGTATAATCATTCTAGCACAGCGCAGGTGTTGATTACTGTTTGCGGGGGATAAAACGTACGATTATCCGAGCACAGTATAAATGTTGATTGCTGTTTGCGGGGAATAAAAGACACAAGTGTTCTAGCAAAGCATATCAAGTCTCTGTGTATTCATTGTTACCGCCGACCACTCACGATCCTCCATAAAAATATAAAGGTGAAGTAGTGTTTTCCACAAAACAGTCATCCTTTTCACTGATGCTTCAGCAGTGTCTGCAGCAGTTGTCTCCACCTTTTGAGCAAGATTTTGAAACTTATGAGATTCTCATTTAATTAAAAATAAATAAACTAATATTTGACCTAGTTACTTTTGTTAAAGTAGCTAGATGACAGTGACACTGTATCACATCTTAGTGATACAGATAGACTAGCATTTCAAAAGCAGAATAGCCAATATTTAAATAAGAGTAATGTTACATTGGAAAATTTAACTCAAGTAGAAATTAAAAGTGCAAAAAAATTACTTGCACAAATATTTGAATACTGTGAGTGATGAGTAAACTAAGAGTGTAAGCCTTTTTTTTAATTGTTTGCAAAGCATACATTGCTAAATACTGACATTTATCAAGAAATTGTAATATTTAAAATAAAATGATTAAATACAGAGGATAAAGGTTTGAGGTTAAAATACCTGTAGCGGCTTAAAGATCCACTCGCAGTAACAACGTTTTGTTTTCATTTTATTATGTTAGTAAGAGTACAGATGCTTGAATATAATGTTAAGTCAAATTCAAGTAGCTGAGTACTGTCCACTTTTGGTTATATGTTTAGGTTATCTTGTAAAACATTCAATAGGGTTCTGTAGCTCTAGAGTAATTTTCACATCTAATCACTAAGCAGCAGTTTATGAGGTATTATTTTTTAGATTATTATTTTTTTGTTACAGGTACAAGCTATTGATCGTATGTTTACACTGATAGGCTTCAAATCTTGAAATAAAAATTCTGACTTCAATGTGTTCAATTTTTGTGACAACATGAGATGAGCTAGCTCATGAAAACAATCTTCTGTTTCAATTTAATTATAACTGATTAGATTTAGTCATAGCAGTGTGAACTCAGTAAAGATTGATGAGTGAAGATTTGTATGTTTATGATGTTTCTGGCTCTCACTGATTACAATCTGAAAACGGGATACGCCCCTACGGCTTCCACTTTGCATTTGCAAGTATTTCCAGTGGACATTTTGAAGGGCATTCCCAAAACTTGCTAAGGTACAGTTGAAAAAAATTATTATTATTTTTTTGTGTGAAAAAGTAGGAAGTAAACTCTCTTGCTATGATCTCATCTCCCTCTGTCGTTTCCGAGTGCATAATGTATCAAGCAGGTACATTCATTGGTCAAGGTGCCCCATGGGTGTCCAACATGTGTCATCGGGCCCACGATTGCAGACAGCAACCTCCAGCGTCTGGGTGGAGAGGCAGGGGTCAACGGACTTCACGCCGCAGCAAGGACATTCCCCTGTGCCAAACAGACAGTATCTGCCTCTATCTGTTGCACAGTTTCCACAATGATGATATCTTCTCTCATCTTTTATTTATTTATTTATTTATTTATTTATTTATTTATTTATTTTAAGAGCTCAGTATTGTTCATTCGGTAATGTCATCATCATTGCTCTTTTTTTTATTTTTGTATGTGGGTGAGTATGTGTAGGTGTATGTGCGTGCGTGCGTGCGTGTGTGCGTGCGTGCGAGTGTGTGTGTATTCGTTAGCTCACCAAAAACCTATTAGAAAAAATCCCATACCGTTCACCTAAACCGAACACCGCCGTCAGGAGACCCGAGGGGACCAAAGAAAACAAAGGAAAGTGAAATCCAGCACCAACCAGACACCACCCACCGGGCCACCTACCAAAGTTCTTCACCAACCCCAGAAACATCTCAATTCCAACAAATCCAAAAAATCAGGGAGACCTCAAGAGACCAAAGGAGAGATTGAGGAAAGGAAGGAAGGACAAACGAAGCAGAGTGAGATCCACAGACACCAGCCTCCACCGATTCAATGACCTGAGGAAGAAGCAGATTGTGTCTGAGTTTCGATAGATGCTGGTGTGGTGGATCTGGCATGCATGAAAATCTCCACCAAAGAGGGGAGCCGTCGACCCCTGCCAGGACAGAGCAAGCGCAACACCTCAGGGCCCTCCAGGCCGCGGCAGCGCCAAAGGACGACCCCCGGGCCCCGCCAGGGCCACTGGCCGGAGAGCAAACCGGGAGCAGGAGCGCCCCCCACCCCAACACGGCCCGCGGCCCCACCCCAACGCAGCAGGACGGGGCACTGCAGGCCCGCCAGGCACCCCACCGGTCCACAGCCCCCGCTCCCCCCATGACACCCCCGCCCCCCATCCACCCCAACCCAGCCCCAGCCGCCCCCAAGGACAACCAACAGCGATTTTACTGGTTACTTTTTGATTTTTTCCCCACATCACTGTGATCCATGAATCCCACTGATGTTGATCTTTGTAACGTCTCACCTATATGTTCCCCACTACTCTGTAGAAGAGGGGGGGGGGGGGTGATTAGCATTTCAGGAACAATTGATGGTTTGCTCAAAGCAGGACTTTTGTGAAATTTTCGGCTCTGATTATAACACGCCTATTTTACCCGTTGAGAAGAAAGATATTTGAAAGTTTCGTGTAATTTATGACCTGAAAAAGATTAATGTGGCCGTTTTAACTCCTATTTTTTTTTCTGACCCAAAATCCTCACTGCATGGTCTCAAGTTGCAAAAGATCACACTCATTTCAATATTGATGTAGCTGGCTCTGCCGGAACTGCCCTCCTGCGGTGCCTGGTGTTTGCTAAATTGCCCCAATCTGATACTCCTCATCTATAGGCCACAAGGTCTCTGTTTTTCTTCTTTTTTTTTGAAGCTGCATCTGTTCACTGCTACGGCTTTGGTGATTCTATCTTTACGTGTCTGACAAAGGTCAAGCGGATCTTTGTCAGACAGAGGGAAGTCCACTGGAGGGTGTGCACACATGACAGTTCATGTTGAATTAAATGAATGTAAACGAATTAGCAGATCAAACAGCAAAAAAGGTTGCAGGGTATCGACCTACACTCCAAGTGACTGTAAGTGATTCTGAATGTGATAATCCACAGTCTGAATTTGATAAGTCCACAGGAGGTCATCAAGCTGTGACAGAAAGAAAGTAAGTCCAAGAGGAGACAATAATGAAGCATATCGCCAAATGAAGGTAAATATATTATATATTCCATCTCAGAAACAATTGAAAAATGTAATTTCTGGAGCCCAGTGTTTGCAAAAGGTATAGTATGAATATATATATATAAACCTCTCCCCAGGGTGTTCACGGTCCGGCCGGACGTGACAGCTCTGGGGTCTGGTGTTCTTTGATGAGTTCACTGACATGATAAAAATGAAATTCTAATGATAATGTCCAATCTCCCCACACGACCCTTGCTTAATGTTGCGCCAGTTGTTTGCGACGATGAAGATCCCGCTGGAATTTTTCTCTGAAATGTTTTTTAATGTTTTTTCTCTGTGTTTTGGACTCTTTTGAGTCCAAGTTAGGGATTGAAAACAATCTTCTGTTTCAATTTAATTATAACTGTTTAGATTTAGTCATAGCGGTGTGAACTCAGTAAAGATTGATGAGTGAAGATTCGTCCTTTGACTTATCTGGGAAAAAGGAATGTGTAGGGAGGTTTCCTGTGTATATCTGAGGAGGTGTATGTTTATGATGATGTCAAAGTCTTATCTGCCTCCTCCCTTTGCCTGCCATTATTCACAGGATTGGGCAAGCAGAGGGAGGGGGATTGGAAAAGCAGGGCTGAGGATTGGGAGGAAGGGCACGGGCAGCAGAGAGAGGGACAGCAGAGGAAGCGGAAGAGGAGAGGCTTTTGGGATGAAGGAAGTATATTAACGTTTGAACGGGGGAGGAGCGTTACACACGAGGAAGTCCACAGACTCTGCTTCCTCAAAGGAAGACGTGTCGATGGAATTGAGGAGGTCTTCAAAGTATTCCTATTGGGAAAAAAAATGCTTCTAATGCACTGGAAAAAAGAACCATCTCCAAGACACTGGCTGAAAGACCTTACAAACACACTTCTCCTGGAAAGGATACAATTCATTCTCTGTGATAATCTATCAACCTTTAACAAAATATGGCAACCACTATGTGATTATCTCCACCTGTAACGTGATATGAGGTTTGGGTGTGTGTTTCTTTTTGCTCAAGGGATTTATGTATGTTGGGACAGATGGGCCGCTGGATGTTTTTGTTTTTTATATAGTTTTATATTAATGTAAGTGGGCAGATACATATCATTTTCTTTATTATTGGAATTTGTACTGTACTACTCTATTCTCTGCTTAATAATAATAATATGTTAAAAAAATAAAAAATATCCTGATAGAGGTATTATGGAGTAAGTCATTGTGTTGCAAATCACAAGTCTCAAGTATTTGCCCTTAAGTTCTGAGTCAAATCCCAAGTCAAGACTGACAAGTCCAGAGTCAAGTCCCAAGTCAAAACTGACAAGTCCCGAGTCAAGTCTCGAGGCAAGACTGACAAGTCTCAGGTGATTCACAAGTCCTACACTTCGAGTTTCAAGTCCTTTCGAGTTATTTTAACATCGTATATTATATCATTTCGGGTGACCATCAAAGTAGGAGTCAAGGACTCAGGGAGAGAACCCAGAGTGGTGCAACAGATTGCCGTGTTTGCAATGTGTTACCAGTGAGTTTATAGTTTCATTAACTACGAAGCTGTCAACAATAATTAGTCGATAAACAACTGACATTAGCTTACTTACCGTTCTTTGTGCAACTTCAGATGTTGAACGAAGTCAGTGATCTGATCTTGGACACTGCAATTCATTTTTTGTTGACCACCTCATAGCTTTTGTACCCAAACAACTAATGGTGCAAGGGATCACAAAAGTCACGGATCGGATTATTTTTCTAAAAAAATAAAATGAAATCAGATAAATAGAACTTTGTCTTAATTTATTTTATAAAAATGTTTTGCCCATTAACTTAAAAAAAATATATGTATATATAAACTCAAATTGTCTAATATGGCCGTTAGGATTTAGGAACACAACTTTAAGTGCAATATAAGGCAAGATACATAATTATTATTTATATTTATTTATTTTATATTTAACCATTATTTAAACAGGAAAATCCAATTGAGATCCGCAGATCACTTTTTCAAGGGAGTCCTGGCCCAGAGGCGCAACACAACACAACATAATGTACAGTTAAAACAGTCAAATAAAAAGAGCAACAGGTTAATGACCAGGTCCTTTAAAATGGCATCAAACTGAGACAAAGTTATGAGATCTGGAAGATGAATTGTCTTTTGTAAAACATTCCAATCTGTAGGTGCTCAGTACTGAAAATCAATCTTTCCTTTTGCTGTCCTGACAGTAAGCGAAGTCAGTAAGTAGGTGTCCTGAGAACGAAGAGAGTAAGGTCCATCAGACTTTCACTGAAGATAAATTTTCAAATATGGAGGGAGTAACCCTATGAGTCCCTTGTAAATAGATCTGTACCAATGTGTCAGTCGACGAGTGTCCAATGCAGGCCATCCAACCCGGGAATACAGTTCACAGTGATGAGTTCGTGGACCATATTTTTTTATGAAGCGCAAGGAGGCATGAAAAACCGAGTCCAACATATGTAGAGCTTTGGCTGGGGCATGTGAGTATAAAAGGTCTCCATAATCAAGCACAGAAAGAAATGTTGCAGCCACAAGAAAAACACAACTTGTTTATAAAATAGAAACTTAACTTAAGGCACAGGTTGTTGTTTTTTTACAAGAGAGTCAATGTGAGGCTTAAAAGACAATGATGCATCAATTAAGATGCCCAAATATTTAAAAGCACTAACGACCTCAATCGCTGAGCCATCAGGAGGAACAATAGGGGAAACATTCTTCTGCTTGTCTTTACTATTAGAAAACACCATTAGTTTTGTATTGCTGGTATTTAAGGAAAGATTAAAGTCAGAAAAACTACATCAAACAGTCGTGAATGCATTTTGTAAATGGTTAATGGCTTCAGTAAGTGGAGCTGCGAAAGAATATACAATTATGTCATCAGCGTAAAAATGACAGCTTGTGTTGCTCAGATTCTGCCCCACATAATTTATATAAATTGTAAACAGGAGCGGGCCTGGAATAGATCCATGCGGTACACCTGGAGTAACTGGCAGAACATCAGAACATTAGTCATCACATTTAACACTTTGAGTTATTTCAGTAAGATAGTTGGAAATCCAACCAACTGCTTGCTCTGAAAGTCCAATAGCCTTTAACCCAGGGGTGGGCACACTCACACTCTAGGGCCGCAGTCCTGCAGGTTTTGGATGTCTCCAACACAGCTGATATATGATCAGCTCATCAGCTAGCTCTGCATAACCCTGATAACGATCCCGTTGAATAGAATCAGCTTGTGTTGGAAAAGGGAAACCTCAAAAACCTGCAGGATCCGGCCCTCGAGGACCGAGTTTGCCCACCTCTGTTTTAACCGCTGCTTCAATGTCTGATGATCTACAGAATCAAATGCTTTGGTCAGATATATTGAAACAGTCATTATGTTCTGTTCTGTCAATAGCAGAACAGACATCATTTACAACTTTTAATGCCGCTGTTATAGTGCTATGCTTTTTCCTGTATCCAGATTGAAAGCCAGATACAATTGAATGCAACTCCAATAATTATTTTAAGTGTTTGCTAATTAGAACCTTTAAGACTTTTGACAATATTGACAACTTTGAAATGGGTCTTATTGTTCAATTTACCCGGGTCACCGCCTTTTAACAGTGGCGATACAAAAGCGGTTTTCAAATTTTGGGAATAGTTGAAGTAGATATGGTATGATTAAAAATATATGTGAGAGGTTCTGCAATCACATCAGCAGCAATTTAAAAAAAATATGTCTCTAAAAGATCTGGGCCATATGACTTTTTAGTGTCAAGACTTTTGAGCTCTTTGCATATCTCTTTTCCTTGTTTCAGGCCGCTTAGCTGCCGGGCCTTTTCCCGTGCCCACTCTACCGTGGCCCAGGCTCTGGCTCTCCTAGTCAGGTGGGAAATCATGAAAGCCACCCGGGATCGATCTGTGGGAAAGGCCTGGGGAGTACTCAAAATTAATGTCACAGTCAGTCAAAAATGCCTTGCATTGTCCTGGCTCCCCAGAGAATCGCTCAGGGGAGGCTAGCTTGATCCCCGACCCGGCATACGGCACGGGCGGAATCGGCATGGCTGCTTGAGTCTCTGGCACGGCAGGAGGGTGTTGACAGTCTTCTGCCCAAATTTAATTATAACTGTTTTGATTTAGTTATAACTGTTTAGATTTAGTCATAACTGTTTAGATTTAGTCATAACTGCTTTCATTTCCTCAGTAGAGCTGGGTGAGTGTTTAAATGATGTTTGGGGGAGCTTCCTCTATTTTCACACCAATGAGCCATTTGTCTGGGGTGAAGCAAATGTGTTAATAGGATTTCTTTGTAAGTCTTATCTTGTACTAGGTGCCGTCAGCTCTGAGACCTACTATATTTCCACATCAAAAGGCCATCTGTCAATGTGTATTGTATGTGTAATGCTGTAAAAGTCTGTCTTGGCTGGGTGCAGGGGTGGAGAGAAAGGGAAGAGGGGAAGGGTTTGGGGTACCGCCTTTCTGATAGTATAAGACTATTGCAATTGTCAGGAATCTACACACTTGTGAGGAGAAGCAGCCATTTGTCTGTCATTCATGTGTGTCCAGAATATTATGTAAAATAAATCCTTCAAAGGACCCGTTCACTGATCTCCAGTCTGTATTCAGAAAATCAACATTCTCACTACCTGGAACAAAACGAACACGCAGAAAACAAAGATTTGTTTTCCAACAAATTGGTGAACCCTGACGTCGGCACGGGTTTGAGGTGTTTATCAACAGACAGAACATCAGGCGCCAAGTAATTACAGGTAAGAGGACATTTATCCTCCTAGTGATTTTCTGTCTGTTGAGTATCTGAGACCTGTTTTCACGTCATCTAAATTGTGACTAAATTGTATATGAGATCTAAGTGAACAGGTATTAGTAAAGTATAAAATACAAGTTTGTTTCGTTCCATTACGGAATCCTAGAAACACGAAGTCCTTGTTTTTGGATTATACTAAGACATTAAATATACAAGGTGGTTTCGTTCTATTTTAGAATCCTAGAAACCTAAGTCCTTGTATACGGAAGTAATGTTACGATGAATTGTGCGCAACTGAGTGAAGAGAAATAAGAGACATAAGAGAATAAGAAGTTCGAGCGGTTTTGATGGAATCTGAGTAAACCCCAAGGTAGTTTCGTTCCGTTATGGAATCCTAGAAATCCTAAATCCTTGTTTTGCTGAGAAATCAAGGTTCGGACATATTTATTTGAGTAAACCCCAAAGTAATTTTGTTCCGTTATGGAATCCTATAAATCATAAATCCTTGTTTTGCTGTGAAATTACATGTGTGTTTGTTATTATTTAAAACAAAAAAAATTGGGGGGGGGGGGATAAGCAATGTTTTTGAATAAATAGAAGGTCTATTAAACTGTGGTACCACAAAAAGACGTCAAAATAGAGAACAAAAATAAAATGTATAAATAAATAAAGACAAAATGAAGGTAGGGACAGTGTTTGGTTCGATTTTCAGCAAATACCAAACCATTCTGAATGAGTGTGCTTGGTGAGTAAATCAGGAATACATGTGTGTGCGTGTGTGTTGTTTTTGTGTCTAAGTGAGTGAGAGAGAGGGAGCGAGATGGGAGGGGGAGTATGCAAGGAGTGTGTGACAATTCGCTAGGAGGGTGTGTGTGCGTGCATGAAT
This sequence comes from Leptonotus elevatus, assembly GCF_054856555.1. Lineage (NCBI taxonomy): Eukaryota > Metazoa > Chordata > Actinopteri > Syngnathiformes > Syngnathidae > Leptonotus > Leptonotus elevatus. Next base: position 27,844,204 of record NC_141243.1, read on the forward strand.
GAGAGAGAACAGAAAAAAATGCGTGTGAAGTGTGGGGTGTGCCTGAAAAAGTTAGAGAAGTAGAGAAAGAATTGTTGAATAACTGGATGAGAACTTGTTGTGAGGCGGGATGGTTTCCTTCATTGTCAACCGCCGTTTGTTTAGTGTCATTGATGAAAGAGGTGGACCATGCATGTGTGAAGAAAAGACAGTTGTTGGCTAATGCTAGAATATTGGCTATGGGTAGTGCATTGAAACAGTCTAGGAAGGATGTGAGAGAAGCAACGAAATGAGGAAGTGGAAAAACATGTTGTACATTGCTCAGTTATAGAATTAAGTGGCAGAATTAAAGTGTGATGTCCAGAATCTTTCAGGTGCCCACCCGAAGCCCAAATCTTGCAGGCCCACTGATGTGAGTGTGTGTGTGGGTGGCAATTTGCTGCAGGCAGTGCAGAGAGCGGTTACGGGACAAATGTTAATAGCAGGTGATATCCGTGTTCTTTTTACACAATTATGTCTGCTTTTATAGTTTAATATTTTAATGTAAAGATTAGTTTAAAAAAAAATAATTCCTCCCTGATAATTAGGCTCTGAGGCGAGAAAATTATTTAACCTTTGTTTTTCCTCCCTGAGTGTGTCATTCCAGATCTGATGTTCGCTCCCAAAGCAGATGGGGAGGCCGCGGCTTTTGTTGATCTGGCCCTCACTGATTGCACTCTGAAAACAGGATACGCCCCTCCGGCTTCCACTTTGCATTTGCAACTGTTCCGAGCAGCCATTTTGAAGGGCATTCCCAAGTCTGTGGCACAGGCCATGGAGGGGTCTTCCCGGTGCTAAGGTAGACAAACACAAAAGTACAGAAACACAACTTGCTATGGTGCAGTTGAAAATTTTGAAAAAGCAGGACGAAAACACATTTGCTGTGATCTCATCTCCCTCTGTCGATTCCGGGTGCATGATGTATCAAGCAGGTTCATTCATGGGTCAAAGTGCGCCCCCTGGGTGGCTCAACATGTGCTTCAATTGTGAACGGCATGGTCATTGGGCCCACGATTGCAGACAGCGACTTCAAGCGTCTGGGTGGAGAGGCAGAGGCCAACAAACTGCACGTGGCTACAATCGAGGAGAGAGAGCAACCGCAGCAGCAACAAGGATATTCCCTGAATCCACATGCTCAGTGACTGTTCAATGTTTTTTCACAGACTCTTTTGCATTCTTTTGTGTTTGCACCTAACTGTCCAGTCAATCTTTTGGGCAGAGATCTCCTCTCATCAAATGCAGCCCTGATGGACTTATCCTGGAATTTCCGGATGATAACACCTACTGCTGCTCTACCTCGTCTGTCTCCAGTGCCACCTCCCAGTGCCCGCTTGTTGAACAATGCCCTGTGGCATGCGCCACTGCCAACATCTACTGGGAAAGAGTGGATATTGCCTCCAGTGATTGGCTCAAATCTAAGCACTTCTGAGCTCTCTGGTCACCTTGGGTTCGTAACCTCAGATCTTATGATATGGTAACTGATTGTATGCATTGCACTCTGTACTATGACAGATCAGGGGATGAGATCTATAGCGAGGCATTTCAGGAAATTGAAAACAACATATGGGAATTTAAAATAGGATGATTGGCAAAATGTATTTCAATCTTAATTGCTCTATTCCCCATCACTTGATGCTTATTGGATTCAGTCTAATACATTTTTACCCACTTCCGTTTTGGAGCACCAGCTTCTGGATTGGCACCATGGAAGTGAAACAACCAACAGCGATGTTGCTGGTTATTTTTCCCCACATCGCTGTGGTCCATGGATCCCACAGATGTTGATCTCTGTAACGTCTCAACTATCGTGTTTCCCCAATACTCTGTAAAAGAGGCTGGGATGATTAGCATTTCAGAAACAATTGACGGTTTGCTCAAAGCAGGAGTATTGTGTGACATTTCCGGCTCTGATTATAACACGCCTATTTTACCCGTTGAAAAGAAAGATATTGGAAAGTTCCGTGTGATTTATGACCTGCAAGAGATTAATGCGGCCGTTTTAACTCCTACTTTTTCTGTCCCGAAGTCCTCACTCGGCATTGTCTCAAATTGCATCAGCCCAAACTCATTTCACTTGCATTGACCTGGCGCATGCTTTCTTTTGCATTACAATCGCCTGCCTCAAGGCTTTGTTCTTTCAACTGGACTCTTTAACGACTGTCTTTGCCAGTTGCTGTCTCCACTTGAGCTGCCCCCTGTTGTTCCTGGTGCAGTATGTGGATGATCTCTTGTTGGCAGCTCCATCTGACACTTCTTATCTTAAAGCCACGAGGTCTCTGCTCTTCATCTCCTTGAAACAGCATCTTTCCACTGCTACAGCTTTTGTGATTCCTGATTACAGTCGCATGTTCTATCTTGACGTGTCTGAAAAGGTCAGCAGTGTTTCTGCTGCTCTTTATCAGAAGGGGGACGTCGACAAGTTTGTCTGTATGCATCAACTCTACTGGAAAAATATGCACACATGACAGTTCATGTTGCATTAAAAGAGTGGAAACGAATTAGCAGATCGAGTAGCAAAAAAGGTTGCGGGGTACCGACCTACACTCCAACTAACTGTAAGTGAGTCTGAATGTGACAATTGTTGGAAATTGTTTCAAATAAAACTCAAAGTTGAGATCTGTGAAGAAGTTTTGCCAGCTTTATTTCAGAATTCTGAAGACACCCTAGAACCTTGCTCAAACAGCAACCGGTCCAGAAGTGTGCACTCTCTTACCACACTCCCTCATTTATACAAAAACAGTTTACCCCCCCCCCCCCCCCGCCCATTTGACAAAGATCCACTGATCTTTACAAACCGCAAAGATCAGGGCCTTTCAAACAAACCTCAAGCACCACATGTGGCATTTCCTGCCAGCCACCATAAAACCCCACACAAAGTCCTAAAAAGACAAAAGCCTTTGAGGCAAGAGATTGTGCCTGTATACACCCCCCTTTCATCTTGTCCTGTCAGCAGAGTGAAATACAACTTGATTATCTTCCTTCAGTTCCTTTCTTAGTCCACTCCAGATGTGGGTAAACAATTGGCCCCCGGCACCTCCTTGCACCAGGGATTCCCACGGACGGACCTCTGATTTGCATTTACAGACATCCCCTCATTTAGATTGAATCAGAAACCTTACTTCCCCAGGGAAGAGAACAAAGACTATAGATTGACTAACATGTGAATGAACTGTTGTCTTATTATTACACATCTCTAACTAATATCAAAAACAATTAAAATATATATTGAAACAGAAAAACAATGTTAATAATCTAACACAATCCACAGGAGGTGATAACAGAAACAGTCAAGTTGTGGCAGGAAAAAGTAAGTCCAGGAGGAAAAAGTGTGTGGATGTCCAAAGGGGGACAAAAAAATGAAGTATATGGCGGAAAGAAGGTAAATGTATTCCATCTCAGAAACAATTGAAAAATCTAATTTCTGAAGCCCATGGAATATGCCATTTAGGTGTGGAAGAAACATTGAGACACACACCTGGTGGCATCCTTTCATGAGACAAATTGTTAAAAATGAACTGCAGGACTGCAGTGTTTGCAAAAGGTATAATAGTAAGCCTACATCTAAACCTCCCCAGGGCACTTGGTATCTCTGGAAGCCCCTCAGTACAACCTTGAACGTAACTACAACACATCGTATTAAGCGAAGTATTGATTCTCCACAAACTCCCTGGCACCCCATGGATGGGGGACATCCCTTAACTATCAACATGTGACACACAAATGCTTATTCCACTGCAAAATCTTTTAATGAATCACATTGTTCTTTAATGCCACATAACTGCTAAACAACTTTCTCTCACCGCTAAAGGGATGTTTCATTGTTGCGTGCTTTTGCGTCTTATTATAATGATAATGTCCAATCTTTCCACACAACCCTTGCTTAATGTTGCGCCAGCCGTCTGCGACAATGACGCCGCTAATACCTTTTTCTCTGAAATGTTTATCTGCTTGTGTCGAACTCTTTTGAGTCCAAAAGTGGGATTGTTGACAGTCTTCTGCCCAGATTTAATTATAACTGTTTTGATTTAGTTATGACTGTTTAGATTTAGTCATAACTGCTTTAATTTCCTCAGTAGAGCTGGGTGAGTGTTTAAATTAGAGATGGGACGTTTGACACTGAGACTCCGGAGCATGTGTCAGCCGAGTGAGACATGTGAATGAACTGTTGTCTTATTATTACACATCTCTAACTAATATCAAAAACAATTAAAATATATATTGAAACAGAAAAACAATGTTAATAATCTAACATTCCCTCATTTGGACTCTTCAGAGTTCAACACCTTTTGACATTGTTTTTTAAAGGAAAATACCAGCCGGATCTTCATCCCCCTCATTTGAAGCAACAGGAGACATGCATGGATTAGCAGAAGCCACCATCATAGAAGACAACTTATTTTGTACATCCTGTTTTTCAATAGCAGTGATAATAAGTCTTTGACAAAGAGAACGAATACAGGGTACACAAAAACAAGCACAAGTCGTTAATAATGCTGTAAAAACAGCCGCAGATATCAAAATTGAGGAAACTAAAGATTTATAGCGCCCAAATACAGTCATCCACTTATCCCATACAGAAGTATCTACACCGGAATGCTCTTTCATTTTCTTATTGAGTGTTTGCAGTCCTTCAATTGCAATGGTTAAACTTCCATCTGGTGCAGTGTTGTTAGGAATAAAAGTGCAACACTGATCTCCAAACATTGAGCAAACTCCGCCCCTTTCTGCCAGCAACATATCTAGTGCAATTCGATTTTGGAATGTCATCAAAGATGTTGCGGCTAACTGGCCACGCACAGCTTCAAAACCAGATTGAGTCCAATTTCCTAGCCTTTGGACATTATAATGTATATAATTAATTCTATCCACGTTTTTGTTAATGGTGCACCACCAGCAAATTAGAGATTTGAATCCTGAGAGTACTTGATCAGTTCATTTGTACTCATCTGGCACACCTCTTGGTACTCCAATTGCATCAATGTAGGTGGGGACATTCTGCTCTTGCCAAGAATATCTTTTGGTCCTCTGAAAAGAAAGAGGAGATTTTGGTTCCCAATTATCAACCATTTGTAGAAGGTTATCAACAGAGGTGGGGTAGATTTGTACTGGCAGGAGGAGGGTTATGAGAGCACAATATCCTCTTGTATTCAAAGGCAACTTATCAAATATTCTGTTGTCGCCACACCACCACCATATATCCGCTCTGGATCTCGGTTGAAACTTCTGTCCCACATCTATTGCGGACACGCACCGAGTGATTTGATTTAGTTTTCCCAATTGTTCTCCAGTACCTGTCATTTTTATACATGAAAAATTACCATTTGCAACTGTGTTTGAAAATATTGGTTTAGTTGTCTGCCAATTGACGAGGGGATACACCTTATCCCATGAGAGCATTTGACATCGGGGATAGTCTTATTCATCAGTTCCATTACACAGTTATCATCTATTTTAGCCGGAATTACCCTTAGTAAAGGACGTGGACCTACACATACCACACAGTTTTTTTCAGAGGCACGAGCCGCTTCGTTCGCCAATAATAGCCAATTGTTACTGCTGCCGGAAAATCCTGTCGTAACACGGAACCTCTCAATTAACTCATCAGTCGGTACACTAAACGCCTCCACCTTGGACTACATTGTATATTTAGTCATTTTTGGCTGTTCTAACTTACTAATAGTCTTATTTACACATACTAAAATGGGAAAATATGGATCAGGTCCGGAGAATAAAGCCCATAGTAAGAGCCCATAACAAGAGGCGTTATATAGCGTTGCATTAGGTGGCCGTAAATTTCCTTCAGGAAGAGCAAAAGTCAATTCGAGTAGACCTCCCAGTTTTCTGAGTGTTACCCTTTTACTAAAGAAAATAGCCTCCTCACTAGTTCCCGGTGGCCAGTGACTTCCGTCCTGGGCAGTTATAAAAGTACTCCAGTCTAGCTGTAAAACATGTCCTGTCAAATACCACCAGTATTTTACCCAGTCTTTCCCTTTAGTCTGCTTTCCTCCTCTGAATCCTTTCAAAGACTTAATTGGAATTTTAACAGAGGTGTTTGTGTTTGGAGCCACTATCACAGCAATTGAGTTATTATAAGTCCAGGATATGACCCAGGGAATGCGGGGAGGATCAATACATCGCTCAATACGATGTGTTGTAGTTACATTCAAAGTTGGAGCAAGGAGGTCACAGAAATACCAAATCAGCATCAATGTCAACATGGGAAGAAGTGTCATAATGTGACAGCGGTTGGAGATGTTTTCTCTCCTCGAAGCCATCTTGTGATGAAGTTCTTTGTTGAATGAAAAGAGTGTCACGGTAGTTTTCCTCTTCTTCTAGAATCTGGGGTAGACTTCCCCAAATTCTTCGATCTGTCACCGGGATTATTCTGCCCGAAAATGTGACTCTTCGTGAAATGATTGCCCAAGAAAAGGCACTTGATTTGCTTTCGGTTGACTGATGTCCTCAAACGGCCGCTCCAGAACCGGGCACTGGGTCATCAGCTGACGTGGCTCCACGAAAATACAAAATACTTCCGCATAGACAAGTCAAGAGGAATGCAAAAAAATGCATTTGCAAGGTCAATGCAGGTAAAATGCGTTTGCAACGGAGAGATCTGTGACAGAGCCGAATGAGGATTTGGCACCGGAAGTGTGGGTGTCAGAACTTTAGCATTAATCGCCCTGAGATCATGCACCATTCGGAATTCACCAGTATGTTTCTTTACTACCGGGAGAATGGGAGTATTGTAATCAGACCTATCCATTTTACAAAGAACACCTGCTTTCAGCAACCCATCAATTGTTACTGAGATGCCAAGTCGCCCCTCCTCCTTCATCGGGTACTGTGGTACCCAAACAGAGCCAGGTTTCAATTCAAAAGTTACAGGTGCAACTTGACACAGGCCCACATCAGTCGGGTCAGTAGACCACAGTGCAGCAGGCATGGATTGTAAGATGTCCCCAGCAAGCTCGCTGTCAGATGTCTCTCGGCCATGATGTCGGTCCAAAAGTTGATGTTCTAAGACATGGAAATAAACAAATCAGATTTAATTCAATAGGCATCAAGAGATTTGGAATATAGTAAATCTTTATGAATAGAATGTTGCCAATCCGTCGCTTGTGTGCAGGCCAGGACAAATGGACCCAAATCTTTCGGCGTATGCTGGGATGACACCATCAATGAAATGTGAGGATGACATGCCAGCACAGATGCACCAGGCGGTACTGCCATCTCATACCATCGAGATTGTTCTTCCGTCAGATTAACCGAAAAAGCCACTCCTTGGTGTCCTGCAAACAGATCACCCACACGCAACTCCCAGACGTTGTCAACAATTGCACTGAAAGCTTCACTGTATATCTCATCGCCACATCTGTCGTAAAATAGTGTACAATGTATACAGTCCGATATCACATCATATGACCTGAGATGTCTCACCCACGAGGACCAAGTTTTCCAAAAAGTCTCAGCTTCCCTCCAGCCGGGGGAATCAGTGTCAATCTTTGCCCAGTAGATGTCAGCAGTGGTGCATGTCATAGAAGTTTCATCAGTCATGTCACATTCACGTCGTCGAAACAATTCGTCACGTTCCGCCTTTAATAGACGGTAGTCTTCTGTCAATTTGTCGTTTGCAGCTTCTTCAAAGCGAGAAATAATCATAAGCCATTTGCACCGAACTACCTGGGGCACTTCAGCATGTCTAGCCAGTTCCAATTTAAAAGCACCCGCACTGTTCAATTTTACCTGTGGGTCATCCCTCATAGCCAATATGTCGTCTAATTTTCCCTCCAATCGGTTCACAGAGGCGTTTACGCCAGCTGCCAAGCCGTCTGCTGCTGCTTGCAAAGTAGACCGAAGTGGTCGAGAATTCGCATCACAGTTACCACTTTTCCAATCCACATCGAGATTACCACTATTTACCGTCAAAATCGGCGCTTGCAAATTCTGCAGCCTCTGAACCACAGACTTGTACGGTGAGTCTGTAAACGGGTTAACAGCTTCAAACAAATCACCTGCGTGCGGTTCAGCATATGCCGGACGAGAAATAGTTTTAGCATCAAAATCAGCCACATCATTATCACCCGCTTCTATCAACGCCCCCCGAGCGATCCTAACGGAACTGCCCATTGCCAACATTCTAGCATTCCTCATCATCTGATCCACTTTTTTACAATTTCGTCTTACTCTCCTACCCTCCAAGGAAAATACAAAAGTCTGTCGTACCATTTTATCCAGCAAAAGCCGTTTGTTCATGCATGCCAATTCCACCGCTTTCATCAGAGCTACTAAACAAACCGCGGACGTCAAAGGTGGGAACCACCCTTTGTCACAGCTAGCCGTCATCCAATCCATTAATAATGTTTTCATTTTTCGCCGATGTTTTTCCGGCATGGCTCCGACTGCAACCTCGGAAGCATTCTTAACTTGTGCATCCAAGAATAAGTTCCCACTATGAACCGGAAGAACATTAAGGTCAAACCATTCGGTGTCACGGTCGAAATCGCCCTCCATTTGTCGTTTATACACCACTTCAGTTTATATTCTACTCAAGTAGTATTAATAGTTATCAATGCAGTGACGTCTCACTTGTAGTATGATAGTTCAATAGGTTAAATTTATTCGACAACGTTAACAACACAGGCGCCCACAAAAACATACACACATCACAGATGCCTTGAACATACATAAATAACAAATCACGTGATCTCCCGATCGCAAATACAGCGGTACAAATCCAAACCCCGCTGCAATCAACCTGATCTCCCAAAACTGTTCAATTTCAACAGGGTGCGCAATTTTAAAATAACTTATCACGTGTAATTATGGACGCTAATGTATAGGCATCATGAACTACCCACAAAGCGGTCCTCACCAACAAAACTGCAGAGGCAGGCGCGCTACCATAATCTCTCAATATTCATGTCAAGAAGGGGGAGCTCGAGGACCCAAATGCGGGAAGACAGGGCAAGGAGGCAGAGGTTCGATCAAAAAAGGGATTTTAATTTCTACAAAACAAAAGGCGAGATCTAAATTGCACGGAAAAACATAACATGGAGAAAACAACAAGGCAAAACGGGCAGCATGACATGGGGGGGAAAATCCAAGGCAAAAACGGGCAGCATCACAGGGGGAAATACAACAATGACCCGACACAGACAGAGGGGAGACAGCAGACTAAATACACAGACTAACGACACAACAAGACACACCTGGGGCAAGACACAAGTGGCTGAGGGCACTGATTGGATCACACGAGGAAGGGCAGGATCACACTTAAACAAGACCAAGGGAGACACACAAGGAAAACAGAACCCAAAACATGACAGAACCCCTCCCTCAAGGGACGGCTCCCAGACGTCCCTAACACAAAAAAGTCCAAAAACAGGGCGGGCGGAGGGGGCCCGGAGGCGGGAACCTGGCACACCCATCAAGGCCAGTCCGGGGGGCGTCCCGGACGCCAGATGAGGGGAGCCCGGCGGCGCCGGTCCGGAGGGCGCCCCGGACGCCACACTGGAGCAAAGGGCGACCACAACGTGCGCCGCCAGACAGGGAGTAGACGGCAGTGGGACGTGCACCTCCTTGGTCCGGGGTCTTGAGGCTGCCGTGGCACGGTGTCTTGAGACTGCCGTGGCACGGTGTCTTGAGGCTGCCGTGGCACGGTGTCTTGAGGCTGCCGTCTTGGGGCTGCCGTCTTGGGGCTGCCGTGGAGGCGGCAGACCTGGCACGGTGTCTTGGGGCTGCCGTGGAGGCGGCAGACCTGGCACGGGGTCTTGGGGCTGCCGTGGAGGCGGCAGACCTGGCACGGGGTCTTGGGGCTGCCGTGGAGGCGGCAGACCTGGCACGGGGTCTTGGGGCTGCCGTGGAGGCGGCAGACCTGGCACGGGGTCTTGGGGCTGCCGTGGAGGCGGCAGACCTGGCACGGGGTCTTGGGGCTGCCGTGGATGCGGCAGACCTGGCACGGGGTCTTGGGGCTGCCGTGGATGCGGCAGACCTGGCACGGGGTCTTGGGGCTGCCGTGGAGGCGGCAGACCTGGCACGGGGTCTTGGGGCTGCCGTGGAGGCGGCAGACCTGGCACGGGGTCTTGGGGCTGCCGTGGAGGCGGCAGACCTGGCACGGGGTCTTGGGGCTGCCGCGGAGGCGGCACGGGAACCTGGGGCTGCCGCGGAGGCGGCACGGGAACCTGGGGCTGCCGCGGAGCCGGCACGGGAACCTGGGGCTGCCGCGGAGCCGGCACGGGAACCTGGGGCTGCCGCGGAGCCGGCACGGGAACCTGGGGCTGCCGCGGAGCCGGCACAGGTACATGGGGCAGCCGCGGAGCCGGCACGGGTACATGGGGCTGCCGCGGAGCCGGCACGGGTACATGGGGCTGCCGCGGAGCCGGCACGGGTACATGGGGCTGCCGCGGAGCCGGCACGGGTACATGGGGCAGCCGCGGAGCCGGCACGGGTACATGGGGCTGCCGCGGAGCCGGCACGGGTACATGGGGCTGCCGCGGAGCCGGCACGGGTACATGGGGCTGCCGCGGAGCCGGCACGGGTACATGGGGCTGCGGCGGCAGACGTGGCTCGGGTACATGGGGCTGCGGCGGCAGACGTGGCTCGGGTACATGGGGCTGCGGCGGCAGACGTGGTTCGGGGACTTGGAACTGCGGCGGCAGACGTGGTTCGGGGACTTGGAACTGCGGCGGCAGACGTGGTTCGGGGACTTGCAACTGCGGCGGCAGACGTGGTTCGGGGACTTGGAACTGCGGCGGCAGACGTGGTTCGGGGACTTGGAACTGCGGCGGCTGTCGTGGTTCGGGGACTTGGAACTGCGGCGGCAGACGTGGTTCGGGGACTTGGAACTGCGGCGGCAGACGTGGTTCGGGGACTTGGAACTGCGGCGGCAGACGTGGTTCGGGGACTTGGAACTGCAGCGGCAGACGTGGTTCGGGGACTTGGAACTGCGGCGGCAGACGTGGTTCGGGGACTTGGAACTGCGGCGGCAGACGTGGTTCGGGGACTTGGAACTGCGGCGGCAGACGTGGTTCGGGGACTTGGAACTGCGTCAAGTAGACTTGAGAGCAGGAACTGGGGCCACATCAGCCTGCCACCATGGGGAGTGAGGAGCAGCAGGGATACTAGAAACAGAGGATACTGAGACTGAAGGAACGTGACGAGAAGAAACGGGATTGGGTAAGGAACCAGGTGAAGTGGGGACTAAGTCTTGACGTGGCGGTAAGGTGGGGCTATGAGGTGCACAAGATGGGGACCGGAGTGATGAACTTGGCGGGGACCGAGGTGACGGGGGGTGACATGACCCGGTGTTAAAATAATCCGCAAACGAAAACTGTGACGAAAACATGTAAGGGTTTATGCTGGTGAAAAAATCCAAATCGGTGTCTAAATCGGAACTGGAATCTGTAAGTGCATTAACCAAAAAACAGCCTTCTTCATCTTCATCATCGGTGAAATCTGTGTCTATGAAACAATGGGGTGACAAAATGGTGTCATAGGGCAGGGACTTAAGTGAACTAAGGAGATCGGGTGAATGGGGAACAGAGGACAAGGTGGAACCAGCCAGAGAAAAAGAACTTACATGGAGGGAATGGGATTGGGTGGCAGGCAGACGGTGCTTTCGAGCCGACCGACGGCGTGCCGGTCGGCAACGGGAGCTTCCCGCTGGGTCTGATCGTGGTCGGGTCATTCTGTCAAGAAGGGGGAGCTTGAGGACCCAAATGCGGGAAGACAGGGCAAGGAGGCAGAGGTTCGATCAAAAAAGGGATTTTAATTTCTACAAAACAAAAGGCGAGATCTAAATTGCACGGAAAAACATAACATGGAGAAAACAACAAGGCAAAACGGGCAGCATGACATGGGGGGGAAAATCCAAGGCAAAAACGGGCAGCATCACAGGGGGAAATACAACAATGACCCGACACAGACAGAGGGGAGACAGCAGACTAAATACACAGACTAACGACACAACAAGACACACCTAGGGCAAGACACAAGTGGCTGAGGGCACTGATTGGATCACACGAGGAAGGGCAGGATTACACTTAAACAAGACCAAGGGAGACACACAAGGAAAACAGAACCCAAAACATGACAATTCATAAAAACAACAATCATTGTCTCTCGGATCCTTGACAGCGGGACGTAATAAAACAAAACAAATTAATAAGCCGCTGCTTCTTCCTGTATCAAACAGCACATAACATTTCAGGTCAGCATATACGTCAATGCTTTACCCCACGTACGTGTACAGTTCAATGCCATAGGAAAAATCCCAAAGCAAGGACACCGCGTCCCTGAATCAATAGAACGACATCAAACTACAACTTGTTCATACAGACCTCATGTAAAAATTTTGACAATTTAGAAGACGAAAACCAGCTGCAGTGGTCCCAAACAGACAGAAGTTCCCTACGTGGATAAAAGTCTCCACTTACCGTACTTAATTATTTAGGCGCCTAGAAGTTCCGCCCGTCCGTGAACGCCGCAGCTCGCAATCGACAAGAACATCCGGGAATTTCAGCGTCGGGGGTCACCAATTGTTGGAAATCGTTTCTTTGATTTCCTGCGTGTTCAAATAAAACTCAAAGTTGAGATCTGTGAAGAAGTTTTGACAGCTTTATTTCAGAATTCTGAAGACACCCTAGAACCTTGCTCAAACAGCAACCGGTCCAGAAGTGTGCACTCTCTTACCACACTCCCTCATTTATACAAAAACAGTTTACTCCCCCCCCCATTTGACAAAGATCCACTGATCTTTACAAACCGCAAAGATCAGGGCCTTTCAAACAAACCTCAAGCACCACATGTGGCATTTCCTGCCAGCCACCATAAAACCCCACACAAAGTCCTAAAAAGACAAAAGCCTTTGAGGCAAGAGATTGTGCCTGTATACACCCCCCTTTCATCTTGTCCTGTCAGCAGAGTGAAATACAACTTGATTATCTTCCTTCAGTTCCTTTCTTAGTCCACTCCAGATGTGGGTAAACAATTGGCCCCCGGCACCTCCTTGCACCAGGGATTCCCACGGACGGACCTCTGATTTGCATTTACAGACATCCCCTCATTTAGATTGAATCAGAAACCTTACTTCCGCAGGGAAGAGAACAAAGACTATAGATTGACTAACATGTGAATGAACTGTTGTCTTATTATTACACATCTCTAACTAATATCAAAAACAATTAAAATATATATTGAAACAGAAAAACAATGTTAATAATCGAACACAATCCACAGGAGGTGATAACAGAAACAGTCAAGTTGTGGCAGGAAAAAGTAAGTCCAGGAGGAAAAAGTGTGTGGATGTCCAAAGGGGGACAAAAAAATGAAGTATATGGCGGAAAGAAGGTAAATGTATTCCATCTCAGAAACAATTGAAAAATCTAATTTCTGAAGCCCATGGAATATGCCATTTAGGTGTGGAAGACGCTTTTGCGTCTTATTATAATGATAATGTCCAATCTTTCCACACAACCCTTGCTTAATGTTGCGCCAGCCGTCTGCGACAATGACGCCGCTAATACCTTTTTCTCTGAAATGTTTATCTGCTTGTGTCGAACTCTTTTGAGTCCGAAAGTGGGATTGTTGACAGTCTTCTGCCCAGATTTAATTATAACTGTTTTGATTTAGTTATGACTGTTTAGATTTAGTCATAACTGCTTTAATTTCCTCAGTAGAGCTGGGTGAGTGTTTAAATTAGAGTTGGGACGTTTGACACTGAGACTCCGGAGCATGTGTCAGCCGAGTGAGACAGACTGCTCGAAACAATGTATCAAAAGCCCCGATCAAACCTCCGTGATCACGTGCTGATGACGTATGCGGCTTTATGCGCGCTAATGAGATACCGGAAATTACGTAACTGATTCAAACCTTTTGGCGCGGTGTCAGCTGAAGCCGAACACAATAGAGCAAATATTGTTCTTGAATAAGAACTTGTAAAACAAAAAAATATAAAAAGTTGGGCACAAGCACAATTCCCCCATGTACATACTATTTGCTTTATTTTCACTGTAGCACAAGCACAATTCCTTCATGTAGATATTTGCTTCACTTTATGTTCACCTGGAAAAGTTAGTTATTCGGTATGTTTCCAACAAAAGTACTCCCACAATGATGCATTTAAAGTTTCCAATTATGCATTATTTTTAAATCGTGTGTAGAAGATACAGGCTTGACCCAAGTATTTTCCACCGAGTTGCTATAAGCGCTTCTCCAAGACCCTCAGTTACATCTCCCAAAGACTGATGTTGAAATACTTGTCATCTGGCTTCACAGCGCACAGCGTGTCATATCCAAATCATGTTTATAAAAATCGAATGAGTAACAGGACATCACATTGAACCATAGTACTGGTACAGTGTCAAAATATTGCAACACTTCCATGTGTACCTGATGATCATTAGACAGACACAAATGTAAGACTGAATGTACTGGTGTTATGTTGGAATATAAATCAATCAGGCGAATCACTTTGAAGATTATAGCTGCTATGACTCCAGCTGACCACCAGATGTCACCGGTACGATCTATCTTATGGGGCTTTGAAACTTCGACTCTTTTTCCAAATCAATCAGCCGAAAGCCTCAAAAGCTTCACAAGGCTTCATTGTCCCATCTCTAGTTTAAATGATGTTTGGGGAGAGCTTCCTCTATTTTCACACCAATGAGCCATTTGTCTGGGGTGAAGCAAATGTGTTAATAGGATTTCTTTGCAAGTCTTATCTTGTGCTAGGTGCCGTAAGGTCTGAGACCTACTATATTTCCACATGAAAAGGCCATCTGTCAATGTGTATTGAATGCTGTAAAAGTCTGTCTTGGCTTGGGGCAGGGGTGGAGAGAAAGGAGAAAAAGGGAAGAGGGGAGGGGTTTGGGGGTACCGCCTTTCTGATAGTATAAGACGATTGCAATTGTCAGGAATCTACACACTTGTGAGGAGAAGCAGCCATTTGTCTGTCATCCATGTGTGTCCAGAATATTCTGTAAAATAAATCCTTCGAAGGACCTGTTCACCGATCTCCAGTCTATATTCAGAAAATCAACAAAGGCTATTAAATGTTCAACTAAAGGCGCTCCAAAAGGGAGGATGTCTAAACTACAAACAAAACAATATCACTCCTTAACTAAAACTATACTGTGGCTATACAAAGTTACAAACCAAAGTTCACACAAGAGACAGGACAACAAGGCTGAGGACTGTGACTGGCTTGAGTGGCTCTGACGAAAACACTTAGGCACAAGACAGGGGAGACGCAGACCATTTAACACATGAGGGTAATGGGAAACAGGTGGACACAATCAGGAATCAGGGTTGACACTGACGCCACATGAGGAAGGGCAAGTGACCTGAAACGAAAGGAGTCAGAATTTTCAAAATAAAACAGGAAATGACAAGACAACTTCACCGCGGTGTGACATAGATATATATCACTTCATACATACATTCATACACTTACAGCACATAAAAACTCTGGACAATTGATTGTTTTATGCTAGCCAGCCTTTATTTTTTTCAGTGAAAGGACTTTGAAGCATTTTTTTTCTTGTGCACGAAGACCGTGTTGGCGTTTTTTTTTGTTTTCATTAATTGTTGCAATTACATGCATATAATATGTTAGTACATCTTCTTTGCTGTTAAAGAGATGAGGTAAAGCTGCATTTCAGTCCATTCAGTTTCAAGAAAACGAAATTACATTGGACCGATAGTAAACTGC
This sequence comes from Leptonotus elevatus, assembly GCF_054856555.1. NCBI lineage: Eukaryota > Metazoa > Chordata > Actinopteri > Syngnathiformes > Syngnathidae > Leptonotus > Leptonotus elevatus. The sequence goes on from NC_141243.1 coordinate 27,859,931, forward strand.
TACCAGAACTCTATCTTCTGTCTTTTTGTTGGTTACATAGACTTTTCATAGCATGTAGAATTGGGACGAGAAACAATAAGCTGAGTCAAATTGAAGAAATCACATAGATATTTGAAATCATCAGACACTAGGCTGAGCCAGTCCAAATTTAAATCTCCCACTAGAACAAATTCTCTAGAATTAAAATCAAGTAAAAGTAGTTTTAAAGAAAGCAATGCAGTAGAAATATGGTCCATGTATAAAATAACAAGGTATCCTGCCTTACGTTATATTTCACTTATAATGCACTTAAAGTTGTGTTCCTAAAATCCAAATGGCCATATTGGACATTTTGTATGTTTTTGTTGTTGTTTGTTTTAAAGCAAAAGTTTTATAAAATAATTATAAATAAAGGAAAAGTTGTATTTATTTATTTATTTTAATAATGAAAAATACATCTAAGTGCACATCCCCTCCGTGGATTACAAAGTAGCATAGGTCCACAATATTGAAAACAATAAGAAAAGCAAATGAGCCAAGCAACAGCTGTCAAACGACTGTTGCCAGCCAGGCACCCAATGCTAACGCTAACAGCTAGGTACTATTCAGGAACGCCAGAGACTTGTATCGTATCATACAGTGACGACGTAATTAACGTCCTAAATTTGCTTTTTAATATACTTTCAGGGTGGAATTATGATAATGGTAGTAGAAAATATGTAATTTCAATAAAAATGTCGATAATGCAAGCCAAAATATCAAAGGGAAGTAGTCAAGCTGGCGTTCACGCTACCATGCAGACAGATTCAAAGTAAAATCCGCCAAGGCTGTTGCATTGGTGTCAATGTATTATTTGGTCAGCTTTATTTTGAAGTTTGTGGCTTCTCTGACATGCCTGAATGACGGCGTTGTGCCAGCTCAGCTCGCACACGTACACCCGTGCACACACACCGAGATGGAATATAATCGTTAACATACATTTTAATCTTTTTGTTTTGGTGGAAGAAGCAAGTATTTTCAAGTCAAATGGCGCAAGTCCAATTGAAGTCACAAGTCATTGTTGTTTAAGTCCAAGTCGAGTTGCAAGTCTTAAAATTTTGTCAACTTGAGTCAAAAGTCGTCAAATTCATGACTCAAGCATGACTCGAGTCCACACCTCTGCCCCAGACTATAGAGTTGTCGGGCCATTTAGAAATACAGGGACTCATACAACGGAACCCCCTCCCCTTGATAAACAATACCAGTTTGGCACATATTCTGGCGTCGGATCGAAACCTCATAAGTCACAATTTGGTAAATTTCGTATGTAAAAAAAAAAAAAATGCTTTTGGTCAGAGTGTGTGTCTTTTTTTTCTCATTAACATAATGCATTTCCTAGCCCCTTCCCCTAACCCCAACAATCAAAAATTATTGCCTACCCCTATTCCTTACCCTAACCTCAACCACAACCCAATTCAAACCTAAACTCTAAAACCAAGTCTTGACCCTCAAAAAAAGGTCTAAACTTGTGGGGCCCAGCAAAATGGCCCCACATGGACGGGTGGGCCCCACAACTCTGTGAAATCCCGGAATTTTGGAACCACTATGTAACAAAAACAAGACCACACACACACACACACACACCACACACACACACACACGCACACGCCCCCCCCCCCCCCCCCACACACACACAATTATTGTTTTTTCCCAAGAACAGGACTTCTATTGGTAATTATGAAAAATAATTATTAACACCTAGACCAGGGATAGGCAAGTTCGGTTCGAGAGAGCCTGCATGTTTTCGGTGTCCCCTGCCTCTAACCCAGGTGTTTCAAATCATCAGCTCATATTTACGTTCTGCAGGAGCCTCTCAGCTGTGTTCGAGGAGGGAGACATCAAAAACATGCAGGACTGCAGCTCTCTAGGACCGAACTTGACTACCCCTGATCTAGACGCACTGAGATATATACATGCCACAATCACATGCACCCACAAGTACGCAAGTGTTTCGGCTTTTGTTTCAATTGAAACTGTGTTCCTCATTGGCCTTATACAGTATGCCCAAAGTCAGCGTTAACCTTGACCAATGTTGTCTTTATATATAAAAAAAAACAACAACAAAACAATAACAACACGTTTTAATTTACATAACTTACTTACTTTGTCTTTTGTCTATCAATAATGATGATGATGATTGTGGTGGTGGTGGTGATTATCACCATCATCATCATTTAAAATATAATACTAAAATAATAGATTATTATGATTGTATTTTATTAAAATATAATAATGTCTACTAACTGTCAACATAAAGAAACTTTATTGTAAATGTTTTATTTTTTTAATGGAAACAATTGCAGTATTTTACTAGATCACTAAAAATTACAGTACTTTCCTGGCAGCAGTGACCCAGTAAAATAATAAAAAAATAATAAAAAATACTTAACAGGATTTACATTTACAGTAAGCTACTAAAATGGAAATTGTAAGTGCATGCAACATACTGTAGAAACTTACAGTATTTTACTGGATTACTACTATTTGTTATCAAAACAGTTTAGAGTTTAATCATTTAAATGTTTATTTTTATTTTAATGACATGCACAGAATACTTTCTGTTATTATATTTTACATTGCTGGAACATTTTTTTTCTTAGTTCAACTGTTCCGTACAATCCTTGACAATAAACTATGATAAGGTCTACAGTGGTTCACAACCTTTATTCAGTGATGTACCCCCTGTGAATTTTTTTTCTTCTTCTGCCAAGTACCCCCTAACCAGCGCAAAGCATTTCTGATTGAAAAAAAATAAGAGTGCTGTGCCATCATTGTCTGATAAACTTTGGAACTCTATTTGTATTTTTGTGGTCTCTTGAACTATCCATCCTTTTTCTTAAGCGCTTGTCCCCACAAGGGTTTGGGAGCCTATCCAAGGCAGTACACCCTGAACTGGTTGCCAGTCAATTGCAGCTCTTGAAATATTTGGAAATAAAAACATACAACAAAAAAATAAAAATAATAAATAAAAACATTAATTATAAATAAAGATTTGTGTAAATATATATTATTATCAACATGAACTGTCATCTTTTGGGATCATAGTAAAGCTCTGTTCTCAAAAAGAAATAATTCACAGAATTTTAAATAAAGATTTCAAATGATTGACAGGCGATTGTAGGTGGCATATATGACAAGTTGGGTCAAACCATTGTGGTATGGGGGGAATGTTGGGTTTTAGGACACTACAATTCAATTGCCTACTGAATATAAAATTCATTTTATGAACTTATTATTATTATTATTATTATTATTATTAATAATAATAATAATAATAATAATAATAATAATAATAATAATAATAATAATAATAATAATAATAATAATAATAATAATAATAATAATAATAATTTTACATATACTTTTTAAATATATTTTAAAATATCACGCTTTCACGTATGCCCAGGGGTACTAGTACCCCCATTTGAGAACCACTGTACTACACTGTTGTTGTTGTTTTTCGTTAAACAACAAATTGTGTAAAAACCGAGATGAAACAATAAAGCACGGAATTAACAAATTGGAAATGTTGGCTTTGCTGCTTTATTCAGTTGTGGATCCTTGCGAGGTCAGTGATCTCTTACCTGCTTGAACTGCTCCTCATAGGTTCAGTCGTGGTGCTGTGGCTGCGACGGCCCAGGCTGGGACTCAGGGCGGTGTGCCCGGGCCAATGCCTCTGGGTCGCTTCTGTCAAACAAGCAAGTTTCCTGGAGAAGAGGCTCGTAGTGCTTCAAACAGTCCTGCTCGTCTTCATCAAATACCTCCTGCTCATCCATGTCTTCTCCCAAGCCTTCCATGTTAGTGTTGTCGCTGCTGATTCGCGGGGGCATTCTGTCCCCGCCGGCTTCGCAGACTTCATTGTGCGAGTGCCTCGCCTCGGAAAAAGAGCCGGCAACTTCAGCGCTGTGCTTTGTCGCCTGGTAATGCCAGAAGGCCAGAGCTTGTTGATGTATCTGGAACTCCACCATTGAGTGGAGGTCTCCCTCCTTTCCTGCTTGCCGGAGTTTCTCATTGAGGGGCATCCGTGCTGCCTGTTGCTGCCGCTGCAGGTTCCCCATGACAGCCTCAAGCTTCATGCCACTGCTGCCGCGTTGGTATGCCTGGACGCCAGGTAAGGGAATGTGGGAAGAGGCGGAGGGAGGCTGCAGGGGAAGGTTGCTGATGGACGAGAAACAGGCTTCCTGCGTGGAGATATGAGGGCCACTTTGTTACCATTAGCGCTTAGATTGTCGTTGCTCTTTCACTGTCAGACTTACTGTCTAAAATAAAATTTTGTCACACAATAACACGACAAGCCAAAGAAAAAAGAATAACAAAAATTAAGTTTCAAAGTGAGCAAAGTTTGTTATCATGTATAATGCATAGAAATTAAGTCAATGTCAATTGTGTAAGCGCTTACCAGAGCAGATTTATTTCCTAGATTGCTGTAATCAACCATGCTTCTTTTTGTTAGATGTAGATTTTTAATAAATCATCCAAATGCAGTGGTGATAAACAGCATCAAGCATATCGGGAAAGGTTTCTCAATAAACAGGCTGCCTGACCTATGTAGTATTAAATGCAGGAGCACCAAGCAGCTTGTGGCAACAAGTGGTAAATGTAACGAGAAGACCTCTCAGGCATAGATCAGTCCCCCTGCTCATCTGCTGACATCACATCAATACTCCCACAAAGAGGAACAACATCTAGTTTGACTGCACCAGATGCTTCAGCTTATACATTACAGCAAATGAATAGGCTAATTATGTCAGTATGTAAACTTTGAATTAAAAACTTCTTTTTTTTTATGAACCCCTTCAACTTCGTCAGGTCGGCATTGCAAATGATAATTTGCTCTCATTTGCCTAAACTCAGTCACCTGAATGAATAAACATTAATTAAATGAATAAAGGTAAGTTATTTATGTTGTGATGGACATAGTGGCCCTTTAATATGGAGTCAAATCAGTGTTCTCAGTGCCCAAAAACAAGTGCTGGATATATATAAATAAATATATATATATATATATATATGTATATATATATATATATATATATATATATATATATATATATATATATATATATATATATATATATATATATATATATATATATATATATATATATATATATATATATATATATATATATATATAGCCATTCCCACACCATGTTAATACTTGGGCGGTAGTAAACTGGTCGCCGCCCAAGAAGTTTTCAAGAAAATTTTACGTATTTTAAACCTATAAGACACACTTAAATTTGTCTTATGTGTGCACCGAGTTCCGGAAACGTTTTCCTCCCAGCCAAGCTTCGGGGCAAATGTTTTTGCACGTTTCTGATCGATACTCTGGTTCATGCTCGTTTTTGGTTGGCTGCTTGCCTGTGTTGGGACTGCGGGAGACGGGGAATGAGGGTGGCGACGGCGGCGAAGGCAGAAAAGAATTGTCGCTGTATGTATTTGAATGTGGAGATGGAACGAGAAAGTGAATAAAAAGAGATAAAATGAAACGCCAGACTGCAGTGTGACCTCCTGTCTCCTGTAGTTCATTTCGTTTACCCTTTTTAGACCCCACCCATTTAGCGATGTGTAGCGACTGGGCGCTATCCGCGGAGACTACTCGAACTCCGACAGAACTCCGTAAATGGCATCAGCTTAAAGCCGAGACATGCTTACAAGGCACAATTTAAACTGCAATCTATCAGTTACGCGGTTGTACATGGGAATAGAGCAGCCACGAGATAATTCCACATCAATGAATTGTTGACATTTTATCGTTTCAATTTAATTATAACTGTTCTGATTTTAGTTACAACTGTTTAGATGTAGTCATAACTGTATTAACTTGCTCAGTATAGCTTGATGAGTGTACTAAATGTGACGGAACGTTATAAGATTCTTTCTTTCCTCTTATCTGAGGAAGAGAGTGTGTTAAAAAAGGTTTCCTGTGCAAAGCTGTGTTTGATCTGTGGATGTGTCTGTGCTGTCACAATTTATGCTCATTTTTAAAGGACCTTGTCTGGTTCCACATAAATGGGCCAGTATCTGGGTTTAAACTCAATGTGTTTTAATGATATGCTGTAAAAATGTAAAAGTCTTATCTGCTTCCTTCTGTCGTCATGTGTATTGAAATCAGGGCTTAGAAAAGGGGGGGGGGCTGTATCGCTGTATCCTGAGGAGGGGTGAAGGAAGGATGAAGGAAGGGTGAAGGAAGGGTGAAGGAGGCGTTGTCAATATGTTATAAGAATACTGGGAGTCCTCTGAGAGAGCACGCAAGCGAGGAGCAGTTTGTGCTTTTATAAACCCGCTGTGTCCAGAATATTCTGCAAAATAAATCCTTCGAAGGAAACCTGATTCACAGATCTCCATTCTGATTTCTGATCTACAAAACACGCGGAAAACTTAAGGATCGTTTTCCAACAGATGGTGACCCCCGACGTTCGACGTTGAGGTGAGGTTATAGGGTTTTTTCAACGGACAGAAATTCTGGCGCCATATTAAATTGAACGGTAAGGGGACAAATTATCCTCGTAGGGAATTTCTGTCTGTTGTGGACTCTGCAACCGATTTTCGTCGTCTTCATTTTGGCTAAATTATACATGAGATCTGAGTGAACAGGTATTAGTGGAGCCGTTACGGCATCTCAGGGACACGGAGTCCTTGGTGTTGATTTTTACTACGACATTGAACTATACACGATGGTTTTGTGTCGTGGTCTTTGTTTACGGAAGTGACGTCACGTTGGATCGCGCACGCAGCTGAGTGAAGAAGCTGTGAGAGATATATGTGAGTACAGGTTGAAGCAGTGGGTTTATTAAATTACGGAAAACACATGGCTGTCTCGTTCCATGACGGAATCTGAAGAGATCGTAAGACCTTGCATTTCTGAGGTATTACATATTTGTTCGAGGAAAACACATGGCTGTCTCGTTCCATGACGGAATCTGTAGAGATCGTAAGTCCGTGCATTTCTGAGGCATTTATTTTTGGGATAAGAAGTTAAAAGTTTCGGCCGCTGTGAAGGAATCGTGAGGTCCGGACATATTTATTCGACGAAACCACATGGCATTTCCGTCCCGTTTTGGGATCTGTAGGAGTAGTAAGACCTTGCATTTCTGAGATTTTATGTATTTGTTTGTTATTATAATTTTATTTCTTGAGCAACGTTGTTGTATAAATATAACCTATTGTGCTGTGAGACCACAAGTGAGACGTCACAGACTTAATAATAATTAATAAGAATTGAATATAATTATAAATACGGGAGTAAGTAAATATTATAGTAATGGAGGGTGAATTTGACCGCAATACTGAATGGTTTGACCTACGTGTTATTCCAAATCATGGTCGGGGCTTGTTGTTGAGTACTCAGGTTAGAAATGCGTGTGAAGTATGTGTGGGAATTATGCCTGCAAAAGATAGAAATGGAATGAAAGTGCTGTTGAATGATTGGATGAGGACTTGTTGTGAGGAAGGATGGTTTCCGTCGTTATCAACCGCTGTGTGTTTGGTATCTTTGATAAAAGAGGTAGAGCTAGCATGTGTGAAGAAACGACAGTTGTTAGATAAAGAAATACGGGGGACATATGGGTTGTCTCCTAGAGGGAGAAAAATTAGACAAAACTGTAGAAAAGTGGATCAGATGATGGTTAATGCTAGAATGTTGGCTATGGGTTGTTCATTGAAACTTTCTAGGATGAGTTTGATAGAGGCAAGGAATGAGAAAGGGGCTAATTCGAATGGTTTTGTGTCACCTACGGCGTCGCCGCCATATGCTGAGCCACCCACGGAAAATGTGTTTGAGCCCATTAACCCGTTTACTGATTCCCCATATGTAAATGCTATTCAGATGCTGCAAAATTTGCAAGCTCCCCTGTTAACTGTGAATGGGGGGAGTCTTAATGTTGACTGGAATGGTGAAAGTTCTGACAGTAACCCTCGGCTACGAGAATCTGTAGTGCAAGCCGCGGCTGACGGCTTGGCAGCTGGCGTAACCGCCTCTGTGAGACAATTGGAGGAAAATTGGACAAAGTGTTGCATATGAATGAGGGGCCGCAGGAGAGACTGACTCAAGCCAAAGCTTTCGGTTTGGAACTAACTAGACACTCTGAAGTGCCCCAGCTAATTTGCAGCAAATGGCGTAAAATTCTTGCCCGCTTTGAAAAAGCTGCAGACGATGAACTGACAGAACAAAACCGTATATTGAAGGCTGAACAAGATGAATTGTTTAAGCAACGAGAGCGAGAAATGACTAATGAGACTTCTAGTGCATTGGCGAACAGCTATCACATTGCAGATATTCAAAATCAGCTGGCCGACCTAAGATGTGCGGTTGGGACAGCTTCAGGGACACGCCCTGATTCTGCATTTGGCCACACTCACGACATTAGCATGACCGGTCGTCTCTCAGACAGTACTCTCCAAAAACCTGTGACGCGTTCTCAGGCAGTTTTTCAAGCCCCCATGTTGGCGAAGGTTGATCACGCTACGGGAAATTCTGCCACGGTTTATAAAGCCTATTTGACCTCTGACTTGAGTGTGCTGTTGCAGAAACTTCCCCCGATGCTGGTGGGGGGTAAAAATTGGTTGAGATCTCTTCAAAGGGAGGTTACAGGTCAGATTTTAACTGCGGGGGATGTGCGCGCGCTCTTGACGCAGGCGTGCCCTCTTTCTCAACTTGAAGTGTTGATGACTAATTCAGGAATGTCCTCTTTGATGGATGGTGAGGCTCTATCACATGATAATTATCTGACACTGTTTTCAGTGCTTGGCGGATTGTTTCCTATTCCTGAGGTTGTCATTTCTGACTTGATGTTCGCTCCAAAAGCTGATGAGGAGGCTGCGGCATTCATTGACCGTGCCCGTGGAATATTCGTTAAAAACTGGACACTTGCCGACTGACTCTGCACTATATTCGCAAGTTTTTAGAGCAGCGGTGCTGAAAGGTGTCCCTAAGTCTGTTGTGCAGGCCATGGAAGTGAATCCTGATCTTCCTGGTGCAGACCACACCAGATGGCTGTCTCATCTGAAACACCACCTAAGGAGGTATGCTAAAGATATAGAGTCAAAAACTGAAAAACATAGGAATACTGAATTACAATTAGCAATTATGCAATTACAAACTTTGAAGACAAAAGAGGAAAATATTGCTCTCCCGGCTTCTACTGTTGACCCATCACCTACTGTTATGTCTGAGTGTATTATGTATCAGTCAGGTCCATTTATGGGCCGAGATCAATGTTACAACTGTGGTCGCGCTGGACACTGGGCTAATGACTGTCGTCAACGCTCACAAGGCTGGAGAGGCAGAGGGGGCAGGCGTCAACAAAGAGGGCGCGGCTACAACCAGCCAAGGGGACGTGAGTCACGGAACGCTCCACTCCACCTAGCTCCACCCCAGCAGCAATTTCCGCCTGTGCCAAACCAGCAGTTCCTGCCGCCACCTAGTGGACAGTTTCCGCAATGATGGGACCCTGAATTCACATGCCAAGGTCCGCAGGAACCTATGATTGAACTGACGGTAGGAGGAACTTCTTTATCATTTATGGTCGACACTGGAGCTTGTCACTCTACCATTATGACATTGCCACCTGAAAGTTCCCTCACCGCCGAAGGCATTTCGTTGGTTGGATTCAAGGGAGAGGAAACTATCCTGCATATGACAACTCCTATACACACCAAGTGTTTCACACAAACTCTATTGCACTCCTTTGTGTTCGCACCGAACTGTCCAGTGAATCTTTTGGGAAGGGATCTTCTCATAAAAACTGCTCCATTGATCCAGTGTGGGCCAGACGGGCTCACTCTTCAGTTTCCAGATGGACATACTTATTACTGCGCTGGTGACTCCGCCTCCAACGTCTCCACCCAATTTCCAGTGGTGCCTCAACACACCATGACATGCACCACTGCTGACATCTACTGGGCAAAGATTGACACTGATTCCTCCGGCTGGAGGGATATTGAAACTTTTTGGACACTTTGGTCGTCTTGGGTTCGTAATCTCAGGTCATATGATATGGTATCTGACTGTATGCATTAGACTCTTTTCTATGACAGATGTGGTGATGAGATTTGCTGTATTCCAAATCTCTTGTTGCCTATTGGATTAAATCTGATTTATTTGTATCTATGTCTGTTTTAGAACATCAACTTTTGGACCGACATCATGGAAGAGAAACATCGGACAGCGAGCTTGCTAGTGTTGCAATCCTTGCCTACTGCACTGTGGTCTACTGACCCAACTGATGTGGGCCTATGTAATGTTACTCCAGTAACTTTTAAAATGAAACCCGACTCCATTTGGGTACCACAGTACCCCATGAAGGAAGAAGGACGAATTGGCATCTCAGTAACAATTGAAAGTTTGCTAAAAGCAGGGGTTCTTTGCAAAATTGATAGGTCTAACTACAATACTCCTATTCTCCCAGTAGAAAAGAAAAATACTGGTAAATTTCGAATGGTACATGATCTAAGAGCTATTAATGCTGTAGTTTTGTCCCCTACACTGCCGGTGCCCAATCCTCACTGGACTCTGTCACAGATCACTCCATTACACACTCATTTTACCTGCATTGATCTTGCTAATGCATTCTTTTGTATCCCTCTTGACCTGTCTATGCAGAAGTATTTTGCATGTACGTGGAATAATGAGTGTTACTCCTACACTAGGCTTCCTCAAGGTTTTGTGTTGTCTCCTGGACTTTTCAATGCTTCCCTTCGACAGTTGCTGTCACCTCTCCAACTTCCTCCGGATGTTCTTTTGGTGCAGTGTGTGGACGATCTACTCCTAGCTGCACCATCCGAGGCGTCCTGCCTTCAAGCTACACAGCTCCTTTTTAGCCATCTGGCTTCGATGGGTTTGAAGTGCTCCAAAGGCAAACTCCAAATTGCCCGACCTCAGGTTTCTTTCTTGGGTCGACTTGTCTCGAGACATGGAACAGGTATGTCTCCGTCACACAAAGATGACATCTTGCACCATCCCAAACCGACAAATGTCAAACAAATGTTGGCTTTTCTGGGTCTTTGCAACTACTCCAGACATCATGTTCCGGATTTTGCGGAAAAGGAATGAGAAACCTATCACATATTATTTTTTGGACTCCAGCTGCTGAAAACTCTTTTGTTCTGCTTAAAAAGTTATTGTCATCAGCTGCGGCTCTTGTCATCCCTGACTACAACAAAATGTTCTTTCTGGATGTTTCTGAAAAAAACAGCAGTGTTTCTGCTGTTCTTTTTCAGAAAGGGGAAAATGGTAAAAGACATGTTTGCCTTTATGCATCAACGCCTCTTGAAAAATATGAACAACGTCATCCTCTCTGTGCAGCTTTTGCTTCAACATTAGCTCGCCTGATTCAGAAAACATCTCATATTGTGTTACATCACCCGCTGACAGTACGTACATCACACAGTACAGTGCAGTACGTAACCAGCCAAGCATTTACTATGACAGGGGGATGACAGAGAAAGATTGAATCAGTCCTGACACAACCCCACATTTTGTTTATACATGAAGGAATTAACATGGCAGAAGGCCTGTTGGAGGGACAACCCCATTGCTGCACTCAGCGAATTTTGGAAGAGAACTCACTAAGAAATGACCTTTACGACACACCACTGGACTACCCAGACTTGACGTTATTTACGGACAGCTGTTGTTTTAAAGGCAATAAAGGACTCCAATCAGGTTTTGCTGTAACACAAATGATAGGAACAACTTTTGACATGATAGTGGCAGAGAGACTCACAGGGCCACAGTCAGCTCAACGAGCAGAAATAGTGGCTGGAACAACTGCACTGAAGCTAGCACAAGGAAAGACTGTGAACATTTACACTGACTCTGCGTATGCACATGTGGTTGTGCACACCGCCATGGCAGAATGGCAAATAAATGACTTCATGACTGCAACAGGGACACCTATTAAACACCACCAATACATTTTTACGTTGAAAGACGCCTTACTACTGCCTAAAGCAGTAGCTTTGATCAAATGTAAAGGACACTCAATTGATGGTGAGCGAAGGTGAATTAGGAGAAGGACAAGAAATAACCACAGAAACAATTAAGCTGTGGCAGAAAAAGGCAAGTCCAGAAGAAAAAAGTGTGTGGATGTCTAAAGGGGGACAAAAAGATGAAGTAGGTATATGGCGGAAAGAAGATAAATGTATTCCATCTCAGAAACAATTGAAAAATCTAATTTCTGAAGCCCATGGAATATGCCATGTTGGTTTAGAGGAAACAGTAAGAAGACTACACACCTGGTGGCATCCTTTCATGAGACAAATTGTTAAACGTGAACTGCAGGACTGCAGTGTTTGCAACAGATATAATAGTATTCCTACATCTAAACCTCCCCAGGGCACTCACGGTCCGGCCGGACGTGACAGCTCTGGGGTCAGATGTTTTTTGATGGATTTCACTGACATGATAAAACCAGTGTCGGGATACAGATATTTTCTGGTAATAGTGGATTCCTTTTCAGGATAGCCAAAGGCATATTCATGCAAATCTAAAACAGTAAATATCATGGTAAAACATTTGATTAATCATTACATACCATCACATGGGTTTCCTAGAAAAATTTGATCAGACAATGGAACACATTTAAAAAACAAACTTCTACAAGCGGTAGAAAAGGCATTGGGATTAAAACACATTTGGTTCAGTGTATTATCCCCAATCCCAAGGACAGATTGAGCGAATAAATAGAAATATAAAATAAAAGTAAATTGGCTAAAGCATTGGCCTAATCAAATTTAAATTGGCTACAAGCTCTTCCTGTTGCATTAATTAATATGTATGGTTAAAAGTGACTAAACGAAAATGGTCTGCACCCAGGTGGACTGGACCCCACAAGGTGACGGAGAGGACATCTTGTGCAGTTCGCCTGCACGGAAAAGGGGACACGTGGTTCCACATCTCATCTACACAACCCGCCAGATCCGCCTCAGGCTCAGCAATCCCACCACCTGATGACCACCTGATGACAACCTGATGACCACCTGACGACCCAGGCTCAGCAATCCCACCCCCTGACGACCCGACCGGAAAACCACGTCTACTGATCCAGTGTCCAGTTGCCCCTATTGAGAGCATCATTCCATAAAAGGTTGAGTCACATATACGGGGGACATCTCTTAACTATCAACATGTGATACACATATGCTTATTCCACTGAAAAATCTTTTAATGAATCACATTGTTCTTTAATGCCACATAACTGCTAAATAACTTTCTCTCACCGATAAAGGGATGTTTCATTGTTGCGTGCTTTTGCTTCTTATTCTAATGATAATGTCCAATCTTTCTACACGACCCTTGCTTAACGTTGCGCCAGCCGTCTGCGACCATGACGCCGCTAATACCTTTTTCTCTGAAATGTTTATCTGCTTGTGTCGGACTCTTTTGAGTCCGAATGAGGGAATGTTGACATTCTGCTGTTTCAATTTAATTATAACTGTTTGATTTTAGTTATAACTGTTTAGATTTAGTCATAACTGCTTTAATTTCCTCAGCAAAGCTTGATGAGTGTAATAATGTGACGGAACGTTTAAAGATTCTTTCTTCCTTTTCCCGAGTAATTAGCCATCTGTTTTGGGGGAGAAAATGTGTTTAAAAGGATTCCTTTGTAAAGTTGTATTTGCTGCAAGGTGCCATTTTTGTCTGGGGCCTACTGTGTTTCCGCCCGGTTGGCCATCTGTCGGGGTGCCGGGTTGTCTGACCTACTATATTTCCACATCAATCGGCCATCTGTCCATGTGTATTGAGTACTGTCTGTCTTGGGACTTAGGGGCGGCACTGGAGATGGGCGGGGCTTAAGGGCAGCAAAGGAGGAAGAGGAAGGGGAGGGGTTTTTGGGGGCTGCTATGCTGAAACTATAAGAATGACTACAAGTGGGAGGGCACAGACACACACAAGGGGAACCACAGCGACTTTGTCTGTATCTTGTGTGTGTCCATAAATTTCTGTAAAATAAATCCTTTGAAGGACCTTCTGTTTGCGAGAGCCTCCACATCGCGTTAACTTACATTGCTGTTTCTGTATTTGGCAATTTGTAACTAATGGTTGTGTTTTTATAGTCAGGAACCCAGTTGCTGCCAGCAGGATCGAGCAAACTACATCAAACGACACCTTACAGTAACCAACTCCTCAAGATTCCCCTCCAATGGGCACTAAGGGTTAATATTCGGATTCACTGCATGCCAGTGGGTTAATTCTATAGCTGCTGTCTCCCCCCTGGCTGGGCGTGGGCGGCTCTGCCCCTCTGTTGGCTGCTGGGTGGCGGCTGCGTCTTGGCCGTCCCCTGGGTCTCTTGGGGGGTGCTGCGTTGTGGAGCTCTCCCTGGTGCGGCGCCGCCCCGTCGCTCCGGGCCCGGCGACGCGGTTCGGGGCCTGTGGGCCGCCGGGGTGCCCCGTGGTTCCCTCTCCCCTCCCCCTTCCTCCCCCTTACTGCCTCTCCCTCCTCGCCTCTCCCCGCCTGTCCTCCGCCTCTCTGTCCCTTCTCCCTCGTCACCCTTCCTCCTCCTCTCCCCCTCTCTCTGCAGCCCTGCCGCTGCCCCTTGCCCTTCTTGTCGTCTCCTTCCCCTGTCCGCCTTCCTCCCCTGGGCCGGGGGCTCCATCCATGGCCCGGGTCTCGGGGCTCCGGGGGCCGGGCGGGTGGGTGTACTTGTGTTGTGCCCGCCCCGCTCCGGTGGACCTCCTGGCACCTCGGGCGGGCCCCAGTATCCGAGGGGCGAGCCCTATCGCCTATGGGCGGGGGCGCCTCCTGCCCCCGCCTGGTGTTGGGGGGGGGGGGGGGCTGGTCGCTCGTCTTAACTCACTGCACTCGTTTTTCACAATGCACTTTGTTTATAGACATATAGAGCACATAACACACTTTGGGGGGTTGGGGTAGGGTGGAGACGTCTTCGCCCTACAACTCCCCTCCAATTTTAATGCACCACACAACTAGGGGGGGGCAGGTGTGTCGGGGTGGGGTGCCATCGGTTGGGGCAGACTGCAGTATAGAGCGGTGGGGTGCCTGGCGGGCCTGCAGTGCCCCGTCCTGCTGCGTTGGGTTGGGGGCGCGGGCCGTGTTGGGGTGGGGGGCGCTCCTGGGTTTGCTCTCCGGCCGGTGGCCCCTGTGGGGCCCGGGTGTTGTCCCTTGGCGCTGCCGTGGCCTGGGGGGCCCTGAGGTGTTGCGCTTGCTCTGTCCTGGCAGGGGTCGACGGCTCCCCTCTTTGGTGGAGATTTTCATGCATGCCAGGTCCACCACACCAGCATCTATCGAAACTCAAAAACAATCTGCTTCTTCCTCTGATGTTGAATCGGTGGAGGCTGGTGTCTGTGGATCTCACTGTGCTTCATCTGTCCTTCCTTCCTTTCCTCAGTCTCTCCTTTGGTCTCTTGAGGTCTCCCTAATTTGTTGGAATTTAGATGTTTCTGGGGTTGGTGAAAGACTCTGGTTGGTAACCCGGTGGGTAGTAGGTAATGTCTGGTCGGTGCTGGATTTCACTTTCCTTTGTTTTCTTTGATCCTTCCTCGGGTCTCCTGACAATCTCACGACTCTAGCTGGATTCTGAAATATTCGGTTTAGGTGAACGGTATGGGATTTTTAATAGGTTTTAGATTAACTAATGAATACACACTCACACACACGCACCCCCCCCCCCCCCCCGCACACACACACGCACATATCCATGGGTTAAAGTAAGCTCCCGTTTGAAACAAAACATCACAGTCATGAACGTAGCGATTTCCAGCTAGTAGTAATTCAGAGGTCCGTTTTATGTACCAGAAAGCTTGCCTTGGATCAATAAAGACTCGGTAGTCATCATGAAACCCGAGAAGCTTTACCAGACCTGTTGCAATATGATTGTCGCGTCGCTTGAAGGACATGACGCATATCCAATGACCGTAACCATGGACGCTGCCATATTGGTGTAGCATCGCTGAGAGTCTGGAGGCGCATCCATCTCAGCATGCTTTGCGGCGCTAAGGATTGAAATAGTGTTAAAAGTACATGTTCTGTGTTAATTATTTCTTTAGTTAGTGGTCTAGTTGTTTTTTAATTTTTTAGTGATGCTATCTAGTTCACTGTTATGTGGTGATTTTTGTTTTGCTGTGACACAGTGATTGTGCATGACGTGGAATAATGACTTTCCTACATTGTGTGGCTTTGAAAGTGAAGGTAATGGAGATCCTATGCTAACAGAAAGTAAATTGGGAACTGTGCCAAACTGCCTCATCAGCGCGACGTTGGGTTATATATATATATAGGGTGACACAAAAAAAACGGTCATCACCTAAACTTGAATAACTTTAGAATTAATTAATCAATTATTTTTATTTTTTAGATATACCAAGAACAATTAATGTTCTAAGAGCCTACCAAATTTGACCTTCAAGATGCCATGGACTGCTGAGGAAAATACAGTTATAGTTGAGGCATATTTTCGGCTCTCCCTTAGAGTGAGTGAGAAGCTCGGCCATCCGGGAGGGACTTACTGTCGAGCCGTTACTCCTCCGCATTGAGAGGAACCAGTTGAGGTGGCTGGGGCATCTGGTTCGGATGCCTCCTGGATGAAAAGGTGTTCCGGGCATGTCCCACCGGCGGGAGGCCCCGGGGACGACCCAGGACACGCTGAGAGACTATGTCTCTCGGCTGGCCTGGGAACGCCTTGGGATCCCACTGGAGGAGCTGGTTGAAGTGGCTGGGGAGACGGAAGTCTGGGACTGTGCATAACAGTGGTAAAGACACTAAGAGACAGATCTGCGATCAAAATTCTCAGCACAGACTCCTGGTTGATTCCAAGCTCCTGACTTTGCCGACGCACAGGCTTGCTGCTGCTGATGGGCTGCGGACAACAGAGTCTATGACAGCAGCAACGTTGTGTGGTGTCCTTGATGATTTCGGTCGTCCAGAGTGTGATTGTTTGTTAGTGTCTTTACCATTGAGGTTATGCACAGTCCCATGGGTTCTGAACTTGCTGACCAATCTGTAGATCATTGAGTGGACAGGAAATTCATGACATCCGAACCATTCTTTGAATTGCAATTGAGCTGCGTGGACTGTCTTCAGCCGCAAATATGCCTCAACTATAAATGTATTTTCCTCAGTAGTCCATGACATTTCGAAGGTCATTTGGTAGACTCTTAGAACATTAAACCTTCTTGGTAAATCTGAAGATTTTTTTTTTTAATTAAATATTTCTAAAGTTATTAAATTTTAGGTGGTATTTTTTTGTGTCACCCTGTATATTTATTTATTTCAATACTTTAAATGTATAGAATCGTATGCCGAGAAACTCGCGGCTTCAAAAGTCTTGGCCTATCGGCTCTTCAGATCAGTGGTTGGTCTTCTCTGATTCTTCTTCCAAGCATTCCGTTAACTCCTTGTGGCTGCGCTACAGCGCCACTCCAGACTTGGAATATACATTACAGCCGTTTAACATCCTGAGCGTCTTCTTTTGGACACACGCATGTCTTGAAACTCTTCTGTGTGTACAAGATTATTTTGAGGAGCGAAGCTGTCTTTGCTTCCATGTGAACAGGGGTTAAATACACCAACAATAATTGACATAACGAGACACACCTGGGCAAGACACAAGTGGCAGAGGGCACTGATTGGTTGACACACGAGGAAGGGCAGGCAAACACAGGTGGAGATGATAATGCTTGACGAGACGAGGGAGGCACACAAGGACAACATAACATAACAGATTATGACAGAAGCAAAGCCGGCTTCGTTCCTCAAACAAATCTCGTACACACAGAAGCATTTCAAGACTTGCGTGTGTCTTTCCCTTTTTTGATAGAGACTTGTGGTACCTTTAAGTACTCTGGGCAATACCCCTTTCCCTTTGGTGCAACCTGAATATTGATGCACGAGTAATGAAACCACTTAATGTGACATTTTGTATTGTCACACTAATTATATTATTCCGAACTCAACTTGGCCACAGAAACACCACGCTTGTTCTTTGCCACTTGTACTTGCAGCACAGTGATGGCATGTGATTCATTTCAGGTGCAAGATTGTGAGGAGGACACATTTATATATATATATAAACCCTGTGTAAACTTGCCAAATAATTCTGGCTAAATGGGTGTATCAAAAATGTGCTTGCTTTTTTAGCATATCAAACCCCAGAATTCTTCATCAAATAAAATTTGCTCAACATGCAAATCCTCTTCTGTCCAAACATAAAATAGGCTAATTATAGTTTACACACCCCACAATGGATGAGGTTGCACTTGGCAGAAATACTAGTGGTTTCGGTTAAATGACAGTTTTCCTTCACTGTCCTTTACCAAATCTATGAACATGTCGCAGGCAAATTTCTCATGATTTCATCCCCAGGTGGTAGCTTTTGATGTGAATTTGTATGACGAATGTCGCTGTAACCCTTTAGCCAAATTAGGGTTAAACGAGAGCAGGTGCGTGTGTGGTGGTAATGCCAGATTTAGGCCCTGTTCACATGGCTTCGTTCCTCAAGAAAATCTTGTACAAACAGAAAAGTTTCAGGACATACGAGTGTCCAAAAGAAGACGCTGAGGAGGACGTTTAATGGCTGTAATGTATATGCCAAGCCTGGAGTGGCGCTGTAGCGCAGCCACAGGCAGCCGAGAAACGTTTCTTAGGAGAAGCAATATGGCGGCCTCGCGGCTTTAAAAGTCTTGGCCTATCAGCTATCCAGTAATATATACAGATCAGTGAGACGAACACAGGAGAAGTGACAATGCCGGGTGATTAAAGTACAACAACATCATGCTAAATATTTTGCTGCAAAAGCATAAGCAAGCATTGTTGTTGACAGACTGGCGGGCTAGAATTGGAGCATATGTCATCAAACTACGAAAATGTGTCGTCATCAAGCTGTGACCTCTACGTCATCACTGGAGGAGTATCCCGCATATGGTGTCCACATTAGAATGTACGGGGCGCGTTTTGAAATATTTCCACTCTGGAGCTTGGTTCCAAAAAGTGATCGGTTTCAAGCTCCGTAACGACGACGCCGTGCGGACAAACTGCCCAAATGGTAAGAAACTTGTGCGGATACATTGAAACGGCCTTTCGTGTGGATGGGACCTCAGTGGAGTACCAGAGTGATTGCTGGGCTCCTGCATACGTGCTCACCAAGAGTGAAAGGTGCCACTTGCTACTCTCAGGATAGCGCACACTTTTAATGAAGCTCTGTGCTGGTTTTGTTTGATCAGTGCAACATGCAGTTTTCACCTTAGATGCTGTAATTCGGCCAGCACGAAATCTAAACCACAGTTTAGAGGAAGCTTGTTCCTTTGTAGATGCCTCAATTGCATTTGCTTGCACCTGTGATACTGAAATATCAACATATTTGCACAAGGACAATAGATCACTATAGTCTAATGTAAACTGCTTCATCTTTTCGCAGCTCAGTCAACACAGGAGGGAAATTTTTCTCCAATCGCTTTCGGAACAAAACTATCAGAATAAGGCCCAATCAAAATTGCAGACGTTGATCCAGTTGTACTGAGAGCACTGAATAATGATGACAGTTCATTACTGGTTGTCTTTGTGTTTCTCCAGTTGTAGCAGTAGAAACTTCACTAGCACTTTTTTCCTCAAGTGAATGTCCAAGAGCAGCACATTTCATCAAGCCAACTCTTTGACTTGGGATCGCTTTGTTACTGTGAAGTCGATCTTGCTCGTCACAAATGTCATTATTATAAATATTTCCGTTGCATTCCAATAAATCCAAAACATAAATTATACCCTTTTCAATCCAAACTTTATTGTATAAAGATTTATTTTTAATAGTAATATTACTATTATTCCAAAGGATTTCTTTATGAAGGGAAAAATTATGAACATGACATATGCCAATAATGCTTGTTGATGAAATTTCAAGAGTTTAACTGGCAATTTCGTAATGTCAAAATTACAACTTAATAAAAATCGTAGAATTCCAACTGTTTTAAATATATTATACGGAATAAAATTCCAGAGTGACAATGGGTGTTCTATACATTCCTTAAGCCATTTGATTTGAAAAGTTGAATTCAAATGAGAAAAATCTAAGAGTTTTAGTCCTCCCTCTGCTCTCTTCATTCTAAGAATTATTATTTTTTTTTAATTGTGACGCTTGTTTTTCTAAACAAAATGAACAAACAATTGTTAATATTTTTACAGAGTGAATCACTTACAAAAAGAGATAAAGCAGGATAAACAAATCTTGATACACCCTCAGCTTTAGACAGTAAGACCCTTCCAAATATTGAAATATTTCTTTGCAACCACGTGTTAAAGATTAACTTTGCTTTTTGGATCCTAGAGGAAAAGTTTAGAAGCAGTCTGCCGGAAGGGTGTCTTGTAATGTGAATCCCTAAATATTTAGTTTGCTTATCAGTAATATCAAATATAATTTGTTCATCAGTATTATACAGACATATCTCAGATTTGTTAATATTGAGGACTAAACCTGAAGCATCAGAACATTTCTGAGTAGTTTGGAGAGCTATCTTAATTTGAGACTCATCTTTTAGAAATAAAACTATCATTGGCGAGTTGGGAAATCTTTATCTCACAATCAAAAATAGATAGACCGTGAATATTGGAATTTTGGGAAATGCTCAATGATAAAAGTTCAGCAACTATGATAAAAAGAAAACACGAAATAGGACAGCCTTGACGCACACCTGTTGATACAAAAAATCTTTTGGACATCGTGGGATATAAGATAACTGAGCTGGTTATGTCTTTATAAAACATGGCAATTACATTGGTGAATTTGTTTCCAAAACCCAGAGTTTGCAAGGTCTGTATAATAAAGGGATGTTCTAGTGAATCAAATGCTTTGTAAAAGTCAAGAAAAAGCAGTAATGCATTTGAGTTTATAAGATCCGAATAATCAATTAGATCCAACACCAACCTAATATTAGAACTAATATGACGTTTGGTCATAAAGCCATTTTGATTTTCACTGATTATTTCTTCCAAATTCCATTTTAAGCGTTTAGCATAAACTTGTGCAATAATCTTATAATTTACATTAAGAAGAGAGATGGGTCTCCAATTTTCAATAATCAAGTGGTCTTTTCCGGGTTTGGGGATCAGGGTTAATAAACCTTGCTTCATTGTAGCTGTAATTTCTTGTCTTCGAATACAATCTCTAAACATAAGCAAAAGATGATCTTTAAGCAAGTCCCAAAAGGACAGGTAGAACTCTACCGTCGGACCATCATTTCCCGGGGACTTCTTTAAACCCATTGATTGAATAGCATAAAATATTCTGAACCTTAAAAAGTTCGGCATCACAATGGATATAAAGGTTTCAGTAATCTTTGGAGTAAACATCTTGATTCGGGTTCATAAACACATCACACTTTTTCTGATCGAATTTTGAGGTATAAAAGTTGCTATAAAATGAAGTAATATAATCAGAAATAATATTAGAGTTGGAGCTTATGACACCATTTATGTTAAGAGAAGTAATATCGGCATGCGCGTTCCTCTGTCTTGATGTAAATACATCGTGACGTCATCGTTTCCACCCACTAAAATGGCGGCGTCTCCCCAGAGCTTGTCTGCGAGGGGAGAACTTGTTTTTATCAAGACGTTGTTTCAATAAAAGTGTTAACACTATCACAACTACTGTGCTAAATGACGAATTAACTCCATCTTGATAAATCACGTGATCGATGTCCGCGCAACCCGCGGCTGCCGCGGGGCTGATCCGATTAAACGGGGGAGCATATAAACGGCAGCTCGGAATGGATCATGTCACATGTAACCAGGTGACCAGAGATCTTCATTCGGAATGATTTCAATCGGAATGACTAAAAAGTCTCCATGTAAACCCGGCTAATGATATTGAAACCACTGACCATATGCTCTTTTCATGTCCAATAATATAACTATTCTGGAAGGATGCATCTTTGGATCACTTCTATGATCACTTCATTTCCAGCTTCTTTATCCAGAAATCATACAACTTTAAAAAAGTGGGGTTTTTTTTACTTACTTTTTACTCATTTTATGTATGGCAAAATTATTCATCCACAGGAAGAAGTAAAAAATAAAATAAATCAAACCTCGTTTTTCAAATATTTTATATTGGAATTTGTCATATATATTAAGTCATTAAAATTGATTAAAAGACCAAAAGTACAAATCATATATAATATCATGAAGGAATAGCCCCCTTGTATTGTGCTGAATATGACCTGATTCCGTGGCAGTTGATGTTGATTTGTGTTGAAAATGGATTGATTGTTGCCAATTTTGAGTTTTACTTACTGCTTCGTTTAAATAAACAGTTGAGGGGTGGGGTATGGAGGTAAATATGGTGCAAAAGTAACTTGTACCTGTAATAAAAAAATTGTAGTTGTAGTCAAAAAAAAAAGTTTACATATAGAAAAAAGTATAGAATTGTATTTGTAGAAGTCGTGATTTGTACCTGTAAAAAAAAAAATGGTGCCTGTATTTTTTTTGTACCTGTCCCCCCCAAAAAATTGTACCTCTACAATTTTTTTTTACCTGTACAAAAAAAAAATTGTACCTGTAGAAAAACGGGTACATTTGAATCTGTAAAAGTCGTGATTTGTACCTGTGGAAATGACAACTTGTAGTCAAAGAAGTTTTTATCATTAATATGCACAAGTCTGGTGTTGAGCAGCAATCTGGGGTGGGCCCTGATTGAGGGAATAGAGGGGGGAAACCTGACCCATGTAGGTGGGAAGGCATTTTTTATGTGACTAAATAGTTTTTTCCTCTATTTATGTAGAGCACTTATAATGATGATAATCATTATAGGGCATCTTGGAGTTACACTTGATGTGGGACTTCTATACGAATTAGTTTAATTAAAGTGATTGATTTTGTAAACAGTGAAATGGTGAGATATGATTTTCATGGACTTTTTATTTTTATTACATGAAATAAGTGAGGCAAGCTTATGAGATTATTCTCATTTAATTAAAAATAAACTAACATTTGACCTAGTTACTTTTGTTAAAGTAGCTTGGTGACAGTGACACAGATAGACTAGCATTTCAAAAGCAGAATAGCCAATATTTATATTCAAATAAGAGTAATGTTACAGTGGAAAATTTAACTCAAGTAGAAATTAAAAGTGCAGAAAAAATACTTGCACAAATATTTGAGTACTGTGAGTAATGAGTAAACTAAGAGTGTAGGAGCCTTTTTGCAAAGCATACATTACAAAAATACATTTATCAAGAAATTGTAATATTTAAAATAAAATTATTAAATACAGATGATAAAGGGTTGAGGTTAAAATACCTGTAGCGGCTTAAAAATTAACTCGCAGTAAAAACCTTTTTGGTTTCATTTTATTATGATAGTAAGAGTACAGATACTTGAATATGTTACTCAAGTACAAGAAAAAATAAAGATACTCTAATTTTTTCAAAAGTTACTCAAATACAAGCAGCTGAGGACTGTCCACTTTTGGTTATAGGTTTAGGCTATATTGTAAAACATTCAGTGTGTGTATGAGGTTTTTTTTGTAGATTTTTTTCTTTTTTTTTTACAGGTACAAGTTACTTTTGTACCAGATTTGCCTCCATACTATCTTTATACATGAATATACGTAAATTGTGAATGCACCAAAACGACCTCGACCCCTTTGCATTATTTTTATTTGCCAATGTGTATGTTTACAAGTGTTAAGAATGATCATTTGAATTTCACTGCAAAACTTGTTTTAACAACACATGGGATACTGTATGTACAGTATAGGATTTTGAAATAAAAACGGCAAATATGTCATCATGAACTCACATCAAATAAAAGGATGTCAAGCTTAATATATCTCAGTTACAGGTAGTTTTTGAAGACATTAAAGAAGTGCAGGAACAAGCTATTGACCGTATGTTTACACTGTCTCAACTATGACAATACAAATGGCCCAGGTAAAAGGAAATACATTCAGGACAGAAAGTCTCAGTCCAAAGGTAGGCTTCAAATCTTTAAATGAAAATTGTGACTTCAATGTGTTCAGTTTTCGTGACAATTTACAACATGAGATGAGCTAGCTAGCACCAGATTACGAGCTATGATCGTACAATAAATCTTACCTTCATACTAAAACTTATTTCTTTCTGCCCACTTTCAGTGCTCTGCATGTCAACCAACGTTTAAGCTGTTCCACACGGTGTTTGTATATTGAACCATGTTGAAATGTTCACGCCTGAGAGTCCTCTTCTTCCAAAACGACGTGTAAACTGGTGTAGCTACTCTGTTTGTTTGGAATTTCGGACCTGTGCATATTGCTAAAAACGTGGCGTCATTTGAGATCAACCCACTGTCGTTCGCTGAACCAATGAGGTTGAGCTTAAGACCGCCCAAATCCTCCAGAGTCCGCCCTCTTCTCTATGAGTAAAAATCACGGAGCTCTAGAAGTACGAATCAGTTTTGCACCATCTGTAGCGAGAAATTTGGTGCAAAAGTCACGTGACTGGAGAGCAGCAGAAAAACCACTTGTGACTCCTAGTGGCGACTTCTTTGACTACAAGTTGTCATTTCTACAGGTACAAATCACGACTTTTACAGATACAAATTTACACTTTTTTTCTACTGGTAATTTTTTTTTGTACAGTTAAAAAAAAAAGTGTACAGGTACAACAATTTTTTTTACAGGCACAATTTTTTTTTACAGGTACAAATCACGACTTCTGCACCATATTTACCTCCATAGTATGGGTGTAATTTGACCCGGAAACACTGGATCCATTCCACGTCATTTGGTGACCTAAAATGGCGGAGCCGCAGTCAGAGGTGGATGTATTGGTCCGAAGAGTAGTTAAAGACATTACTAATGCATTTAAGAAGAACCCTAATATGTAAGTTTGACTATCTATGATATGTACTGACTAAAACGGCGTTTTTCTAGTCAAGGACTGTGTCGTCGCTATTGACCAGCGGGTTGTGTGGGCCTGGAATGTGAGCGCATCAAGCAAAGTTTACTGTTCTTTTTCCGTTTCTTGGGTCCTCTGTTCTAGTCTGTTTAACCATGTAAAAGCAAGCATAGGAATGACGTGTTTTGTATAGAACGGTGCGATCGTCCATTGACTACGTATCTGTTGCTCTGACATGTTAGGTTACATTTAACACTGCCGTTTTTATTACAATGTCATTTGAAATAGCAATTTGCTATATAATCTCCGATGCCGTCAGAGGTTATACGGTACTACTCAATCATAGCAGAACTAGAGATATGTCACCACTAATGTTTATACATGGCAGTGGATATTTTTGCCATGACCGGCAACTTTCTAGGTAGCGCTATTTTGCCGTGAATGGATGTGATTGGTCAATCGTCGGACCGACTCACGCACTCTGCGTGGTTCCTGCCTCGTTTCGCAACACAGAAAGGGTTTTCTGTTACCTGGCTATAGCCAGATTGATAATTGTGCCCAGGGCCGGACTGAGACTCATTTTCAACCCTGGAGTTTCAGGGCTTAGACCGGCCCACTTTAGTTTACATCATTTTAATGAAGATGTATCATTTTTGGGCATATTAGTGTATCAATCTAAAATAGTTTAGCATTCCATCCAATGTCGATATTTATAGTGCATTTGATTAAAAAAAAAAACTATAATTTTACATTAACATCAAGGAATATGAATATATACATAAGATATGAACACTTACACTTGATTTTTTTCCCACAAACTCTCAACCGCCATAAATATAAAATATAATGCAGGTAAGGGGACAGTAAGACAGGGTATGAGACAAAAATTTTTTTTTTCATAAGCGCTCATACTATTTAACTGCAAGTCTGCAATCAAACTTTTACTTCCTTATAAGTGTTGTGAGCTAATATGGGTTTTCAATACTATTAGCAAGGGCAGGGTTTTTATAAAATCAAACAAAATGGTTGTTTGTCACATTTCAAAACCAATCTTTTCTACAGGTCCAGCCTAGTATTTTTTTCTCTTCCTCAAACTCATGGCCAGTCTTACCCTTGCTGAGGTCTGCGTGTTCGTTTTCTTCTTTTATTAAATTACTAATAATAGTTACATTACATTACATCTCAATGTAACTTGCTGACAAATACACTCGTGGAAAAAAGATCAGGCAAACATTGGATAATGGTTTGCACATTATCAAAGTGTCTGGTTTGTGTTGTGCTAATGTGCTATATGGTATCTTACTCTTGACATTGCACTAGCTTTTACCCGTGTCATCTCTGTCAGGAGCACACGCTTCAGGACTCTGTGACAATTAAAAAAAAAACATTCAAGTTTGGCTGCATCAAGCCTTTTCGGCGCCACCCTTTCTCTTTCTGTGTTCTATCTTTGTGTGTTTATTTCTGCGTGTGTCTCTCCCGTCGTGTCAAGCTAAGCTATTAATTCATTCAAGCTACACTATTAATTAGTTTACATTACAGCAGCAAATGTACTCTTCTCAAATTCCATGCTACACATACTGATTGGCAGGCAGGCAGGCAGGGAGCTTTACCAGCTAAAAATGCACAAAGCGCCTCTTTCTGTTCAACATTCAACAAGGAAATGGTGAGTAATTTGCAAGAACAGAATTAATTACAGCGCCCATTTGTCCATGTTAGGTTAGTTTGTTTCCTACAGTGTTGGCGATTCCTGTTATCGTCAGAGCTGCATATCCCGCCCCCAAACACAATGTTGCTCTGTGATTTATTGGTCCGAACCATCGGTGAAAATCAACAGGCTCGGTGATGTATTCTTGGGAGTTTGTGAACTCACAAATACTGCGAGAATTTAGATTGCAGAGCAAGGTTAAGATCTGGTGCTATCGGCATTACCAGCCTAACCATAACCATCAGAGAACATAAGCGTGCCAGTGAGTCACAAGCTTACAAATTCACGAAAATATCAAATTTTTACGAGGCCGTTTCATTGCGTTTTTTTACCAAAGCAACCATTAAATCATACTATTTGTACTTGTACTCTTTCTTTAAAATGCTTTTATTGTGATTATTTCTCATGTAGGTACACATTCAATGGTGCAGAATTTGTATTACTTGTATTTCCCACGTGATTCATGGCAAAATAGCGCTAGGTGGCGAGTTGCCGGTCACGGCAAAATATCCACTTTGTTATACTCAGGACTGAAAATACCTCACCTTTTGGCAACATTTTCCGTTTTTAATCCCAAATAGGTCACCTGCGTGAATCGTGCACACCCGATATACTAAAATAATAATATTCTGGGAGAGGGGATGGGTGCAGGGGCCGTTGTGTAGTAGTGTTAATTACTTAAACGGAAACTAAACAGAAATAATTTCGTCAACATATTTTTCATCGGACTAAAACTAGACTAGAAGGCTAAAACCCTCATTAATAAATAATACCTAAATCAGTATGCATTTTCGTCGACTAAAGATGAGATGAAAATGTACTTCACTTAATAAAAACTAGACTAAAATCTATGAAGACATTTTAGTTCATGAACAAAAACGAGACAAATTATATTATTTTGTACAATCTTGTCTCTGCTAATCTGTCACTGTGACACTCATGATGTGACACAGTGACACACTCCCTTTCGAATCTGCAGCTAGCAAGTGCAACATGCACAAACACATGGGAAAGACAGGAGGTGAATTCACGGTGAAAGGTAAACAAAGAAAGAAAGAAGTAAATTATAGTTATAAGGTAACATTAATCCAACGGCTATAACGTTCCAACAATACTGTTAATCCGACCGCTAACTAATGCTGGCTAATTTACTAGCTCCTAGCATGGAGCCATAGTAGCCACTTGTTGATATACTGTAATTAGGGCTGGGCAATATGGCCAAAAAATAAAATCTCGATTTTTAAAAATCATTCAGGACAATTAAAATTTTAATCGATTTTATTCTAATAAACCCAACAAACATTTATTTTAAGGTTTCATTTATTCAAAATTAATTCCTGTGCAAAAAATTTCATACAACAATAATGTATACTAATTCTAAATAAATTAACATTCATAGTTTGTTCTTAAATGCCACAATTAAAAGTTGGTAGCTATTCTAAACATGTCTTGTAAACCACCCATCCAGCATTCTACCACTTGGGCAAAATTACAAAAACATTTGAATGTAACAGAACATAAGAACAACAGCTTTTAATAATCCAGAAGACAAAATTCGATTTCACGACTTTGCAAATTTTCAACAATTAGATTTTTAAAATGACAATGTATTGAATTAATTTGATTTATTGCCCAGCCCTAATTGTAATTGTGTGTCAAGTTGTTTTTCATCAAAAAATTGAGAGAACATTTTATGTGAAATAGTTTTCGACCCAAGATGTCCAACATAATATGCTGACAAAAAAATACGGGGTTTAAATGATTGTCCTGACTAAAACTAGACTAAAACGTTGACATTTTTGTTGACTAAAACTAGACGAATACAACTTTCTTGGACTAAAATAAAGACTAAAATGCTAGATTTATAATGGACTAAAAATGTCCTAAATAAAAACGGGATGAGGTTGACTAACTATGATAAAAACTACACGTGATTGAAACTGGACTAAAACTGAGACTAAATTTAAAATTGCCAGATAAAATTAACACGATGTGTAGTCTGTGGAACAAACTCAATCTGGGGCCAATGAACCATTTTGAACACAGTTAATTTTTGTTCAAGGGTGCCAGGTTTTCTCTTGTTAGACCACATCTACTACTATCGGATCATTCCTCGTTCATTTCAGGCTCCGAAGCTCTGGAATGACCGCCCACTGTCTATGCGTTTGCTTGATTCTGTTGATGCTTTTAAGAGCCAACTTAAAACATTCGTTTTTCCAAGCTTTCTGATTTCTCCTGATCATGTGCTGTCTTTTTTACCTTTATTTTGTTTGACTTCTTGAATTTTGTATTATTATTTTTTTATCTGAGTGATAAATTTTGCCTGTGAAGCACACACAACTTTTTGTCTGTGAAAGGTGCTATATAAATATAATTGTCTTACTTACAAGAAGAAAACCTGGGTAAACACACCGTAAATGAGCTTTAATTCGGCGGAAAAGGCCATTGTGAGTGAGTGATACTCAACACTGTCACTCGCGGCAGGGCAAATCGGAGAGTCAACTGGCAGATGTATACCCATTTTTGCTCTATTAGCTAATATCTTTCAAATTGACGTAGGAGGAAACATCTAGTAAACATACTTATTACTTATACTAGTCATATAAATTTCAGAACCTGTACTTTTTTTTTTTTACTTTTACTTGAGTAATTATTTGAGTGAGTACTTTTACCCAAGTTTTTTTACACAAGTAATTGTACTTTTATTGAAGTAGAGAGTGTCAGTACTTTTCCCATTCTCTGGCCAAAGGTTTTGAAACTGAAAATTGTTGTGTTCTTGAATTTCGCAAAATATAAAAATGTATTAAAAATAAGTGTTTGAAACAATTTTTCGGGTCAAATTTTTTTTTTTTGATTCACTTCGTTCATTCTTTTGAATAAATTATTTTCACTTTTCGCTTCCAAATAGAATTTGACATTTGAGGTCTTATTTCTTTCAGTTGCGTTTTTCATCATTTGAGATCTTATTTTTTTTTTACAGTTTCAAAGCTTATTTTTTTCAGTTTCAAATCTTTTTTTTGTGTTTGACACTTTGACCCGAAATTCACGTGGGGGCGTGGTATCAACTGACCGGGGCGTGGAATCACGAGTACCAGCTGCACAAAAATGCTTTGTAACCACCCCCGAGTGACAGTGCACATAGGAAACAAAAGACATTTAACACAATACTTACACCATTCAGACAACTTTATTCCGCCACTCTCATCACAACTGCAAAATAACTTTCTTCCCCGAGACCCTCCTTGACATAAATGAAATAGCACTGCCACCGAGCGGTGTGGTTTGTAAAGGTTATCATTTAAATTTAACTAGGGATGCACGCTAATGCTATTTTCAACCGATACAATAAACCAATAATTTAGAAAGTGCCAATAAGTAATATACTACTATAAGTCTAACATGTACAAATACATTGAAACATTGTGCAAAGCACCATAAAGCTGAATTTTATTGGTATATCTGTGTAGCGATTATTTGGGTTGCCGTAATGGCTTATGAGAAATTTAGACGGGACTGAGGGGAGTTGTAATTTCCTCAGCAACCTCTGGGGCACCACGTTGACTTTGCTTGTTTGTAGGAGCAAAAACGATAAAAATCCTATTATCAAGTATTCATAATCTGAAGTTGCTACTTTAGTTAATCATGGAGTTCTTTGCTTTCATAAAATAATTACTAATCCACTCAGTAAACACAAATGATTCTGCAGAAATTGAATTTCTAGACAACAAATTTATTTAGTAAACACACATATATCAGTCACAGCCTAACCTGTTAATGAAACGGAATAAAAAATGCGAATCAAAGATAAAAAGAAAACATGCAACCTAACTAACTAAGATAAAAAAAAAGGTAGATGAAAAAGGTAGATGGGGAATAAAGATGGAAGCGTTTCGACCTCTCAAACCTTTTATGTTTGAATAAAAGCCTTGCACTAGTAGTATATGGTCAGATTGCAATGCAGGCGCAATTTATGGACAGTCGCACGGGAAAGGTTCAGTCGCACGGGAAAGGTTCAGTCGCACGGGGGAGAGAGAGACACTCGAGCGTCAATCCTCGGTTGAATGCTGGAATGCTGCGCCAGGTCTCCGGTTGGTGTCGAGGTGCACGTGGAGGCCGCGGCCGGTCCTTGGCTGGCGCACGTCCAGCTGGAATGCTGCCCAGGAGTCTCTGGCTGCTGGTCGGTGATGCACGCGTGGCGTGGGGGTCGCGGCAGGTCCTTGTGTGGGGGCGCTGCGGGGGCTCACTGCTGGACAGACACGCGCGCCTTAGGGATGCGCACGGTGTTTGCGAGTCCTTGCTTGAAGCGTGCTTTGGGATGCGCGTTGTGGCTCAAGTTCGGGGCTCAAAAGAAAAAGCCGCATGGTCACCCTCAGCGACCACGTTTCTCGTGAGGATCAGGAAAAGTTCATGGGGCCAGACGTAAGGTGGAGAGAGGGCGGAAGAGTTGCAGGAAAGAGAGAGTCCTTGAGCAGTTCATGGGGCGAAGGAGAGGGGTAGAGTTGCAGGAAAAGAGTGTCCTTGAGCAGTTCATAGGGCGAAGGAGAGGGGAAGAGTTGCAGGAAAAGAGAGTGAGATTCCTTCGTTCGCTGGCTTTTAAACTGTGTAACCAGGGGGCCGGTCCGTAGTCCCGCCTCTTCCGTCGACTGAGACCAAGCTTTTGGGATAGTATTTGATAATTTTTGATCAGAATTGACAAGCCAGATGCTTCATTTATCATTCTGAACACATTTCAAACATTACCGCGATCATAAGGTTATTGAATCCGCTAAGCTTACTAATTAGCTAAATTTAGGTGGCTACAGAAATTACACAAATCATTCATTTGAGATAGACATACAGGTTGTGTACAAAAATAAACAACAAAAGTCACTTGATGTCAGTCAAGTACATAGAGTCCGTGTATGTCCCGAATTATGTAGACTTCAGATTAATTAGGAGCGGCAGGATTCTTAAGGATAACCGATAGTGACCACTGGAGGGCACTGTTGTACCATATAACTTCCAAGGGGCATTGTTTCCCAAAAAACACATGACTAATTCCTGTGGATAGACCAGACCATAAAAGATGGTCTGGGGGACTGCTTATCAGACAGGATTTCAGGTCTGTCTGCGTTTCCTGTGGGTTATAAAATGAAATCCAGTCCCTGCTGGAGGGAAACTCAAAGAGCCCTTTTTGAACTGAAAACACAGAGTTAAGAACCCCCCCCCCACACACACACACACACACACACACACATTCCCAAGGGGGAAATGTTTAAAAAGGCAAATAAAATTGAAAAATTGAGGGTGACTGGCAATATTCGCTACATCTGCTTCAAAGACAACCAGTAACTCATTTTGACTTTGCCAAAACAAAGACAGTCATGTTTTAAAAAACTGTGAGGGTAACATTTTGGGGGGGGGGGGGGACGGTAAATAAAGCCCACACTGGCGACTGCCATGTCACCATGATGCATCTTCTGTGAACATGAGGTTGCGCGCATTATAATGTCACAAATATGCGACACTACCATAGAGGAGGGGTTGAGGAGTTGACCACAACTTGAGCCACAACCACAACAGATGGACCAACGTGACATGTCTATTATTATCGGCGTATTTCTTTATTATCTGGTTTATCTGTAAGACGTCAAATTGGATGATTAATTGCCGATAAATATCGGGGGATTTCTTTTATTATCTGGTTTGACGTAAAATTGGTCGGTAATTGCGATATTGCGGCCACCAATATTATTGTGCATCCCTAAATTGAACAACAATCTCCATTCTCCTTTAAAAAATAAATATAATGAACTTATAAGAAAACAAATGAATATTATACACATGTATAACATAAATGTGTTATATGTGCTAGGGGTGTAACAAAAAAAATTTGAACCTGAAATCCGGTTTGATTTGAACGATGCGAGTGCGCCTGGTCTAAAAATAGCTCAAACCGGCCGATGGCGTCAAAACGTTATAAATCGATTTTTATGTTGCTGGTGCAATTACAGGGTGCACGCTCCCCGTTCGCCACGTCACCAATGACGAAGAGGGGGGAAAAACATGGCCATGTGCAATTTGCATACAGTAATCCCACAATCCTCAATGCGGCCAGTGACTCATGTGATTGGTTACAGTTCATTCCCAACGTTGCTCCAAGCCAATGACACGTTGCTTATATCTGTTGGCGCGGCATGCTACTGCTAGCGAGTTTTAGCAAACAAGCCGTTCTGTCGTGACCCGAGGAGGGAGGAAAACGGGAATATTGTGTCTGTTTCTGCTCCAAAACTTAACTATATAGCCTCCGAGTCACATAAAACGACTTTGAATTACCCCCTGGGCTTGCTCGAAATTTGCGGGGGGAAATGAAAGATGACAGGACGTCCAGGACACGAACCCTTGTCAGATCTTAATGGCTTGGCAGCGTCCCCTACACGAACCCTTGTCAGATCTTAATGGCTTGGCAGCGTCCCCTGACACGACGAGGAATACAGAAACTTTTTTTAACTTTAGTGTGTAAAAACTGCGGTAAAGCTAGCCACCTCTTCTTTTTATAGAGTCAAGCCAGCCGCTCTTCATTTCATGTTCTGTTTGCCCTTTTCTGGGATTTACGGTAGTGTGCGCAAAGGGATGCTAGCGCGGAGAACGACATAGAGTTTTCAAAAATAAAAGTCAGATTTTCAAAATAAAATGTTCCTGACAAGCAGTTTAAAAGATTCATTTTTTATTTTTTATTTATTAAATGGAAAACAGTTAATATTCAGTATAATACATAAATAATTCACGTTTCATTGGGTATGCACTCTTTTGGGTAAATAGTTTCCATGACCTGGAAGCTATTGAGCAAAAATGCTAATTTTTTTAGGAAAAAAATCATTGAAAATAAGAGATCTAAAATGAAAAAATAAGAGTTGTGCAACATCCAGCAGACATGCCACTACCATGCAGCACTGATTTGGGGTCAATAGCTAATTTTTGCAGAAAAAAAAAAAATATATATATATATATATATATATATTAAAAAAACAACAAAAAAAAAACACTAAAAACAAGTGGACTTTTCATTATTGATCTTCGATTATTTTTTATATTGTTTGTCCTGTAAATATTAGCATTTTTGCTCAATAGCTTCCAGGTCATGTGACCTGTTGACTCCAAATTAGTGATGCATCATAGTGGCATATCTGCTGAATGTTTCACAAAACTTATTTTTTCATTTTTTCGGTCTCCATTTATTTTTAATAAAAAAAAATTCCAACAAAAATAAGCATTTTTGCTAAATAGCTTCCAGGTTATGTGATCTATTGACCCCAAACCAGTGCTGTATCATAGTGGCATATCTGCTGGATGTTGCACACATTAAAATTTTTAATATTAGGTCTCCACTATTTTTTTTCTCAACAAAGTTAGCATTTTTGCTCAATAGCTTCCAGGTCATGTGACCTATTGACCCAAAATCAGTGCTGCATGGTAGTGGCATGTCTACTGGATGTTGCACACCTCTTATTGTTTCATTTTAGATCTCCTCTAATTTTTAATGAATTTTTTCCTACAAAAATTAGCATTTTTGCTCAATAGCTTACAGGTCATGGGAGCTATTTACCCCAAATCAGTGCTGCATCATAGTGGCATGTCGGCTGGATGATGCACACACCTTTTTTTCTCAATTTTGACCTTTCTCTCATTTTCAAATAACTTAATACTGTACATATCAACATTCCAGCTCAATACCAGGTCATGGAACCTATTTACCCTAAAAGAGTGCATACACAATGAAACGTGAATTAGTGATGTATTATACTGAATAAACTGTTTTCCATTTAAAACAGAAAAAAAATATTTTAAACTGCTTGTCAATAAGATTTTATTTTGAAAATCGGATGTCGCATACTACTGTAAATCCTATAAGGGGGAAAAACAGAAAGGGCAAACGTGAAATGAAGAGCGGCTGGCTTGACTCCGTAAAAAGAAAAGGCAGATAGCTTTACCGCAGTGTGTAAAAATAGGATGGATAATCAGACGCTTTCACGAGAGGTAAGTCAGCCAGGGATGACGAGCATGAAGGTTGAACATCAACAGTTACGTACGTGGTCATGAACTGTTTTGGAACCCATTTAATTGTATTTTCTTGTGTTATTGAGAACACAAGAAAATAAAATTGAATTCACCATATAAACTCAGCACTGATTTACGTAACATAATTGTCATTGATTGTCGTATTTATGGTATTACAGTTTCAACTGCAGTAATCATGACAAAACGTTGTTATTATATGTATTATAATAAAATTGCATGAGGAAAATATAGGGGTAACTAACTGCCTGTATGCAGACACAAAAATAAATAAATGAAAATGTCACTGTACCACCATTTGGACCAGCATTATAATACAATAACATAGTGGAGCTGAGTGTTCTTAAAAATTAGGTTGAGGTTTTATTCCTAAAATAAATTAGTATTTATTATTGTAGGCCACTGCATCAAACATTAATACTGTGCTTGAATGTAGGAAAATAAAAGTGTTGTGTGATAATGATATTCGAATGTATTGAAAAATATTGAATACAAATCATACTCAAATAAAAGTTCAAAAAACAACATTGCCTAAACATTAAAGAACCTTAAAATAAGGCTAGTATTGGCACAGATACCTGGTACTCGCCCATCAATACTTACAAGTTTTGCATTTTATTAGGCAGAGGCATGTTAAAATAGCATTTTAAAAGACTGATACTTACTAATTTGGTCTCTTAACATGTCGGAGCAGAACATATGCAAAAATGTTGATGGCTGTTTTCCAAATTTAAAGCAGATGTTTGCATATGTCCAAATTATGAGATTTAGATCATTTAAAATTAAACAAGGTATTCAAGCGATTAATGGAGTATCAAAATAATTATAAATGAATTTGGCAGTTGAATAGTTGTCAAGTATCCATCCACACCAAGTAAAATAAAAAGCAGAGAAGAAACACCTTAAGTTTCTCTCTTTTCTCGTTGTTGTGATTTTCGTCGCGCGTTGCTTGGGTGACGTTACAAGAGAAACCGTCGCACGCGTTTACGTATCGATCGAAACTTGTTACGTCGCGAAATGGGTCGTACTCTGAAGTGGAGACACAGCCACAAGCGGGCCGGCTGAGAGGACGGTTCCTGTGAAAGTCCCTACCCCCCTCCTCATACCCGAACGTCCTGCGGTGGAAACACGGCTATTGAGAGCCTTGAATAACATGGCTAAAGATTCTCCCTTTTTGGTCAGGCAGTCTGCCAGTTTGATTTGATCTGATCCTTATTTATCTCGAACAAGTACAAAAAAAAAAGTATTAACTAAAAAGGTCATACAAAGTGTTTGGTTCATCTTTTATTGGTGTACAGAAGAATATTTGTTGCATACGATTCTTACCCGTGTTGTTTAGCCTTAAACCCATTGTCTCCTTCCCTAGTGATGAGATTGGTGTGATTCCATGTCCGGAGGGACGTTACAACCGCAGCCCCATCATCGTGGTGGAGAACAAGCTGGGTGTTGAGAGCTGGTGTGTCAAGTTTCTGCTGCCATATGTACACAACAAGTTGTTGCTCTACCGCCAGCGGAAACATTGGCTGGATAAGGAAGGTAATTAACCGCAGTCAGTATCCAGACTTGACTAGTGTTTTGTCTAGAACCAAAGTGTTAAGCCCGGCCGCTTGAAGATGATTCTAAAAATATTGTTCAGGGCTGTCAGGATTTGTTTATGCATGTTACTCCTTTGGATAGTTGAAATCTGTCAAATCAAAGTAACCAATTGCTGTATAGGCAGCAAAGATCCTGAGATTCTTCAAACCAACACTCGTTGCAGTTGTTTCAGTGTTAAGTTTTCATACTGGTTCCTACATTAAGCATTTTTGAGTGGTGTCCCTGTTCGGGCACTATTGCCACTTTTCCATTAGCCCCAGACAGTACGGCACGACACTACACTGCACATTTGTATTACAACAGGCGTACGGCGGGATAAAGGCGGTATAAAATGAAAGTGACCAAACATGGACACTCACAGTGTGTGGGGTTCTGCCTTAACATTTCTTGGGATGCTCCAATCTGATACGTGGATCGGGTATCAGCCCAGATATTGGGGGGAAAAAAGACGGATCGGGTATT
>NC_141243.1:27915196-27960196 GCF_054856555.1 Leptonotus elevatus
CCTGCGGCGTTTTCATGTTATTCACTGTCTCTACGGGGAAAATGCCACCATGTGGGGCATATAGTTGTACCAATAGGTCTGCAAGAAGCCTTACATGCACATTTCATTGGTGAAAATGCATTTGTAAATGTTCTCTTAAAAGCTATATCTGTGAGTGCTACTCAAAGATTAGTCCTCATCATGTTGTCAGAACCATGAACAATCAAATTAAAGCAAAGCCCATCAGGACAAAATTGGCTATGAAATGTAAACCTAACTGTTAGTCGATTTCCATTTATATAGGCCCTTGGCAACATCAGACATGCACATGGCGGCCAAACCAGTATCACACAATCAAAACCTGAGATCATAAATTACATCAGGTATGTATGTTGCAAAAAAATCTAACCACTTGTATATCAGATTTGTGACACGATTAGAATCAGCCCTAGTTTGTTACTTGTTCTTAATCACACAGGTTATTTTAAGCATAATTGAGTCTCAAAACAATTTGTATAAACATGGGCCTGCATCGTCCACTCAAAAATAATGGAAAACGTGTCATTTATTAAAACATGAAAATTTCTGAAACGCGTGAAGAGCCTCATTTAAGGGGCTAGTAAACTACGACCATACGTCCTGAATGGAGCGGTTTGCGTGTCGCCTGCAGTCTCGGCAGTGCTGAGTGTGAGAGTTTGTGTAATCTATGTATGCTTCAAACTACAGTAGAACAATTGAGTATGCACCCAAACGGCTATTGAAACTGTAAGGAAAGTGGGAATGGTGTCCTGTTGTTCACGTGGTACGCCCCGCGTCACCGTAGCCTTTTGTTGCCAATTAATTTTGGACGGAGGCGCTCCACGACACGACATGGGTGTTCCCTTTGCATTTATTTATTTATTTATTTATGTCACATTTTCCTTTCCCACTCTGTTAACCATGTGCTAAATAAAGTTTTAAATGTATTTATAGGAAGATAATATACAACAGTAAATACAGCTCAGGTTAGGATTTTTTTTTTAAATGCGCTGCAGACATTTGGTATTTATCATCTGATTCCACATTACTTACAGTATTCGCATAATTAACGTTAAATATCAACTTTAACAAGTCCCACTTTCCACGCCCACTTCCATACATACAACTTATCATCATTACCAGCTGGCTGATACTGCTTAGTGGTGCATTGTCCAGTAACCAGGTGGCCGTGGGTTCAAACCTCACCTCCAACTGTACATTGCAAATATATCCTTGGCCGTTATGCTAAGTGATACCAACTGACTATCATATCAAGAAATGCATTTTAATTTCAGGACACTCATTTCGGCCGTTTGCATCCGGGATCTTGTTCTTTCGGTCACGACCCACAGCTCGTGACCATAGGTGAGGGTAGGAACGTAGATCGACCGGTAAGTCGTCGAGAGCTTCGCCTTCTTTTCCACACTCACCATCGCTCTGGACTGTTGACCCTAAATACTTAAACTCCTCCACCTTCTTGGTCTCTTCTCCCTGTAACCTCACTCTTCCACTTGGGTCCCTCCCATTCACACACACACATACTCCGTCTTACTACGGCTAACCTTCATTCCCCTCCTTTCCAGGGCAAACCTCCATGCCGCTTCTCCTCCACCTCTTCCCTGCCCTCACTACAGATCACAATGTCATCTGCAAACATCATAGCCCATGGAGATTCCTGTCTTACCTCGTCTGTCATCCTGTCCATTACCATAGCGAACAAGAAGGGGCTCAGAGCTGATCCCTGATGTAGTCTTACCTCCACTTTGAACTCCTCCGTCACACCTCACCACTGTCTTGCAGTCCTCATACATGTCCTGCACCACTTGAACATACTTCTCCGCCACTCCAGACTTCCTCATACAAAACCACAGTTCCTCTCTGGGCACCCTGTCATAAGCTTTCTCCAGATCTACAAAGACACAATGCAGCTCCTTCTGACCTTCTCTGTACTTCTCTATCAATATCCTCAAAGCAAATACTGCATCTGTGGTACTCCTTTTTTTTTTTTTTCTTCTTCTCCGCATGAAACCATACTGCTGCTCACAAATGTTCCCCTCTGCCCTTAGTCTAGCTTCAACTATTCTTTCCCATAGCTTCATTGTGTGGCTCATCAGCTTTATTCCTCTGTAGTTGCCACTCTACGTCTCCCTTGTTCTTAAAAATGGGCACCAGCACACTTTTCCTCCATTCCTCAGGCATCTTCTCACTATCTAAGATCCTGTTGAACAACCCAGTCAGAAATTCTACTGCTACCTCTCCTAGACACTTCCATACCTCCACAGGTCTATCATCAGGACCGAGTGCCTTTCCACTCTTCATCCTCTTCAATGCCCTTCTCACTTCATCCTTACTAATATTTGCTACTTCCTGGTCCACAACAGTCACCTTTTACGCTTCGTTCTATCTAATTTTCCTCATTCATCAACTCTTCAAAGTACTCTTTCCATCTTCCCATCACACTACTGGTATCTGTCAACATACTTCCATCCCTATCCTTTATTTCCCTAACCTGTTGCACGTCCTTCCCATCTCTGC
The DNA here is from genome assembly GCF_054856555.1 of Leptonotus elevatus. Classification (NCBI taxonomy): domain Eukaryota; kingdom Metazoa; phylum Chordata; class Actinopteri; order Syngnathiformes; family Syngnathidae; genus Leptonotus; species Leptonotus elevatus. The sequence continues at coordinate 27,917,729 of NC_141243.1, forward strand.
TCTTTGCCTTGCCAACCTGTATAGATCATTCTCTGCCTCTTCTGGACGAAAGTATTCACGACAGCCATTTGCATTCTTTTTGCAAAGTCAACCACCATTTGTCCTTCTGCGTTCCTCTCCTGGATACCAAACTTGCCCATCACCTCTGTTTCCTACACCACTGTGTCCATTGAAGTCTGCACCAATGACAACTCTCACTTCTAGGGATGCTCTGCATCATTTCATCAAGGTTCCTCCAGCTCACATCCTACCTGTGGCGCATACCCACTAAGAACGTTGATCATCACACCTTCGATTCCTAGCTTCAGGCTCATCACTCTATCTGATACTCTTTTTACCTCCAGGACGTTCCTAACAAACTCCTCCTTCACGATAACTCCTACTCCATTTCTCTTCCCATCTACACCATGATAGAACAACTTGTACCCTGCTCCTAAACTTCTATCTTTGCTCCCTTTACACCTGGTCTCCTGAACACATAGTATGGCCACCTTCCTCCTCTGCATCATGTCAACCAGCTCTCTACCATTTCCTGTCATTGTTCCAACATTCAAAGTCCCTACTTGGTGTTCCTCTTCTCTTTCTTCCTACGAACACACCTTCCTCCATTCCTTCTTCGTCTAGCAGTAGTCCATTTTCCACCGGCACCCTGTAGGTCAACAGCACCGTTGGCGGCCTCGACCGATCCGGTATGGAAGTCATATATTTGATTTGGCCAAGGTTTTACGTCGGATACCCTTCCTGACAAAACCCTCTGTATTTATCTGGGCTTGGAACCAGCAAAAGAAGACACTGGCTTGTGCCTCCTTGCGGCTACATTCTATGGCCGAGAAGATAATAAGTAAAAACACTACTGACTTTTGGGAGGAGGTAAAGGGTCTTACCAAAAGCAGAATAAAGCCCCCATGCACTGTAGATGGTGTATCAGGGCCTGACAATATTGCTGATATGTGGAGGCAGCACTATTATTGTACCTTATTTAATTGTTAAAAATAATATTTATGTTCCTGATAATGTTGTGTGTCTTGATACAAAGGCAATTTATTCACATGAGGTGACTTACACTGTAAATAAGTTAGCACATGGCAAAGCAAGTGGTTTGGATTACATCACTGCTGAGAACATTAAATATGCTGGCATGAGGTTGCCCCCCCTTTCTTGCCATCTGCTTTAATGTCTTCTTAATTCAATTTTTTTTTGCCAGATACAATGATTTATGTTCCGGTGATTAAGGATAAAGTAGGAAAAGTTGGCTGTTATGATAACTACAGACCAATAGCCCTCGCCAGCTTCTTGTCTCAAGTTTTTAAGAGCATCTTGCTGAACAGAATTGTAGAGATTATTGCCTCTGCCGATAATCAATTTGCTTTTAAAGCTAAGCATGGCACAGATTTGGCCATATATTCATTAAAGGAAATTGTAAAAATGTATAGATATTAGAATTCCTCAGTTTTAATGAGTTTTATTGATGCCTCAAAGGCTTTTTACTGGGTTAATCATTTTTTATTGTTTGACAAAATTAGTAGTAGAGGTGTTCCGAAATGTATTTTGAGAATTCTATCCTACTGGTATGCCAACCAGTCAATGCGTGTAAAATGTATCTCTGCCCCATTCTGGGTTAGAAATGGGTTCAGACAAGGTGGTATTCTCTCTCCAATTATTTTTAATTTGTATGTTAATGACCTCTCTATTAGCCTGAACACCTGTAACACTGGGTGTATGATTTTTGGTGAATCCTATTATGTATGCCGCCATCAGCCACCGCCTGGTCTGGGTCGATGCTCTTATTCAGCTCCTTGCTGTTAGAGAAGTCTTGCAGCAGCTTCTGGATTCTGGGGATCCACATGGAGACAACCATGACAACATCATGGATCTGACCCTTGTCCACACTGGCATTCCTCAGGGCTTTCACCACTGTCTCCAGAGGTTACCTTAATAGGTCGGAGCACAGCTCCTCAAAGCAAACTCTGGTGATTACGGTGAAGAAGTCTACGTCCTCAAAGAGGGAGTTGATCTCTATGTTGACTTGGGAGCTGAAGGACAGCCTCTTCTTTGCGTTCTCACAAGTGGCGTGAATCCTCAAGGCCATCTTGTTCTGGCTGATGTCCCATTTGTGATTCCTCTTGAAATCATCCACAAAGTGCTCCACCACGTGGCTGTCAAAGTCCTCTCCGCCCAGATGCATGTCTTTGGCGGTGGCTTTGTCCTAAAAAATGCCGCCCTCAACGACCAGTATGGACACGTTGAAGGTGCCGTCACCCACATCAACGATGAGGACGTTGTGCTCCCCTGACTGGCTTTTGTCCAGACCATAGGCAATAATGGCTGCTGTAGGCTCATTGCTGATTCTCAGGATATTCATTCCTGTGTTGCTGGGATTAGAGGCCACCTGGTTCTTGGGGGGCCTCTAATCCCAGCAACACAGGAGCCTCTCTGTGTCAGTAAATGCCACGTAGATGGGCATGGTCCTATTGCCCTGGTCATTCGCAATGATCTCCACTTTGCCATGCTGGAAAACACCCAGGCGGGAGTATCTGGTGCTCAGATCGGTACCAATCGCCATGTAGATTGCAGTCTGTGCCTCCTGGTTGACAGATGTTGCAATTAGTGCTTTGTTGATGATCGCAGTATTCAACGTGGCCTCTCTTATGAGCTCTGGGTTGTCGCTACTGAAGAGTGTGGACCAAGGTTATTTTAGTTAACTAAAACTAACGAAAAAACAAAAATTCAATTCCTTTAACGAAATAAAATAAAAAACGAAAATGCTTTTTAAACAACGAAAACTAATTGAAACTACATTTTATGTTTACAAAACTAACTAAAACTATAATTATAGTAAAAATGTCCATCGTTTTAGTCTTTGGTAATTAATTTAATGCATGAGCTTTTGGGGATGATTTTAAATTAGATTTTAAGTAGATTAATTTAGATATTAACCGGAATAAGGACGTATGAAAGTGTGTCACACAAGTGACGTCATCTAGCAGCAGCCAATAGAAAAGCACCTTCAGATGATGTTGCTCCCATGGTGTTTTATAAATATTGCGCACATGTAAAACACATTAAAAAAAGCTAATACTAAAACTAACTAAAACTACTTTTTTATGAAATAACAAAAACTAATAAAAACTAACAGAACCACCTTGAAAACAAATTAAAACTAACAAAATTTAAAAACCAAAACTCAAAACGAAATCAAAACTAACTAAAATGAAAAATTCCCAATATATAATATCCCTGGTGTGGACCCCACAAAGTTGGTAGGCCACTCCAATTGATCTTTTGATTCCTTGATGTGAGCAATGGATATTCAATTGGCAGTAATTGTGTGATGTCTGCTCTTAGTTCCGCTGCCTCCTCTCAGTGATCCATTGATAACCCAGCCCAGTAGGATTATAACGGCATACGGTCCTCCACCATTACTGTTGACCACTTCCCATGGTTCCATTACTTTTGAGACTATAGCCGCGTTTCCACCGCAGGAACTTCGGGGTAAATTTACGTGGCCAGCCCTTTATGTGCGCATCTCCACTGCAGGAGCCTTCCCAACCGGGCCACATTTACAGGAACTTACGGGGACGAGCGGAGGTCCTACTCAAGGGTAGGTACTCCGTCGGCCCAATAAACTCCCGATCAAGCTTTCGTGCTAATTGGCTAAAAATGATTTTGTATAAAAAATGATCTTACCTTCATGCGTGACGATGATGCATTCTCGGCTTAAGACTCTTCCATCAAAACAATTCTCGTAATAATCCTGTGCCTATTTTCGTTCCACTCTACTGTTGGCCTTTTCAAATTATTTATCGAGATGCCGTCTCCTCTCACTGAAACCATCCATCCACGGCAAGTACATAAAAAAAAAAAACAGCAACCGCCACAAGTTTTTCTCTTTCCTTGTGATTTTAGTCGCGCAGTACTTGGGCGACGTCACGGGAGAATCGTCGCACGGCGTTTACGTGTCGATCGGAACTCGTGATGTCGCGAAATCGGTCGTACTCCGCAGTGGAGACACAGCCACAAGCGGGCTGGCTGAGAGGACGATTCCTGTGAAAGCCCCTACCCCCTTCCCATCAGCATCAAGACAGGGATTTCCGCAGAGTTTAGGTTTGGCCACGCACTCCTCACATCTTCCTGCCGTGGAATGGTGTCACGGGTGACAGGCATCTTGAGTTGTGTGTACTTGTCAGGCAATTTCAATGTAGGTGCTGCAATTGAGTGCAGCAATCTCCAATCCTGAAATTATATTGCTGTCAACAAAGCTTTTCTTGGTTCATTGTTCTCAACAGAATTTGGGCATTTCAAGTAGCACCGGTACTTCAAAAAATTAATACGAGACAGCCCGTCAACTATATTTTAAAGGCGGGTACACATACACGCATGGCCGCCTGTGTACCGATATGCGGAAAAAGCCTTAAGCGGCACGCCTCTTTCAGCTTGTGTGCGAGAGGGCTCAGGAAGATGGCTTGACGCACTGAACACTGACGAGCTCGCTGGCCGTGCACTCCGTGTAGAGAAGCATAATTAGCTAATTAAGGCTTCACGCATTGTAGACTGCAAGCTCTCGCGCTAATTAAGTGTAGCGCTCGCTGGCCGTCCACTCCTCGTTGAGAAGCATGACGCGCAAAGTGTCTAAGGAACTTTTTTTTCTTACATTGCCGACAGCCACGGCAAGCCAACTGACATGATGTTTTGTAACAAGAGCAAATGTTTTTTCGCGGTGAAGCAGAGGGGAAAAAAAGCAATCACTCCTGGCACTGCAGTGGACTCGAGGTGCATTCAATGAACAGGCACACAGTAGAAAATCACAGTTATGCATGGAAAAAGCCCAGATGACTGACAGAGCGACAGGTTGTGACAAATTTTTTGACACTTCCCTTAAAAAATAAGTCTAGTGTGAATTATTTTGTTCCCTGTTTGTAGTATTTGATTACACATTCGACTAATTGGGAGCGTAATGGAGAAGAGCAGAGACATACACACACACTCAAGCAAACATTGAGTCATGGGAGGAGTGCCACTGTATTACCAATATTTAAAACGGATAACAATAAATGCAGTCAAATACAGTACTTCAAGAATATGGCATGCAATGTGAAAGCACATACAGTGTATACATAAATATATACAGTATTTACATAAATTAGTATAACCTACGGAGGGGCGCCAAAGACGTTAAAAGACGTTCACTATTTTTTTTTTTTTGGGGGGGGAAACGGGTGGAGGAAAGCCTTGGCCAGCTGTGCTGAAAGTATCAAGCAGATCTAGTTAGTATAATGACTCGTTTTGGCAGCGATGACTCTTTGGACAAGATTGGGTGGGCGTCAGTAGAAGACGTGAGGCGGCGCTAGAGTGTTGAGGGGACAATGGCTGATGAAGCAACAATGGCGACCGGTTGCAAGCAGCTCACGCTTGAGCATTTTTTTCAAAGACGGAAAGCATCGATCAATACTAAAAAGCGCATTGATGTCGACGATGATGATGATGGTGACTCCGAGCTTGACGCCAAAGTTGGAAGCGTTGACGCGCGGCTTCAAGTCATAAAGCCTCACCGGCGAGCGATGCTAACGCCGGAAAACGCGGAGCACAACCGAGCACTTCTGCACAGGCGGACGTTCAATCGGACGATGAAGAGTAGTCGAAAAGCATCGACCAATGCACATTGATGATGATGGTGACTCCCGAGGTTGACGCCGAAGTTGGAAGCGTTGATGCGCGACTATGATCACGTCATAAAGCCTCACCGGCTAGCGATGCTAACGCCGGAAAACGCGGAGCACAGGCGGACGTTCAATCGGACGATGAAGAGTACCCCGAGTCCAATGCATATTCATCGGAGGAGTGGGTACAGTCTGATCACGGAGAAGACACTGGTTCTGGACTACGATGCCACCATGAATGGAGTGGATAAGATGGATCAGAACATCTACCACCCGGTATAGGAACTGAAGGACATGAGGAAGCCAGACGTAACACCACCGTAACGTAACCGTATCATGATCCTGATAGTAGACTTGATGGCAACACACACTAAAAAACGGTCGGCAAGAAAGTGTAGCGTCTGCACGCGAAGAGGCAATCGCAGTGAAACTAATATGTTGTGCAAATCCTGTTGCGTCTCCTTGCACGCAGGGGAGTGTTACACAAAAAGAAAAACTGTAGTTGAAACATCCACATAATTGTAAATAGTACCACAGTTGCACACATTTGTAAATAGTTTGCCAAATTGTTGTCAAATTGTTAAACTGTTGAATGTAAATAAACATATTTTGCTATCAAAAAACACTTTTTCATTGTTGGTGGTAGTGTTGAATGAAATGAAATTGCATCGTTTCACTAAAAGCTTGATTTCTCCGTATTTTGGTCCAAAACAAGCGCATTTGGGTGAAACTAACCATTTTCTATTGTTGATTACTGAAGAACGGAATAAGGTAGAAACAAACTTTTTTTTCTGATGAAAGATGAGAGTTCAATCTTTCATTTGGTAGTATGTGTGTTTCCATAGTCCAAACAGAAAATTTTCTGTGGACCTTGAAAGATCAGTCAAAATGCTTAATTCGGCTGGCACCCACAGCATCCCTTTTCTGAAAACGTCTGGCAGTCAAAGAGTTAATACAAATAAAATAAAATAAAATAAATAAAAGAAGGACCAGTTAACTTTGTCGAAGGCTTTTTCTGCATCCAACGATATAATAACTGCCTTTTTATCATGCCGCTGTGACATGCTAATAAGGTTAGAGCCACCTAATATTATTAGTAGAGTGACAACCTTTAATAAAGCCTGTTTGGTCGCTATGAATGATTGTCCAGATTACACATGCTAATAAGGTTAAAGAGCCACCTAATATTATTCGTAGAGTGACAACCTTTAATAAAGCCTGTTTGGTCGCTATGAATGATTGTCCAGATTACTGTTTCGAGTCTCGATGCGAAGGCCTTGGCAATCATTTTAATATCACTGTTAATTAGTGAAATCGGACGGTAACTTGATGGAAGGGTAGGGTCTTTTTCTGGCTTTAATAAAAGTTTAATTGCTGCTGTATTCATGTGTGGGCGTATGTAACCATTAGTTTTAATTTATCTTACTACTCTTAAGAATAGTGGAGCAAGCATTAACCAGAAGTGCTTAAAAAATATAGCCGGATAACCATCCGGGCCAGGTGCTCTGCCATTAGGCATACTATTTAGAGCACTGTACAACTCGTTTATAGTAAGTGACGCATCTAACATATCTTTATATTCAGTAGTTAACTAAGGTATAGTTTAAGCTACTGAGGAATGCCTCAATATGCTCAGGGTTAGGCTTGTTAGTTTCTGAGTATAGGTTGCGATAATAGTTATAACAAATTGGATTAATTTCTTCTGGTGATTGTGTGCATTCACCAGTTGTCCCTTTAATAGCTGTTATAAGCGATTTTTCCCGATTGCGTTGAAGTTGGTTTGCAAGAAATTTACCTGATTTGTTATTATATTCAAAGTTGTTGTATTATAAACTCTGTCTTTTTAGATAGCATATCGTCTAACTATTTTTGTATTTTGTAAGTCAGTCCATATTTGGTCATTTGGGTTTCTTGCGTACTCATCCGTCAGTTGTTCAATTTTATCTTCCAAGTCTTTTTCAAATTTTTTATCCTGTTTCTTTTTATAAGATGAATATGATATAATTTTACCTCTAATTACTGCTTTCCCAGAGAAGAGATGGAGATAAGTCTGGAGAGTCATTTATTTCCAAAAAGTCTGCCCACTCTTTTCTTATAATTTTGTCAAACTCTGCGTCGTTTAGCAGTGAGATGTTAAAACGCCATGTCGGGGGTGGTTTAAAGGTATAATCAACTTGTAGGGAAAGGGAGACTGGTGCATGGTCGCTAAATAGGATGTATTTTTGTAACAGTTTTATCAGCAATATAGTTATTTGTAAGAAAAAAATAAATTCTTGAAAAAGACCGGTGCACAGCGGAAAATAAGGTAACTTCCTTCTTATTTGGGTTTTTAAGTCTCCAGCTGTCGACGAGGCCAAAATCATCCATATATTCCCCTATTACTTAAGTAGATTGTAATCGCCTTATACATGTTGTATTATTAGAACGATCTATTAATGGATTTAAGACTGTGTTAAAGTCTCCTCCAATAATAATAGTAGAGTTCGCTGCTAATTCAAACAGCTGAGAGAAAAATTCATGGAAAAAGGCCGGATCATCATTATTAGGAGCTTTTAAATTACCAAATGTATATATTTTATTAGGTCTGTTACTGTATTATTTAGAGTAAAGAATACATTCTTATGTATGAGAATACAGACTCCTCTTTGTCTACTGTTATTAGGGGCAGAGTACACTTCACTAAAATTCTTGTCAATAAGTAATTTTTCTTCAGATTTTTGTTGGTTGGTTTCTTGTAGGAGACAAATATCTGCTTTAAATTTTAAGAGATGGTCTAAAATTTGTATTAGTTTTTCCTGTGAGCGAGCACCACAAACATTCCAGGAAACCAGAACTAATTTATGCATACAAATAGTATAAACTCAGTCCTGTGTATATATCTGTATAGGCTACTTGTTAATATTGGCATGTTATAGGATAGAATCAAAGTGGTTAGGTGGTTTATGCGATTTGTGTGAAATAAGGCGTAACATGTAAGTGAATATAACAGTGAAAAAACGGGGAGGGAGGTGGAAGTGAAGGAAATTAGTGGGGGATTAAGCTTGTAACAATACACCAGTAACTGGTAACCTAAGCGAGATTTTTTGTTTAAATATATTTTAGATATAGTTATGTATTAATATTATATTTGTAATATAGCCTATGCATAATGAGTATTCATATTTTAGGTTTTATAACCACATATACAGTTTGCATACATCTAATAATCAAACAAAGTTTAGTTCCACCAATGCCAATTTGAACAGCCAGGGAGTGGAGTTGGGGTTCCGGAATAGTTGGCCATCGATGTATAGCTCATCAACGACTATCGTAGTCCGTTTACCCTCCTGCCTATTTTGTCTCATTATAGGAAACAGTACCTTTCGCTGCTCATTAATCTCTCTTGGGAATTGGTCATTCATTCCGAAAGAGGTCCCTTTTAGCTCCCGTCTTTTACTTTTAACAAATTATTTTTGTTTAAAATGCTCAAACTTAGCGATAATAGGACGGGGTTTGTTTGCCCCTATGGGCTCCAAGTCGATGTACACGGTGAAAAAATAGATATTATTTACCGTCTCCTGAGGAATTGAAAATATTAAATTATCCCGCATGCTACGGGATTGGAGATCCAAAACCGTTTCTTTTAGCGTTTTATTCTCCTTTTTAATCGTTTCCAACTCGGCTGAAACAGCCACGAGTGAAGAGTGCAACTCGGCATTATCTCGTTGGAGGTCACTTACCTGTTGGCCGATGAATTCATAACTCACCTTTAATACTTTGACGTCCTAGCGGATGAGGCAGAAGATATCTAGTGATTTGTTTATGGAGTCCAGCATACTGACTGAAACGTCCGTAGTAGCTAGATCATCTGTGTTTGTCGCTGAGTCATTTTTTCTCTTCTTACAAGGTTTTTCGTAGGAAGGATCCTCCATCGCGCAGAGAGAAGAGAAAAGCCAAGTTATACGGTGGTTAAATTCGGATTTGGTTTAACATAATAGAGCTAGTTCTATCTTAGCAGCAGGGCGCCGCCATGTTGGGTATTCCCGGTCTCGCGATTGTCACATCATCTCGCGATAGGGCATCCTCTGTTGCACTTCTTCTCTCAACAGTCTGGTCCCCCGTCCTCTTTAACTACATCCATAAATCTCCTCTTTGGTCTTCCTTGAGACCTTATGCCTGGCATTTGGAAACTCAGCATCCTTCTGCCAATATACTCACATGTCCAAACCATCTCAGTCTGGCCTCTCTGACTTTATCACCAAAGCCTCTAACATGTGCTGTCCCTCTGATGTACTATTAATGAGATGTTAAAGTAGAAAAGTCCAAACATTGCTGCACAGCTTGTAAGAAGTGACATCGCGATGTAAACGAATGCAGATAGCTTTTTTTCAAATCGACCGCGTCCCGATCCTTTTAACTTTGACCCTGACCAAAACGTGCCTGCAGCGCCCCTGCCAAGCAGTGGCCAATAATATATTGCGTCGGAATTGAAGTAAGCACTACCATTAAAAGTGAATGGGGAAAAAGTTAAGGCCCGATGAGCTAAACTATTCGCGGCCTCCGCAGGGAAGTTCAGTATTCGATTCCCACTTGGATCACTTTTTATAAAAAATTCATTTTCTGAAATAGTCATTGTCCAATAATTTAACATCCATTTTATAAATATCATTTGACATTAAAAAATGTTTTCTATATAAATCCATATTTTCAGCTTTGCATTACACTCTATTACTCCATGTTACATTCCATGTTCACAATAGTGCAGTGCTTAAAGCACATGACTGGGATGTGGAAGATTGCCGGTTCAATTCCTGCTTGAAGCTCCTTAAAGCGAATGCAGTTCAACTTTTCTTTTTTTGATTTATCATTCCAATTAATAATTTAATAATAATTTAATAATTAATAATTTTCATATAATGTATCTTTCAATTTACATCATAAACATTTTGCATGCATGCACGCTAAATGCTATAGTTGAACGCTAAGATTAGATCTTAGCATTCAGCGTTCAGCATTCCCACACAATTTTTGCAGTAATTGCACTTTGTCTAGTTTTTTTTTTTGTGGGCATAATTCCATGATTGTGACTGTTATGCTTCAGTCCACCATAGTCATTATTATCAGGAGATTTAACAGGTCTACTTGCATGTTACTATATACAGCAATTGATTTTATGTGAAAAGTGTACTGTATGTTGTGTTTATTGTGATATATGACTTATAGGAAGGAGTTGATTCAGTGTGGAGTTCTTACTGCAGAAAAGGACCTCTACCTAGGCAAGTTGGCACTCACTAAATTCCCCAAGAGCCCGGAGACGTGGATACATCGGTAAGACTATCATTTCTCATGTGACTACGACATATAATTATTCTAACATAGAACTATGCAAAATACAGCACGCGGGACACATTTGTAGCTTTCACAGGCTCTGACTGGCCCGTGCAGTGTTCGTAAAATAAAAGTAAGATGTAAAATATAGCATTGTAGTGATAAGTGGTCTCAGTGGTTGACGAGCAAAATTAAAAACAAAACAACACGACTTGAGTAGATGTATACTTCTCTTGGTCACCTGTAGGGGCACCACATATGTTTAATCAATTGGGAGAAGAAAACACAACAAACCTCAGTAATCAGTCATAAAAATGAAGGAGCTACATTTACAATTCTGTGATTCATTTACTTAATTGAAAGATTAATAATTCACTCAGGCTCACACAAAAACAGGCTGGATTTGGTACATTTGAGAATAATTTATTCATACAATTTCGATGCAGTGACTAAACTAGACCAAATCCAATGAAAATAAATACAAAAAATTAAACAAATTAAGAGAAACATGAAACATAATTAACTCATTGACTACGTTTATATGCAGTCAATATTCGGGTTAAGGACAGAATTCCGATTTCTGAAACAATTGAGGTAACACGTTTACATGCGTGGCGGAAAGAATTACTCCCGTTTACGTGCTCATTTGTGCTCGATTGAAATAATCCATTCGGACCACGACGCACGAACAATGTAATTTCCGCTTTTAACTTACTCTACGTTCGATAAAATACATTATATTTATGTCATTTACCACGCTAAATAAAGTAGTCGGTTCTTTGCTGCAAGCGTCATGTTTGTTGACAACGACAACAGCGAAAAACATTGCCCCGATCGATCGAGATATTCCGAATGGGTTTATGTGAGCAAGAATTCCGGTTATAAAAGGAGTAACCCAGGGGTCTTATTCTGGTTTTTAAATACTATAATAATATAATAATAATTGTGCGTGTTTACATGGCCTTACAAAACCCGAATATTGCTAATATTTGGGTTTTAATACGGTTATTGCCTGCATGTAAACTTAGATATTCACTCCCAGCCATTTTCTCTGAAGCAACCCCCTTCGCTCCCGGCTGTTTTACTGGGTTCTGACTGATTTTTGCAAGGCCCACAGAATATTGTGTTCTATTGCTATAAAAACATGGAACCTACCAAAATAAATATTAGTCTATTCTTTCATCAGAATATAGTATATATATGATATAAGTATATTTATGTTTCCGTTTTGCAGCAATTAGCATTAGAATAGAGCTATTATTCACAAATCTGTTTAAAACACTGTGGAAAAGAGCCTTTTTTCAACATGGCCCTGGTTGATCTCTAATACTCTGCTCCCATCTGCTGGCTGTTTTTGTAATAATTACCATGGCTTTAAGCGTTCTCTTCAGTTCAGAGACTGCATCAAAGCCTTCTGTATGCTCTAGCATAAAAAATGGTAATATTTAAAATATAACTTTTTTATATGTTTTTGGGAGCAAAAGAGTTAAGATCAGACCCGGCTGCAGAAAGAAATTACAGGGGGGCATTACATTTTTTGCAGGGGGCACACTTCTTCAACATAAATCTAATGTTCTTCAGGCTGAATAGTGGCGTTGTGACAACTGCAAAAGTGCTCAGAAATATTTTCTGTCACTTAACTCTTTGACTGCCAGACGTTTTCAGAAAAGGGATGCCGTCAGTGCCAGCCGATTTAAGCATTTTGACTGATCTTTCAAGGTCCACAGAAAATGTTCTGTTTGGACTATGGAAACACACGTACTACCAAATGAAAGATTGGACTTTCATCTTTCATCAGAAAAAAAAAGTTTGTTTCTACCTTATTCCGTTCTTTAGTAATCAACAATAGAAAATGGTTAGTTTGACCCAATTTCGCCTGTTTTGGACCAAAATACGGAGAAATCAAGCTTTTAGTGAAACGATATTATTTCATGCATTCTAGTGAATTTGACACTTCTTTTTGTCCATGAATGATGCCACAAACACCTAAATAGTGCTTTACTTCTATAAAACACTACCACCAAGAATGAAAAAGTGTTTTTTGATAGCAAAATACGTTTATTTACATTCAACAGTGTAACAATTTGACAACAATTTGGCAAACTATTTACAAATGTGTGCAACTGTGGTGCTATTTACAAATATGTGGATGTTTCAACGACAGTTTTTCTTTGTGTAACACTCTCCTGTGTGCAAGGAGACGCAACCGCATTTGCACAACAGATTGCCTCTTCGCGTGCTCCACTTTCTTGCCGGACGTTTTTTTCCGGGGAATAGCAAGTATATACTGCAGTGTGTGTTGCCATCAAGTCTAATATCAGGATCATGCTACGGTTTCGTTACGTCTCGCTTCCTCGTGTCCTTCAGTTGCTATACCGGGTGGTAGGAGATGTTCTGATCCATCTTATCCACTCCATTCATGGTGGCATCGTAGTCCAGAACCAGTGTCTTCTCCGTGATCAGACTGTACCCGCTCCTCCGATGAATATGCATTGGACTCGGGGTACTCTTCATTGTCCGATCGAATGTCCGCTTGTGCAGCTCCGGCGTTACCGCGCTTAGCCGGTGAGGCTTACTACGTGATCATAGCAGTCGCGTCAAGGCTTCCAACTTTGGCGTCAAGCTCGGAGTCATCATCATCATCATCATCAATCTGCATTGGTCGATGCCAACTCTCCATCGCCCGATCGAATGTCCGATTGTGTAGAAGTACCCGGTCGGCTATTGTGCGCGTTTTCCGGCCTTAGCAGCGCTAGCCGCGCTTAGCCGGTGAGGCTTACTACGTGATCATAATAGTCGCGTCAAGGCTTCCAACTTTGGCGTCAAGCTCGGAGTCATCATCATCGTCGACATCAATGCGCTTTTTAGTATTGATTGATGCTTTCCGTCTTTGAAAAAAATGCTCAAGCGTGAGCTGCTTGCAACCGGTTGCTTGGTCAAGCCATTGTGGCTTGGATCAGCCATTGTCTCCTCAACACTCTAGCTCCGCCTCACGTCTTCTACTGACGCCCACGGTGGGCGGCCCATCCAACCTTGTGCAAAGAGAGTCATCGCTGCCCTCTAGGGGCCAAAACGAGTCTTTTACTAATCAGATCTGCCTGATACTTTCAGCACAGCTGCCCAAGGCTTTCCTGCACCCGTTTTCAAACAAAAAACAAAAAACATAGGGGACGTCTTTTAACGTCCTCGGCGCCCTTCCCTAGGTTTATGCTAAACGTTTTATAACGTTTATGGCAGTCAAAGAGTTAAAAGCGGCAGTTCATCATGCAATCCAAAATACAAACTAAAAACAATAGTGTAGTTCTGTGTGCATTTATTCAACTCAAAAGTTCACTAGCAACAAACCCGGCACCATTTCTGTTGACAACTATGTCTGAAGGAATATGACTGTGTCTGTGACCCAGCCCCTTTTACCTGCGAGTGGCGAGCAGTTGCCTTCCTCCGCTGGTTGGATTTAAGGCTGTACGATACGGACAAAATTTTATATCTTGTGGTTTTTGTCAAACATCTCTATTCTTTGGTCTTTGACTCAGCATGAGAGTTTCTGTGTTTTATGGCATCTGCATGCTGCAATTTGTTATTTTATTTATACTCATTTACTTACAAGTATTCACTTCCTTATTTCTTGCGATTAATGCATTAATATTATTTTTATTTACTTGTTTACTTACCTACTTATTTTATTTTGTGTTATTTCATTTCACTTGCCTCTACTGAAAGACTGATAATGACACAAGAATAATATTATATGGGTTCAGTGAAAACTAAGCAAAATATCAATCTAAAAAGATAATGTGTAAAGTGCATTGTTTATTAGAACTTGGTGACAGTCATCAACATTAACAAGCTTGGCAATAAAAAACAGAATTCAACTCACACTCTACTGCAATGTGATACATATTTTTATCCAGTAACATAAGCCTGTAAGCCTGGATCAAGGTTTGACGTTTGGTGGTTTCCTTTACAATACGTCGTTTTGCATCACTTTTTTTTAATCCACAAAAAGGCAGCGGGAGAGGCAGCTTGCTAAATAAATGACGTGAACGGTCATTCGGCCGACGGGTGAGTGCGCGCCGGACTAACCCGGAAATAGATTTGTGTGTCAAAGGACATGCGTCTGACCGCCCCACAGCCTCCATCCTGATTGTCATTGGCTATCTTTACCTGTCAATCAAGGCCAAACTTGAAAGGAAGTATATGGTTCCTTGGCAAGCCATGCTTTACTTAAAGCAAAAGCAATGCAAGTTTACTTGACTAATAGAAAGAACAGATTGGCGAGGTCTCTCAAAACAGCTTCCAACCCAGGGCGGGCATAGCTGACTGCCAGGGCGGGCTCAGCCCCCTAATGCCCGGGTCCGGTTAAAATGAAAGATATGGATTATGGATGTAGTGTGTAAGTGTGAGGTGTATTTGTAAAACCAAAAATCAGGAAGACAAACTTTGAGGAAAAAAAAGAATAACCCAAGAGAACCGTGGAGGTCTGAACGGGCAAGAGAGACTCGGGCTGGAACTCAGAGCGGCGGGAAGACTCACATCTACCTGTTAGGTCAAGTGCTGGAAAGAGCCCGCGGGGTTCGGCTCACTTCCCACGGAGTGCAAGCTTGTCATCAACTTTCAGTCCAGAAAACTGAGCCACTCTCTGGTGCATCCGCCTTAGGGCTGCTCGATTATGGATAAAATAATAATCACGATTATTTTTGGTAATAATTGAAATCACGATTATTCTAGACGATTATTTTTTTTGTTCAAAACAAGAAAATGTTTAAACATTTGAAAACATTAAGACATCCATCCATCCCTCCATTTTCTTAACACATGCAATTATTTGAAATAATTATGTAAGTTCCTTTTGGAACAAACTGAATTTATAATAATATATATTATTTATGTTAGCAAAAATTTGAAGTTGGGGTGCAACGTGTGCAGTATGGCTTGTGGGGTGCAAGCTAGTTTTGACAGGGGTGTGTGGTGAAAGAACTTGTGTAGGCTTGCCTCAAAACAACTCAAAATTACTGTATTTTCACGACTATAAGGCGCACTTTAAAGTCTTAAATTTTCTCAAAAATCGATGGTGCGCCTAATAGTGAGGTGCGCCTTGTATGTCGACCAAGGTCCAAAATCTGTGTGTGTTAGAGGTCTTTCCGCACACACATTACATACAAGAAAGTTGGACTTGA
This sequence comes from Leptonotus elevatus, assembly GCF_054856555.1. Lineage (NCBI taxonomy): Eukaryota > Metazoa > Chordata > Actinopteri > Syngnathiformes > Syngnathidae > Leptonotus > Leptonotus elevatus. The sequence goes on from NC_141243.1 coordinate 27,933,870, forward strand.
CTAAGGACAGACATGAAAGCGTGAAAGAGTCAACTTGGTGGCGAGTTCTCCAGCCCCTCCTCTCCCTTTCCCCCTGCCCCACCCCCACGTGTTCGCCCTGCCAATCGTGACTTGTTGTGTTCAAACTTATGCCATGGTGCTAAAGCATGCATGTTCAGTGAGCATGTGTCCTATTTTTTTCTTTTCTGCTTGTTTCAGAGCTTAACGAGCCACATACAAGTTAATTGTTTGATTGACAACTCCCTCCAAAACAGAGCAGTCTGCTCGCGCAGGAAGTGAGGGAGATGGAACATACCAAATGCAAAGTGGTGTCCGGGCTAAACTACTACATACAATAGGGTATTGTTTCCTTTTTTTCCTTTCTTTTTTAAATGCTTTATTGAACAACGTGCACTTACAGCAACAGGCATCGCAAAAATCACTTTGAAGTAGTCCAAGTGTAGCTTAACAGATCACTCCACATATTAAAGACACCAGATTGTTTTTTCCCACGCGTCACCTTTCCTTCCTTATCTCCGTGACTCAAATGCGCACATCTCTCAGCCGCTGTGAAAAATAAAGTTAGGCAAATGAACGCAGAGCTTGCTATCATTCCGGGAGGCTGGCGAACACAGCTTTACCAAGACTGGGAGGCAGCACAGTGCAAGCTATGCCACAATTTGTCAATGGATCGTGAAAGCCGGCATAATTTCCGAGGACACGACAACGAGACTGACTCTGACAATGAGACGGCGTGTTTGATGGAGAACTTGCCCAGTTCTTTGTTCTGACACAGAAGATCAAAGGAATATGACTGATTTGTGGATTTGGGTTGATCAAAAGCATCGTGAGTACATTGTTATATACTTCAAGTACAACTGAACTCACTGTTTACATTGTTACTTCAACCGCACTCAGTTTTGTTCAGTTCGCTGCCTTTTTAAAAACATGCGCTAGCACTAGCATATGTTTTAGCATAATGGCATGCTACCATTTGTTTTGAGCCAGAGTATGTTTAACCATGCGTGCGCCCAATAGTGCTGTGCGGCTTATGTGTGTGTTACACACAGAAATAGCACCAGTAACTGTAACTGCGCCTTATAATACCTTATGGCCGTGAAAATATGGTAATATTATTAGGGCTGCAGCTATCGAATATTTTGGTTTTCGGATATACTTATGAAAATTCTAGCGAATAATTGGTATAATAGAAATAAAAATATACCTGTATATACTTTCTTGGTAAAGAACAATTATAAATACAGAAGACAAAAAACACATTTGCATGTAATAATTAACAACCAACTGGGTTTCAGTTTTTAAATTTATTTTTTACTTAAACTCTGCTTGTCAGCAAACTATTTTCCTCTGAAACAGTGAGATTTTAAACAAATCTCTCCCCATAGATTTTTGACAATGGAACTTAACTCTTTGACCGCTAAAAACGTTTAATAACGTTTCGTAAAATCCAAATGAGTGCCGCCAAAGACGTTAAAAGACGTTCACTATGTTTTTTTGGTTTTTTGGGGGAAACGGGTGGAGGAAAGCCTTGGCCACCTGTGCTGAAAGTATCAAGCAGATTGAGTTAGTATAATGACTATTTATGGGCACTAGATGGCAGCGATGTCTCTCTTTGGACAAGATCGGGTAGGAGTCAGTAGTAGAAGACGTGAGGCAGAGCGAGAGTGTTGAGGGGAGAATGGCTGAGGAAGCAAAAATGGCGATCGGTTGCAAGCAGCTCACGCTTGAGCATTTTTTTCAAAGACGAAAAGCATCGACCAATGCTAAAGAGCACATTGATGATGGTGACTCCGAGGTTGACGCCGAAGTTGGAAGCGTTGACGCGGCGGCTTCGATCATGTCGTAAAGCCTCACCGGCTAGCGATGCTAACGGCGGAAAACGTGGTGCACAACCGAGCACTTCTGCACAGGCAGACGTTCAATCGGACGATGAAGAGTACCCAGAGTCCAATGCATATTCATCGGAGGAGTGGGTACAGTCTGATCACGGAGAAGACACTGGTTCTGGACAACGATGCCACCATGAATGGAGTGGATAAAATGGATCAGAACATCTCTTACCACTCGGTATAGGAACTGAAGGACATGAGGAAGCCAGATGTAACACCAGGTCACCGTATCATGATCCTGAGAGTAGACTTGATGATAACATGGCCAAACATACACTGCAGTATATACCTGCTACTCCCCGGAAAAAAAGGCCGGCAAGAAAGTGTTGTGTAGGGTCTGCACGCGAAGGGGCAATCGCAGTGAAACTAATCTGTGGTGCAAATCCTGCTGCGTCCCCTTGCATGCAGGGGAGTTTCACACAATAAACCACACAAAAAGAAAAATTGTGTAGTTGAAACATCCACACAATTGTAAATAGTACCACAGTTGCACATATTTGTAAATAGTTTGCCAAATTGTTTTGTCAAATTGTTACACTATTGAATGTAAATAAACTTATTTTGCTATCAAAAAAAACTTTTTCATTGTTGGTGGTAGTGTTTTACAGAAGTAAAGCACTGTTTAGGTGTTTGTGGCATCATTCATGGAAAAAAAAGGTGTCAAATTCACTAGAGTGCATGCAATAATATCGTTTCACAAAAAGCTTGATTTCTCCGTATTTTGGTCCAAAACAGAGCATTTGGGTGAAACTAACCTATTTTCTATTGTTGATTACTGAAAAACGGAATAAGGTAGAAACAAAAAAAAAATTCTGATGAAAGATGAGAGTTCAATCTTTCATTTAGTAGTATGTGTGTTTCCATAGTCCAAACACAACATTTTCTGTGGACCTTGAAAGATCAGTCAAAATTAAGAAAAAATCAAATAAAAAAATGCTTAAATCAGCTGGCACCCACATGTTTTGTTTTCTGAAAATGCTTGGCAGTCAGAGTTAAGTGACGTCAGACCCACGTTCGCGATTTTGTCGGCTAAATAAATAGTACATTTGAGTAAGCTTGGTTTGATAAGTGATCAGTAGGAGCGGCAAATTTAGTCAGGCATCAAGGCATCAAGTATGCGCAGTCCATCAATCCATTTTCTGAACCGCTAATCCTCACGAAGGTCGCGGGCGCGCTGGAGCTTACCCCAGCTGTCTACGGGCTGTAGTATTTACGCCTTTGAAAAGTAATCAGATGGCTCGAGCACTTTACCGCTGCTAGCTAGCACGGCTAGCTTGCTGCTGTTAGCTAGCAGTCGCCGCTAAACGCTGGCAACAGGCGCCGTACAATACAATGTCAACATAATTATGTCTTAGCACTCTTAACTAAAGCGTAACGCTACTTGAGAACTTTCTGTTACTTATGTCTGTCATATCAGTTAGGGGAACTTAGATTGCCGTTGTTCACAAACTCTGAATAGAGGAGCACGTCAGACTATCTCAGCGGGTATCCGTGGCAGAAATTACTAGGACTCGTTTCACCCCTATTATTAATAATCACTTTTATACGATTATGGCAATTTTGTAATTGTGGAGGATAATAATTGAAATCGTAATTGAATTTGGATTAATTGCACAGCACTAATCTGCCACGTCTCGCACACTCGCAAAACGCGCTGCAGGTTCTTTCAGGAAAATAAATGGAAAGGTGGAAGTAGGAGGCAGAGCAGCACTAGGAACTCAGCAGCGACCCCAAAAAGGACAAAAACTTAACACTTGTAATCAGAGCGGTTTGGTGAGGCAGTGGGGGGCTCTGGGGCCAAAGACAAAAACAAAGAGCAAAAAGCAAAGGCAAAAAAAAAAGTCACAGGCTAATCAGGGTTTTTCCTATGTAGAAAATTTTGAGGCGCTCGCCACCACCTAATTTGTTCGCAGGAGGACAAATAAATGCAGCTCCCCGGCGAAATCTTAAGGGATCAAGAAGCGCAAGGGTGAAGAAGCGCTGGGTGGAGAAAAAACAAGTCTCCCTTAACTTGGGATGAAGTGGCTTGGAGAGGCACAACCTCCCGGGCCAAAGCACAGCAAAAGAAAAAGTCACAGACTAATCAGGGTTTTTCCTATGTAGAAAATTTTGAGGCGCTCGCCACCACCTAATTTGTTCGCCACCTTCGTCCTGAGCGACTGATATTGCTCAACACAGCCGCAGAACTCCAGCTTGCAACGCTATATCAACAGCAGTGCACCGGAAAGACTTGAAGCAACAACTGAAGAAAAAACTTTTTTTTTTTTTTTTACTTAATTGTACCAAAGAAGAAACAAATCACGGAGCAACCGTTACACACGGCCATTTCCTGGTTTCGAGGTAGAGGTGTCGCGTCATTGCCAAAGTCATAAAAACAGTGTATACAATAAACATAATAGTGTTTTACAACATTGCTGAACAATATTTACAAACATTTTTTGACTATAAGCCGCTACTTTTTTCACTTGCATTTGACCCTGCGGCTAATACAAAGGTGCAGCTTATCCCTCAGATCACAAGGGGGCAGAGCAAAACAAACCAAGTGAGCAATTTGCGCCCTCATTATGGAAAAGAAAGTAGCGGGAACCCGGTGTTGTAACATTAAAAGACCTGCGGCTTAAAGTCGTGTGCGGCTTATATGTGTAACAAACTTGAGTATTCCCCAAATTTAGCTATCACGGCTTATAGTCAGGTGTGACTTATAGTCCAGAAATTACTGTACAATTTTGTATGTACTATTGGATTACTTTTGATGATTGTAGTAAGAAAAGATTGTGAGTCGTGGCGGACACCGCAACTCCGGGCCATCCACGTCAAGCTAGCCACAACACGCCTAGCTCAAGTCACATATCAAATCATTAAGAGACCTAATCTAACAGTCCCCCTGTTGAACTGTCCTAATGGTCAGTTCATCCCACCCCCTGTTAGGTTATGCAAAAATCCTATATGTGTGTGCAGTTCCCTACAAAGGCAATGTCTGCCCCCCTCGGACCTGCCCCCTCAAATGCCATTAACTTTACATTATGGAAAAGTCTAAACGATACAACAAAATATGTGACCTATAATGGACTGTGTGTGTGTCTTATTTATTGGTGTGTACCCGATTGCAGCCAGGAAACCTTTGGAGCACGTGAGCAAGCAAAATCAACAACCTATATTTTAATATAGACCACCCCAAGTATCCCACAGAAAAGGTCCCCTCAAAATCTGATGTTACATGTCAAAATAAAAGCCCAGTTAATTTGCCATATTTCACTGTCATCATGCCTCATAAAAAAAATAAATAAAAAAAAAACATTAAAAATGAAAACAAATAAAAGCACAATACTGCTTTTATTGTCCATAGAGGGCATAAAAAAATGAATGAATACATTTTGAGTTGTGGAAAGTAAAAAAATTAATAAAAAAATACTTAGTTATCAAACTTATAAAGAGTATCCAAATTTTGGACAAAATACCTTATGTTTCGTAATTTATTTATTTTTGTCGACCCAAGGTGGTACTGTATTTATAACGGACTATTGTCATTGAGATACCTTCAGGTCGTGACTATAAACATACAAGTGAAGTTTGGGAATTTTTGGAGCATGTGCCGGGGAGTTATTTATTTTGTCTTTCATAGCGTAGTAAATATGAAGCACAAAATATGCCCCGCCCAGTCATATAGTATTTAGAAAACGTTTTCCCCTGTTGATGGCCCAGGTCTTGACATGGTCCAGGCCAAGATTGAAGTCAATTGGATCAAACGTGTAGGAGAAATGAGCAAGAGTATGCCCCCTGTAAATGTTCAAAAATTGGCAAAAATCGGACATTCAAAAATTCGTAGCTCACTTCCTGTTCATTTAAGCATTTGAGTCCCAGAGACTTTTTTGTAGGTCTTGGACTCCCTCAAATACCAATTTTTTTCCGGAGATCTTGCTTAAACATACAACCAGGGCTGCTTCGTTAAAAAATTCTAGGGGGCGCTAGTGAGTAATTTTTGTAAAAATCGCACAATACATGAAAAAATATTGCTCATTTTGCCAGGCCAGATGTGTGTGCCAAGTTTCATGAGTTTCTGTGCATGTTTAGGCCCTCAAAATTGGCATTGTTTTCTTGGAAAACAGTGCGTAGCCCCGCCCACAGTGATTCACGAAAAGTCGCAAACTTCGTGTTGTAACATGAAGGCCTAAACACTCTTCTGAGCAAATATGAGGTAGATCCAATTAACGTGGTTGGAGGAAAAACATCGAAGAAAAAAACGTTTAAAAAAAAATTGCAATTAGGTGGCGCTATCAGTACGAATAAATATAAGTTCTTAGATGTATTCAGACCTGGACTCTCATCAAATGTGTGAAATTTTGAGAAGATAGGATCATCTGGGTCAAGTTAACGCAGCTTTTTTTGTCACGCTAAATCATGAGACTTTGCGACACCGTAACGGCCACGCCCTTTGGCAAAAACTTATAATATTCAGTGTGGGGCATGATCAACATCTTACAACCAACATCATTTCTGACAAAATTTCAACTGTGGAACCCTCAAACAGGCTCGGCACAATAGATAAAAATGTAAAGTATGGCATTTCTTGTCACCACTAGGAGGCGCTACGTATATAATCGAATATTATCATATAGATGTTGTCAGTCCGTGGCTATTAAGATGCATGAGAAGTTTGGGATTTTTTGGAGCTTGTACAGCGGAGTTATTAAGCATTTCCTCTTTTTTGATGAAGGAAATATTAAAGGCAAAATTTGATGCCCCGCCCTCGTCATATAGTATTTCAAAAAGTCAAGATTTTTTTCCCCACTGGTTGTCCCAGGACTTGAGATGATACATGCCAAGTTAGAAGTAAATCAGAAGAAAACTGTTGGCAAAGAATAACCACAGTGAATGGGCCAAAATTGGACATTCAAAAATTCATAGCTCACTTCCTGTACATTTTAGGATATGGCTTCTACTGACTTTTTTGTGTGTCTCGGGCCGCTTCACGTACCTGCCAATTTTCGTAGCCCTCGTTCAAATGTGCCAGGATTGGTGCATATTTTTCCACGCTAGGGGGCGCTATATGTAACGTTTTTATGGCAACTTCATAATATCAAATTTTTCGCCGAGCCAGATGTGCAAAGTTTGATGAGTACTCATTTTTGAGTAATTTGTACTAAAAAGTTTTGATTAAATGGAACTATACTAGTTTTATTTGTAGTTTTATTTTAGCCACATAGTTGACATTGTAAATGATAATTTGTTCTCAGTTTCCTATCTGGTTTGAATAAATTAATAATTATTTATGTTAGATTATAAACGTATGCTCATAGCAGGCAGCATGGTGGCCAAATGGTCAACATGTCTGCCTCCTAGTTTAGAAGTTGTGAGATCGAATCCGGCCTTCCTGGCTGAAGGTTGAATGTTCTTTACGTTCCTGCGTGGGTTTTCTCCCACATTCCGAAAAATATGCATGGTATGTTAATTGAACACTGACTTGTCCCTAGATTGTCTGTGTGCCCTGCGATTGGCTGGCAACCAGTTCAGGGTGCACCCCGCCTACTTCCCGAAGACAGCTGGGATAGGCTCCAGTATTCCCGGGATTCTCAGAAAGCCTTCTAAGTAACGAGGTATCAAAAAAATAATTTGGTGTAATCAAACCATTCAAGTTCTGCAAAACTTAAACTTTTGAGTTGATCAACTCAAAAAAAATTAGGCCACAACTCAAAAAAAGTGAGGCAACCGATTATCAAATGTTTTTTTGTTATGCTAATTTATTCGGGTTAACAGAGAAAAGATACAAGCTGATTGGTGTAGTCACAGTTAAAAAGTCAGGGCTCTTTGTACTCTGTATGTACTCTTGGCATTGGTGGAGCATGTATTTTATGTAGAAAAAGCTTTAACATTAGCATTTTAAAATCCACAATGCACCTTTAAACCCACTTTACATCAAATTGTGGCGAATGTTGCCAGAGAACTCAAATAAGTTTCACACACCCACTTAGTCTGAGATTTTAGCTCTTTGCTAAAATGACTTACCAAGTGCATTTGTCCTTACAATACACTGGGCTTTCATTTCGACATACAACATCAGATTTTAATGGGACCTCTTCTGTAGGACACATGGGGTGGTCGAGTGTCTTCCAGGACTGGTGTGGTATTACGATATCGAATTTCTAATTTGTAATGATTTTTTTTAAATCAGGCGTTATTGACAGTGAAATATGGCGAATTAACTGGGCTTTTATTTTGGTATGCAACATCCGATTTTGATGTGACCTTTTTTTGTGGTACACCTGGGGTGGTCTGGTGTCCTCCAGGACTGGTGTGGTATTACGATATAGAATTGATAATTTGTAATGATTTTTTTAAATCAGGCGTGATGACAGTGAAACATGGCGAATTAACTGGGCTTTTATTTTGGCATGCAACATCAGCTTTTGATAGGAGCTTTTTTGTGGGATGTCTGGGGTGGTCTAATGACCTCCAGGACTGGTGTGGTATTACAATATCGAATTGCTCATTTTTAATGATTTTATTTAAATCATGTGTGATGACAGTGGAATATGGCGAAATAACTGGGCTTTTATTTTGACATGCAAAATCAGATTTTGATCAGACCTTTTTTATGGGACACCTAGGGTGGTCTTGTGTCCTCCAGGATTCGTGTGGTATTACGATATCGATTTTTTTCAAACTTTGTTTAAGAAATTTTTGAGTGAATACAATAGTATCAGAAACATTTACATGGTGTACAAAGTTCACATTTTCTTATGAAAACAACAACAAACAAAACTATAAGGTGGTCATCACAATATAACAAATCAAGAATTCTATAAGGAGCAACTACAAATGAATAATACAAAAATAAAAAAAGAACAACAATAATCAAACACTAACAAGCAGACATAAACAATACAGAATGCAAAAGGCATCTGAAATCAAAGTAGTAATATCAATGACCCCACCTCAATCACAGCGAATAATTAAACACAATTTCTAAATATTCAAAGCATCTCAGTCAGATGGGAGTTGCAAGTCAGACTTCTTGACAAATGCCAGAAATGGACCCCATAAGCTCCCCAACTCAATAGAGCGGCCGATTAACGACAGTCTAATTTTCTCTAATTTAAGAAAGTTAAGTGTATCTCAAATCCAGCGGGTATGACAAGGCGGCAACTGAGATTTCCAGTTAATTACAATTAATCTGTTGGCTAGCAGAGTGGCGAAAGATAGCACATCCTTTTTAGATTAAGACAAGGAAGGCAAAAGCACTCAAAGCACTTTGTTAAAAAATAATTCACCAAACACAACCGATAAAGTATCAAAAATATGCATCCAATATTCGTTTAAGGACGGATAAAGCCAGAGTGTATGAATTAAGTTTGCAGAGGACCGTTGGCATCTATCACAGTTTGGGGTTACGTTGTCATAAATCTTAGCCAAACGGGCCTTAGTGTAATAGATACGGTGTACAATTTTACATTGAGTAAGACTGTGTCTTGCACAGATAGAGGATTGATGTACCCGTCTTAAAATCTCTGAACACTCTTCCTTAGCAATTGTCAGACCCAGGTCCTCCTCCATATTATAGATATGCGAAATATAGCTTTTTTAAATATCAATCGGTATCAAAAACCCCGCCAAAGCAGTGTCAGGAGGTAAATGACTAAAACTAGGAAAAGTATTGCGAACAAAGCTGCGGACTTGTAAGTGTCTAAAAAAAAAGATGTTTCTGGAGTGAAAATTTGTCTGAAAAAATAAAACATTATTAATGTACAAATCTCTGAAAGTACTAATAAATAAGCGTGTCCACTCTAGGAAAGTATTATCTAAAAGGGAGGGAGGAAAAACATGGTTAGCTGCCAATGGAGCATGGATGGAAGTAGTCTGTGAGCCAAAGTAGCGCTTTAACTGAACCCAAATTCTAAGCGTAGCTCTGATAACCACATTCTTAGCATAGAGTGCCGTAGAGGAATGGATAGGAGAGTGCACTAAAGCTTTCAAGGTCACTGGTTCTGTGGAGCTCACCTCCATTGCCAACCATGCCAGAAGAAAGTCAACATCCTCATATTGAAGCCAATATTTAAGAACACTAATGTTGGAGGCCCAGTAATAGAAACTAAAGTTTGGTAGAGCCAGCCCCCCCAAGTGGTTTTGACCTTTGTAAATATTTTTTTGCGCATTCTAGGGACCTTCTTGTTCCATATGAAAGATTAAATCAAACTATCTAATTTACGGAAAAATGACTGACGAAGAAAGAGTGGTATGCACTTAAACAAATAGGAGAACCTCGGGAGCATTTTCATCTTAACATCATTGACACGAGCAGCTAAAGATAAATTAAGCAGAGACCACCGTTCAAAGTCGTTTTGTATTTGAGTCAACAGGGGAGCAAAATTAGCTTTATAAAGGACCCCAAATTTAAGTGTAACATGAATTCCAAGATAAACAAAACTGTGTAAGGTAACTTTAAAGGGAAAAGTCTTACCAGCAGCATTTATAGGAAATATCTCACTTTTGCTTAAATTTATACCCAGATAATTTGCCGAATTAATTCAATGTGGCGAAGTTAGCGTAAATTGAAATGGACAAGTTAGAGACATATAAAAGAAAGTCAGCTGCGTAAAGAGAGACTTTCACTTGAATACCATATCTGAATATTCCTGTGATAAGGGGGTTGGATCAAAGGGCTATAGAAAGTGGTTCAATGGCAATGGGACAACCTTGTCTCGTACATCGATGGAGATGGAAATATTTAGATTGAACATTGTTTGTTTTAGCTGAGGCTTGCGGAGCAAAATAAAGCAATTTAATCCATGTGACAAAATTGTGTTTTAAACTAAATCTTCTCGGGACATAAAATAAGTAATCCCACTCCACCCTGTCGAACGTCTTTTGGCATCCAGTGCTATGACTGCTTTATGGGTGTTAGAAGAGATTATAAAGCACATTGAATAAACGCCTCATATTGGAGAAAGAATGTAAGTTCCGAATAAATCCTGTTTGGTCCAAAGATGTAATAGATGGTAAGGTAGATTCCAAGTGTAACGGCAGTAATTTAGACAGCAATTTAAAGTCAACATTCAATAAACTAATTGGACGATATGAAGTGCACACCAATGGGTCCTTGCCTTTTTTTAACAAAAGAGAAATTAATGCTTGATTGAGAGTTTAAGGAAGGTGGCCATATGCAAATGATTCGCTAAACATATCCAATAGTAAGGGGGCAAGTTTAAAACAGAACTTTTTGTAGAACTCGCAGCCCAACCATCTGGCCGTGGACTCCTCCCAGATTGAAGCGATGACACTGCAGCATCAAGTTCAACAATAGTTATAGGCACCTCCAGCCTTTCTGCAGCCAAATAATCTAGCAAAGGAATGTCTACATTTTCAAAAAAAACTTGTTCAAATCAGGATTGCCTAGTTGACCAGATGAACAGACACACATAAAATTCCTTAAACACATCATCAATTTTGCTGAATTATGTGGTGGTAATCCCGGAATTTGTTTGGATTTGGGGAATTTGATGAGATGTTGAAGTCTGACGTAATTGATGTGCTAATAATTTACTGGCTGTATCCCCATGCGCAAAAAAATTGAGACCTGATTTGGAGGAGGAGTTCAGTAGTACGGTGTGTCATCAAAGGATCAAATTCTGCTTGTAGACATAGGCGTTCTTTATAGAGCTCTGGGGTTTTCCTAGTGGCGTACAGCCAATCCAGTTCAGATATACGCCGTGTCAAACATGTCAGTTTCCCCTTTCTAAGTTTGTTCTCATATGCTGTGTATGAAATGATCTCACCTCTAATATATGCTTTCAAGGTCTCCCATAGTACTGAAGCTGACACGTCAGGTGTTATGTTAACGTCCAAAAAAAAGGAAATTTGTTGTGAATTAAATTTAACAAAATCCTCATTTAGAAGAAAACGTGCATTAATACGCCATGGCGCACGCATAAAAGTAACATTTTTAAAACAAATATCCATAGAGATAGGATCATATGAAATAACAATGGCATCATATTTACAAGCATGCAGCGATAAGAGTAATCTATCATCGACCAAAAAAAAAAATCAACGTGGGTAAAAGTGTGGTCGACATGAGAGAAAAACAAATATTCCCTTTTAGATGGGTTAAGAAAGCGCCAGGCATCAGTAACAGCAAATTATTTCATAAAAGGCTGGATTACTTTAGCAGAAGAGCAAGAAGAGCAATCCAGCAGAGGATTAAGCCAACAATTGAAGTCACCACCTAATATCAAGTGGTGAGATGACAGATCATGAACATTTTGAAAAAGGTGTTTAAAAAAAGAAAATTGTCACAATTAGGAGCATAAATATTAGCCAAAACCACCAGAGTGTTTTGAATCTTGCCAGCAACTATAATAAACCTACCATAAGGGTCAGAGAGAGTGCTGAAATTAACAAAGGGCACAGATTTATGAAGTAAAATAGCCACACCTCGTGATTTGCCTTGAAATGAAGAGTGATAAGTCTGACCTATCCATCCCCTCCTCAATTTAGGAAGGTCTTTTAATTTGAGATAAGTCTCTTGCCTGAGCACCAAGTTGGTGGAAATGGCGCAGTATTTTACTTCGTTTAATTGGGTTATTAAGCCCATTACAGTTAAAGCTAATTAATTTAATAGAACATCCGCTAGACACCATTGACGTGTTGGGCAGGGTCATTGTCAGATAACAGCAATAAGATCCAAAAGAGAAAGCCTGGTGCCAAGATAAAAAAAAGAAAGAAACTTGACTGATCTGTAACAAGTCAAAACAAAAAGAAAAACAACAAAAAACTAGAGCTGTTGGGGTACTGGCACGTTTTGGTAGTTGCACATTTGAAGCAGAAATTATTTGAAAATGGCATAATAAACCTTTACATATTATGGATTGTTTTTTTGTTAGACCCTCAAAAATCAGCCTTCTGTGCATGTTTGGGCCCTCAAAATTGGCGTTGTTTTCTTGGCGAACAGTACCTTGCCACGCCCACAGCAATTCACGAAAACTCACAAACTTCGTGTTATGACATCATGAAGGCCTAAACACTCTTCTGAGCAAATATGAGGTAGATCCAGTTAACGTGGTTGGAGAAAAAAGTTGAATAAAAAATAAAAAATAATAAAAATAATAATTGCCAGTAGGTGGTGCTATCAGTACGAATAAATATAAATTCGTAGATGTATTCAGACCTTGACTCTCATCAAATGTGTAGCGATAATTGATGTCTTTTTAGACGAATTAGTAATTTGATCGGCGCTTGAGGAAGTCGTAATTCCCTCAATCGCCTATAATAGGGGCACCACGTTCTGTTTACTTTCAGTTTTGGAGAAACACAACGAATAAAATCCAAATCCTCATTTATTTATTCATAATCTTAAGTCGCCACATTCAATGTTTGTGGTTCTTTGTATTAATAAAATAATTACTAATCCACTCGGACACAAGCACGATTGAGACTGAACTAGATTTAGAAAAACATGCATTTATTCACTACGGTTACACATACAGAATCAAAACACTTCCTACCCAACTATCATACGGTGAAAAGAAAAGGGATACAAATTAAGCTAATTGAAATAAGAAAATAACAATTTAACAAGGTAGAAAGGAAAGGTTTGATTTGCCAAATCTGTGAGATATTTGAAATGGAAGTTGCACCAGCAATATGTCAAATTGGCTATGAGACGTGCAACTTACTGGAGTGGGTTGAATCGAGCTAGCGGAGGGAAGGTCGATTGAAGAAAAAATTGCTCCCAAAAAGGCAAAGTAAAAAATAAATAAAATAAAAATAAAATTAAATATTCCACAGTTAGATGAGGTGCGACGCAGCTCGGGGCTCCCGGCAGATGAGGGGCGGTGCAGATCGGCTCAAGGTGGATGGTGCTTTCAGGCGAGTTCGGGGCTTCAGCCGGAGTTGTACTCTTGGCGCGCGAGGGAGGTCCGCGTCTCAGCTGCCCAAATCCAGCTGCTGAGGCCGAGATCCGCTGTGTGCCTGCGTCCCGAGGGAGACCAGCCGTTGAACCAACTTGCGCTGCGACGGAACACTTGGAGGATGGAGCAGGTACGGGTTGACGCACGGGGATTGCGCGCTGCCAGAGTCCAAACTGTGGTCACTGGGTGACACACAGGGTCACGGAAAAAAGAAGAAGAAGTCAGTCTGGCGGGTGGGGTGCGCGCCGGGGTTTGGAGCACGGCAGCGGTTTGGTGCGATCGCCAACTCCGAGACCCTTGGTCGTTCAGGGAACAGAGATGCCACGGGGATGGAAAACATGGCACGGCACGGGGGAGTCCTTTTGTCAGTTCTGGGCCAGACGAGGGGAAAAAGTGAAGCAGGAGAGGATCGGAAGCAAAAGCGCTGAACGAAGTTCCCGTCGGCTGTTTTAAAGTATGTTTAAGTATGTACAGGACATGTATTCGGGCTGTAAGACAGTGGTGAAGTGTGATGTAGGTGTGACGGAGGATTTAAAGTGGAGGTAGGTACATCAGGGATCAGCTCACAGCCCCTTCAGGTCGTGACTAGAAACAAACATGTAAAGTTTGGGATTTTTTTAGAGCATGTACTAAGGAGTTACGCATTTCCTCTTTCATGGCGAAGGAAATATGAAACACAAAAAATTATGCCCTGCCCCCGTCAAATAGTATTTGTAAAAGTAAAGATTTTTTCCCCTGTTGATGGGCCAGGTCTAGACAATGTATGAGGTCAATCGTATCGTGTAGGAGAAATCGGCCAAAGAATGGAAATTTAGAAATTCGTAGCTCACTTTCTGTTCGTTTTAGTTTATGGCTCCAAAATACTTTTTTGTAGGTCTTGGGCTCCCTCATATACCAAAATATTTTCATAGATCTTGCGTAAACGTACAACCGGGGCTGCTTCGTTAAAAATTTGTAGTGGGTGCAAGTGCCAGATGTGTTTACCAAGTTTCATAAGTTTCTGTGCCATGTTTAGGCCCTCCAAATCGGCGTTGTATTCTTGGCGAACAATGCCTTGCCACGCTCAGCATAATTCGCGTAAACTCACAAACTTTGTGTTGTGACATAATGAAGGCCTAAACACTCTTTTGATGTCAACATGAGGTAGATCCAGTTAACGTGTTTGGAGAAAAACGTCGAAGAAAAAAAACTTTTAAAAAATCGTCATTAGGTGGCGCTATCAGTACGATGAAATATAAGTTCGTACATGTCTTCAGGACTGGACTCTCATCAAATGTGTGAAATTTGGAGAAGATAGGATCATCTGGGTCAATTTAAAGCAGCTTTTATTGTCAGACTTTGCATTAGCGTCATGGCCACGCCCTTTGCCGAAAAGTCACAATATTTGGTGTGGGGCATGATCAATGTGGCTTCTGTAACACATTTTCAACTGGACCATTTTCACGGGCTCGGTGCAATAGAGGAAAATGGAAAAAATGGAAAAAAAATCACCACTAGGTGGCGATATAGATATAACTGAATATTATCATATAGATGCCTTCAGGTTGATACTATTAACTCTTTGACTGCCAGACGTTTTCAGAAAAGGGATATTGTGAGTGCCAGCCGATTTAAGCATTTTGACGGATCTTTCAAGGTCCACAGAAAATGTTCTGTTTGGACTATGGAAACACACATACGACCAAATGAAAGATTGACCTCTCATCTTTCATCAGAAAAAAAGTTTGTTTCTACCTTATTCCGTTCTTCAGTAATCAACAATAGAAAATGGTTAGTTTCACCCAAATGCGCTTGTTTTGGACCAAAATACGGAGAAATCAAGCTTTTAGTGAAACGATATTATTTCATGCACTCTATTGAATTTTACACTTCTTTTGTCCATGAATGATGCCACAAACACCTAAATAGTGCTTTACTTCTATAAAACACTACCACCAAGAATGAAAAAGTGTTTTTTGATAGCAAAATAACAGTTTATTTACATTCAACATTCAACAGTGTAATAATTTGACAACACAATTTGGCAAACTATTTACAAATGTGTGCAACTGTGCATGTGTGGTGTGTGTATGTGTTACTATTTACAATTGTGTGGATGTTTCAACTACACACATTTTTTTTGGTGTGTATATAGTGTAACATTCCCCTGGGTGCAAGGGGACGCAGCAGGATTTGCACCACAGATTTGTTTCGCTGCGAATGCCCCTTCGCGTGCAGACCCTACACTTTCTTGCTGGCTTGTTTTTCCGGGGGGTAGCAGGTATGTATTGCAGTGTGTGTTTGGCCATGTTGCCATCAAGTCGACTTTCAGGATCGTTATACGGTGACCTGGTGTTCTGTCTGGCTTCCTCATGTCCTTCCGTTTGTATGCTTGTAGCAACGTCCTCCTCCTGGTCTTGTGGTAAGAGCCACCCTCTCACCACCTGCTGGATAAACTCCCAAAAAATGTTGACACTTCCCAGGATGTTTTGCTTTGTGCAGGGTAAAGGCATTGAACATACATATTTGAAACAGATATGCAACAAATTTTTTGTGCCATTTCAACGTCTTCCGCGTGAATGGGTGGTAAGAGATGTTTTGATCCATCTTATCCACTCCATTCATCGTGGAATTGTAGTCCAAAACACAGCAAATTGAAAACGGTATCAGGCAGAGAACAACTGGTACCTACATAGGGTTGCATATTGAAACAATATCCTGTTTGGGAGTCACACAGGATGTATGACTTGATTCCATATTTGATCGGTTTTTGGGGGTTGTAAACTTTGAACGATAGACGTCCCTGAAAATTCATCATTCCCTCATCAATACACACATTCCTCCCGGGTTGGAACAGTTCTTTGAATTTTTTTACAATATGATTGAACACAGGACGGATTTTGAATAGTTTGTCGTCTGAACTGTGTCTCTCGTTATTGTTAAAATGTAGGAAACTCCAGATGAGCTGGAAGCGGTTTCGAGGCATCGCGCGACTGAAAAATGGTGTTGTTTCAATTTAATCTTGAGTCCAATACATTTCTATACTGGGCTTGTTTATATACCCAGTAAGAAATTGGAGTGCAAAAAAAGTTTTAAGTTCGGACACAGACACTGGCTTCCAAGCACGACTCCTTCAGTGTGGCAGACTTTCAGTCTGCTTCTGCATAGACTGACGTGCATAGAGGTTTGTTTGGTCAGCAATGTGCTGGAGAAGTTCGTGTTTGGCTGCCAGCCTGCTTCATGCCAGCCAGAATTTTTGGGATCTGCAAATATACATTTCAATATATAAATATATATGTTTACCTTTTTTCTTGGATCCACTGGTTGATGTACATTCTGTAAATTATAGAAGACATTTACCATCAAATATTTTACTAGTGCTGTGTTGGAGAATCTTTTTTTTTTTTACCTTTATTCTGCTCACTGTGAGACGCGTCACCTTGAGCCCGATGAGCTACAACTGAAAGAAATATATACAATTACAATAATATCGAAAGACCGTTTTCTTTTGTTGTTGCGGTGTATTGAAAACACGTTTATACCTCTCTTTGTCGTGGAAACTGCAGTGGGACGTCGCTGTTAGCACGATCCACGATCTATGAATTGTACATTCACGTTACACGAGGTGCTAGCAGCGTGCCGGAAAAGTATCTCATAGCAAGTTTGCGCTTACCTTCACAGTCTTCTGAGGATGAAATACTGTCCGAATCACTGTCTCTGAGATCAGACTGTACCCACTCCTCCGAAGAATATCCATCGGACTCAGGGTACTCTTCATCGTCCGAATCAACGTCCGCGTTTGCAGAAGTGCTTGGTCGTGCACCACGTTTTCCGGCGTTAGCATCGCTAACCGGTGTCGCTTTATGACGTGGCCGAAGACGTCGCGTCAAAGCTGCAACTTCGGCGTCAACCTCGTAGTCACCATCATCATCATTGCCATCATCAACGTTCAATTTAGCACTGGTTGATGCTTCTCTTTTTTGAAAAAAACGATCAAGCGTGAGCTGCTTTCCACCGGTCGCCATTTTTGCTTCCTCTTCCATTGTCTCCACTCTCCTCAACACTCTAGCTCCGCCTCACGTCTTCTGCTACTGACGCCCACCCAACCTTGTGCAAAGAGAGTCATCGCTGCCATCTAGGGGCCAAAACAAGTCATTATACTAACTAGATCTGCTTGATACTTTCAGCACAGCTGCCCAAGGCTTTCCTTCACCCGTTTCCAAAAAAACAAAAAAAAACATAGTGAACGTCTTTTAACGTCTTCGGCGCCCCTCCGTAGGTTTTTACTAAACGTTATATAACGTTTATGGCAGTCAAAGAGTTAACATACATGAAAAGTTCGGGATTTTATGGCGCATGTACAGGAGAGTTAATAAACATTTGGTCTTTTGTGGCGAAGCAAATATGAAATGCAAAGTTTGAGGCCCTGCCCCCGTCATAATATTTTGAAAACTCAAGATTTTTTCCCCAGTTGTTGAGATGATACAGGCCAAGTTTGAACTCAATTGAATATATCGTCTAAGAAAAGGGGTCAAATGTATGACCCCTGTGAATGTGCAAAAATTGTACTGCATCGTAGTGGCATGTCTGCTGGATGATGCACACGTTTTCATTTTTAATATTAGGTCTCCGCTTATTATTATTATTATTTTTTCATTGCAAATATTTGCATTTTTGCTCAATAGCTTCCAGGTTATGTGACCTTATTGACCCCAAATCAGTGCAGCTTCATAGTGGCATGTCTGCTCGATAATGCACACCTTTTAATTTTTAATATTAGGTCTCCACTTATTTTCAATGATTTTTTTTCCTGCAAAAAATAGCATTTTAGCTCAATAGCTTCCAAGTCATGTGACCTATTGACGCCAAATCAGTGCTGCATTGTAGTGGCGTGTCTGATGGATTTTCCACACCTCATTTTTTATTTTCAGGTCTCCAATAATTTTTTATGATTTTTTTTCCCAGCAAATACTAGCATTTTTGCTCAATAGCTTTCAGGTCATGTGACCTATTGACCCCAAATTCATACTGGCTCATAGTGGCATGTCTGCTAGATAATGCACACCTCTTTTTTTTATTTTTTATTCCATTTCAATCTGTCCTTCGTTTTAAATTAACTTAATATTGTAAATATCAACGCTATTGCTCAATACCAGGTAATGCAACCTATTCCCCCCACAACGTGAATTGGTGTTGATATAGTGAAACTGTTAATAGTTAAAACATCTTTTAAACTGCTTTTCCATTCAATTTTATTTTGAAAAACTATTTTATTTTGAAAACCGGATGACGTGCTCTGCGCCATCATCCCTTCGCGCACACTACCGTAAATCCTAGAAAAGGGCGAACTTGAAATGAAAAGCGGCTGGCTTGACTCCGTAAAAAGAAGAGGCGGCTAGCTTCACTGCAGTCCCAAATATGCTCGCCGGAGACTTTTATTTCAGCCAAGATGATGATGATGATGATGACATTGCCACTGCCGCCCATGCGGCTTTCGCTTCGCCGGAGACGACGGCGAAGTCCATGAATGTGATCCGGATTTGGATCCGAATATGCTTGACTAGTATGTGCCTTCTAGCACACCAGCAGCAAGACATCGCCGGACCCACTCGAATGAGGAGGTAAATGCTAACTCGCTTTCAATTTCCCATTCATGCCCTCATCAGTCACTTTGTGCACATTTACATGCCCCACTATACTATAAAGTTGCCAGTAATACTAATAATATATGTACGGTTCATGCATTTTGTAGATGTGAATGAAAACATGCCGCGTAAATGTGCAGCTAGATAGGCAGAGGTTGAATGCTTAGCACTGAGGAATGAATGGTGTAACTGTGTGTGCGTGTGTGTGTGTGTGTGCGTGCGTGTGTGTGTGAGACAGAGAGAGAGAGAGATTGGGAAATGTAAGTCTATAGCAACAACAATAATAAAACATTGAAAAAAGTGTGGTCATTGTACATATTTCTATAAATTACAGATTGTCCACCCAGAAGCCATGCATCTAGTAGCCAAAGAGCTCGCACTCCCTCTCCCTCTCTCTCACTTCAGACCTTCATCACAGCCACCAGCGGAGGAAGGAATGCTGATGTTGAGGGTGTGAGAAGTTGCAGAGCTCCCTACATGACAGACTCACCAATTCGGTTTGCAACAATACACAAGCACAAACTTGAACATTTGCCACCCACCACCACAAAAGCCAAGCCGCAGAAAAGTGCATGTGCCAAGGAAACTCAGTGAGACTAACAGGTGGTGTGAGACTTGTGCCTTTGCACCAAGGCAATATGCTTTATTTTATATCACACACACACACACACAAAATATGTAATTTGTAGGGTGGAGGACACGCGGACACACGGCATGTACACACAAACTGAACTCTTGCACTTTTGTTCACGATACATTTCTAAGGTTCAATAGTTTTATGTGCAAATAAATTATTTTCCTATAAAAAGCCTTTTTTGTAATGTTGTTTTGTAGAAGGAACACATTATTGAGATATTTGAGCTGTCACAAAAGCAAAAAAAATAGTAGTGTCATACTTGAAATTATGCTTGAAATGCTTGCTTTTACAAAAAGTTAATTTTCTCTTAATTTCTGAAGAAAATGTTCTAATGCTGATTACTCACGAACGGAAAAAAGTTAAATATTTGTTTCTGCTGAAAGAAGAGAGTCTCATCTTTCATGTTTATATAGCAATATAACATAATATGTGGGCCCTGCAAATCAGTCAAAATCTGGTAAAATATGTGGGATTGTGAAAATGGGTGGGATTCAATTAGTTAATTAGTACATTCTACTCCCCCTCTACCCTCCACCCCGATCCTGTCATTTAGCATCTAAATCAAATTCTAAATGGTACTGTAATGAAACTAATCCGCAGATTTGACTCCAAATTGTGAGGCAAAAATCCATTGTTATTTTTTAAGTTTATCAACACCTTTCTTGTTGAATTTACAAACCTATACCCAGAAGTTTCACAGTGTACGATGTGGGGTGATCTCTGGACTCCTGGTCACACGCCACCTTAATTCTGAGGAGAAAATTTGAGGTGTGTCAATCACAGGCAAAATAGGATTAATTACTTCCCATCCAAAATACTAATTTTTGGGTACATTTTAGGCCACAACGTTTTTTACTTATTCTCACAATGGATGAATTTGGTCAGTCAATTTATTTTCCAAATAGCAAAATTGAAAATCAGTACACGGGATTGCAATGGGGTCTCAGGTTGAGCAGGCCTTTTTGACCATTGCATCCTAAGTGCTTGTTATTCCGCACTGTACTCTCTGTTCTTCTTCCACAATGTTCCTCATTGTACCTTCAGCCTGTTTTCCTCTTTTGGGTTCAACCAAAACCTCAATTCCACAAAGACACCATGGTATCGACATCTAACAACAAATATTGTATTTTATTTGTGTGTTGTAAGATTATCATAATTTAAAGGTACCTACTAATAAATGTATATCTTTATTAAGTTAGTGAGTAGATGATGGTTTACCAACAACAAATGATAGAAAATTATAATCAGTAGCTGATGCCTCGTTGCAGACGCTGGGTGCTGCAGCAAATCCTGAGAGGGCTCTCAGCTGTGGATTGCTTTGGAAAGCACGGTGAAGCAGATCAGGCAGATGTAGAAGGGAGTCATCAGTTCAGTTACCATCTTGCCGAAATACTCCACAAAGAGCTGAATGTCTGCTCTGATGCTGCATGTAGTTATCCCAGCAACTACAATGCATGGTCGCACCGCATTTGGGTGCTGCAACACATGGCAAAAGGCAATGTCAAGGTATGTAGGGGCCTCTTGGCAGTCTCTTGGTGTTGTCCAAAATACTGTGCAGAAAATTCGGGAAATTACAGTTACTTGATTGTTCTAATGTTAATTTTCAATCACGCTTGTTAGTCTTTGTTTTAATACCAAAAAAAACCATTATTTTATTAATCTAGTTTTAATCAACAAAAACGGTCAATGTTTTAATCTAAAACGATTTTACATAAAATGTTCACATCTTTTTGATGAAAAACAACTTGACACAATTACAGTATATAAACAAGTGGCTACTAGGGCTCCATGCTATGAGCTAGTAAATTAGCCATCATTAGTTAACGATCAGATTAACATTATTGTTGGAACGTTATAGCCGTTATTTGATTGTTCTAGTGTTAATTTTTCAATCACGCTTGTTAGTCTTTGTTTTAGTACCAAAAAAAACAACATTTTATTTTTATTATTATTATTATTTATTATCAACAAAAACAGTCAATGTTTTAATCTAGTTTTAGTCAGGACGATCATTTTACCCCTGTATATATTTTTTGTCAGCAGATAATGTTGAACATTTGGGATCTAAAACAATTTTACATCAAATGTTCACATCTTTTTGATGAAAAACAACTTGACACAATTACAGTATATAAACAAGTGGCTACTAGGGCTCCATGCTATGAGCTAGTAAATTAGCCAGCATTAGTTAGCGGTCAGATTAACATTATTGTTGGAACATTATAGCCGTTGGGTTAAATTTTACGTTATAAAGATAATTTACTCTTCTTTTTTTTTTTAACCTTTCACCTTGAATGGTAAATTGTACTTCATTTATATAGCGCTTTCCCACCTTACAAGGCCATCAAAGTGCTTTGCATTCGACTACTCACCTACTGATGACCCAGCATCAGTAGCAACTAGAGGTTCAGTATCTTGCTCAAAAATACTTCGACGTGGTCACAATGGCATGGGATCGAACCCACAACCTCGAAAAACGATCGCTCTACCACTGAGCCACACCACACCATGTTTGTGCATGTTGCACTCGCTAGCTGCAGATTTGAAAGGGGGTGTTTCACTGTGTCACATGACAGTTTCACAGTGACAGATTAGCAGCGACAAGATTTTACAAAATCATATTTCCGTCTCGTTTTTGTTCATGAACTAAAATGTCCATAGATTGTAGCCCAGTTTTTATTAAGTGAAGTACTCTTTCGTCTCGTCTTCACTACTTGACAAAAATGCATATTGATTTAGTCCCAATTGTTTATTATTGAGTGTTTTAGTCTAATCTAGTCTAGTTTTAGTCCGGTGAAAAATGTGTGTTAACGAAAATTATTTTATGTTTAGCTTTTATTGATGAAATTTACAATAGATTGTTCTAAATTAATGCTAAGCTAGGTGACATCACATTCGGCACGACATTGTTTTGGAGCTCCACAAAGCATGGATTGAACTGGCAGTGAACCCCAGCTCCAGCACTGAGCTCATATGGGAAAGAGATGTTAGTGTCATGGCGCTTGTAGCCACTGTAATTGACAATTATAAAGTATACCAGTAGCTCTGATCTGAAGGTAAATGTCAAGTATTTATAAGGCCCTGTGTTTTGTTCCCTTTAAGGTTTTCCATGATGAGCTGTCCACAATGCGTCAATGGGTGTCGTTGCATGTATCGGATCATAGTGGCTTTCACTACCGTCAATTCCTGCTCAAGAAGCTAATCGAAGAGTTGTCTTTGACACCAGCTCCTGGCAAAAACTGCTCACCCCAGCATCAGTTCAGAGTCGTGCCTACCAGCTACCTCTTACCCTCTGTCACTCTCCTGGCTAATGGGGAGCAATCAGGAATAGAGACAATGGAAGAAGATGAGAGGGACCTTGAATTAGCAAAACTGTTTGAGTACTTCCACCACGAGATGGAATTATGCTCAGACCTGATCCGGTCTTTCCCTGGACATGAGACCCTGTGGAGTCACAGGTGAGGTTCCCAAGTGACTATTACATATAATAATAATAATATCATGGCTTGACATTAACTTTTTTGCTCACCATCAACTGTGGCTAGTGGTATTCCAGAGTTACTAGCCACTGTGCATTTTCACTAGCCTCATTTTTTTTGTTAGATATAATAATGTGGTATGCAACCTAAAAGAGATAAAAGATAAAAGAGAATCAACCCAACATTTGCATATTGTCACATCACTTCCTGTTCAAAGTGCCATATATGGATCTGACCGTCAGTGACCTGATTGCTTATAGACTTACCAATATTTGGTGCATCCATAGCAATATGTGAATAAGGGCCATTCTCCCGTCATTTGTGTGACATCCACACAACAATTATTTGAGCTGAAGCAATCGAGACCTTACAAATTATGGGAGATTATTTTTTTAGGTTAGCTCTGTCAGCATATACTGTATAGAGTAAGTAGTTTAGCTTTTTCACTTCCCTTCTCAGAGATACTGAGACAAATATGCTGTCACATCTGTGACTCACAAAAATTGAATTTTGCTAAATACATTTTAACAAGTTCAAAAATTTATTTTTGCTAGAACTTTGAGGACAAAATAATAATGAAAAGTACAAGCAATACTACATCAATTAACACTTTTTAAAACAAAAATAGATTTTTTTGTGAATAACCAAAACTAACAGTCAGGGGCGGTTCTGGCTCGATTTGCGCCCTGTGTTGTGTTGTAAACACTACAAACTAAACTAGGTTGCCTATGGGTGAAATATAGTGCCATCACATGATGCCTCAATTCTAATAGTTGCTAGTCCAGCAAAACTAAATACCAAATGAAATACAGTCGAGTTTTGTAGCAACATATTAGCAAGAGGCTAATAAATAGCTGATAGCCAACTCTCACTGTCACTCTCATCATGCACTCAGAAATCAGCCAACCTTTTCTATTCCTAATCTCCTTTTTTCCCCTAAACTGGCTTCCTTTCAGTTGTACTTTTGATCCATCCTCTTCATTTAATTAAGTCTTGAGTCTCGACATCATAGACTGCTAACGCCGTCCTTTCACCGGGCCGTCAATCAACCAGAGTCACGTGACGTAAACAAGTTTGTTTTTCCCTCGCCCCCTCCACTTCTGCAGTCGCAAATTGCCCACCTGCCCACTCCCCTCTCTCACTTGCCTCCGCAGCAAGTTGACGTTACGATGAGGGCACAACCGCACTTACTCCACATGGAAATGTGAGGTAGTCGAAAAATAGCAAGGTTTATTTTTCCCAAATTTTTTTTTATGGCGCCTGTGCGCCTGCACATTGGGCGGTCGGTCGCCCACATTGCCCATAGCAAAAAAAACGCGCTGCTAATACGGAGAGAAATTTGTCTGTTTGATTTGCAACCTCAAAAAATTTTCAATTAAACAAAAAAGGGATTTCAAATAAAAAAAAAAGATTAGCAAAAAAAACAAAAAACTTTTGCAAGCAAGTTTTGAGGGTTTTTTTTCTGTGCAACTCCTGACTTTTGGTTCCAAATTTGTTTTGCGGTTGCAAATCTTTTTCTGTCTTGTGTGGGCGGGGTCCTCCGCTCAACCGATGATAGAAGCCTTTTCATTGGTCATCTTGGAAGCCGCTGCAACAACGTTCATTGGTCACCTAGGAATGGGGGTGTGACAATGTCCGTCTGACTTTTCCTGGCTCATTATACAGTCGCCGCCAGCATCGAGGTAAATATTGCTATTTTTTTAACTTTTCAGTTTTAATTATATCTTATATTTATCTAAAAGCAACCCTTGATCTATCGTTTATCCGGTGCTTTGGTCTAACCATTACCATTAGCGTAATCACTCACTCAGTATGGCTTAGCCATGCTAGCTAGCTCTAATAGTCTGATACCTGACTCATTCATGAAGCTATGTTGTTGGCAGTCGAAACACACACATATACGGCTCACTGGGATAGCTGTTAGTATGAAGTTTTGTTGTTTTTTTTACTCATAAAGAAACCCTTGCATTCGCTTCACATACAAGCAGGACTGGGCGTCAAATGTATTTACAGTAGCTGCTTCCCCTACATCTTGGATGTAGATAATAGAGATTAAATTTGTGATAGTTGGGAATTAAAATATTTGTAAATAACTTTCATCTGTGATTGTTATAATGTTTATTGCTCATTTGTTAACTCTACAAATCATATGTCAAACACAGCTTACCTGATTAAAAACAAAAAACTACTTTGTATGTTTGTCACTTATAAGCTACTTATATTTTCTTTACTATTGAAGATGTGAAACCAGAAGATGAAAATGGAGGAGTCTCCTCCGTTCCTGAGGTGGTGCAGGCCCACAAGGATCTGTCTCAGAGAGGCTGTTCCACATGTCCTGTTTTTACCTGAACAGCAAAAGGCTTTATTATTGATGTGAAAATTTTGTAAAATTCATATGCAGAGTTTTCTAAAAATAAAAGACAAACTGCTTGGCACAATAATTTATTTTCATCTGTGACATAAACAAATGTACAAAAATATATAAGTTTTTGCTCAGAGAATCCAGACTTGAATTTAGTTTAAAATCTCTGGAGGGAATTAGAAATCAGGGTGATTACAAGAAGAATTTATTGCTAAAGATGAATGAGCAAAAATATCAGCCGTCATGCAAAAGCTGATCAGCAACTATAACATGTGTTTCATTTGTTGTGATAACCAATAAATGCTTTTCTGTTGTGTTCTGTATTTGAGAAGGGTAAGAATAATTTTGGATGTGCCCCTTTCTGTTTGAATATGCCGTATTTTCACGACCATAAGTGCACCGTATTTATAAGGCGCAGTCACAGTTACTGGTG
>NC_141243.1:27965196-27987696 GCF_054856555.1 Leptonotus elevatus
GTCCTCCGCTCTAAGGACTATAGCAAGGGGCTTAACTGCCAAATCAAACAAATATGGGGAAAGGCCACAGCCTTGCCTGCAGGATCTATGAAGGGGGAATTAATCTGAGATAGTGCTATTAGTATTACGGAAGTAGTCAGTCACAGTAGTTCCAACGCCACAATAATCTCCTTCCTACACCCACTGTTTCGTAGCACTGTATGTTTTTTTTTTTTTTTTTTTTGCTGCCACCGCTGTCTTTCTTTGGGCCCATGTCGAAGAAAATTGTCCTGAAAAAATCCAAATGCACTCACGAATGTACAGAGCACCTCAGAGTGTTCACTCACTGACTGGAAATAAGCAGTGCTTCGTGTCAATGACCACAACGTGAGCATTCGGCATTGCTCAGCTTCACTCGGCTACCCGTTCAAGGTACATTCGGCTTTGCTTGGGTGTTCAAACTCCGAGACCGAGGTCAAACTCCGAGGCATTTTTTACTCAAATGTTTTGGTTGAAGTCCGATTTGTACGAGTTCCGAGACGTTCAAAATCCGAGGTTCCACTGTATTAGGGTTAGTAGTTATCTCACGCAGACCCGTTCAAATTTCAGGAATGGCACTTTTAGCTGCGGCTCATTTAATCTGGTGGGCTAAAAGCTTTCCGGCCCTTTCCCCATGCTCATAAAATATTTGTTTCGATTTAAAAAAAAAACAGCAGTTCCGTTTGTTTAGTAGAAAGGTTATCAAATTCAGTTTT
Organism: Leptonotus elevatus; assembly: GCF_054856555.1. Taxonomy (NCBI): domain Eukaryota; kingdom Metazoa; phylum Chordata; class Actinopteri; order Syngnathiformes; family Syngnathidae; genus Leptonotus; species Leptonotus elevatus. The sequence goes on from NC_141243.1 coordinate 27,965,931, forward strand.
TAACAACAACTTCTCTCTATAAAGCTCTGGCGTTGGTTCCTCTGCGTATTTACGGTCCACCTCTGCTATGCAATGAATTAGTTCCTCCAAGTGTTGATTTTGTTTCTTCCTCTCATAAGCTGTATATGAAATTATCTGTCCCCTCAAATATGCCTTGAAAGCTTCCCACACTGTAGTTAAAGGTGTCCCTGGCGTGAGATTCAATTCCCCCAAAAATCAATTTGTTGTGAAAAGATTTTTTTGAACGAGTCTGTAGACAGTAACAAGGAAACAAACCGCCATATCCGGCATTGCCTGACACACTCTGGAAAACAAATATCCAGCTGTACTGGAGCATGGTCAGAAATAATTATACTATTATATTGGCAATCCTTGACCATAGGGAGAATCCCATTGTCTACTAAGAAATAGTCCATCCTGGAAAAAGAGTTATGAACTGGTATTGTCTAATAGTTGGGTTTGCCTTCCGCCACGGATCAAAAAGTACATATGTGTCCATAATTGATTTAATATGCCAGCATTTGAGATCCTGCCGACCAGATGTGGGATTTGATCTATCTAATTTAGGATACATAATGCAGTTAAAGTTGCCCCCTATTATCAATCGGTTGTTGTTAAGATCTGGTAATTTTGATATAAAATTGGTGAAAAAAAGCGGACCGTCCCATTTGGGACCGTATACATTAGCCATTGTTACTTGTACACCATACAATTTGCCACTCACTATAACATATATACAACCGGAGTCACAAATAGTGTGAGACGAAACAAATGGAATGCCTTTTCTAATCAAAATGGCTGTACCATGTGCCCTATCATCATTTTTCGAACAAAAAAGTTGCCCTATCCAAGCTTTCTTTAGTTTTGTACATTCACTCGATCGTAAATGAGTTTCCTGCAAATACATGATGTCACTTTGTGTTGTTTTCATGTGCGCAAACACCCTACTTCTCTTCACTGGATTGTGGATTCCCTTTATGTTCCAGCTCAGAAAACGGATATGACTTGGTCTTTGTCTATTAGACATTGTACAACCAAAATAAAAAAAATAAAAATAAATATGAGTCCCTGTCTGACTACAAAACTAAAACTAAGCCCAAAATCCCTGTGCTGATCTACTGAACCTGTCGAGATCGCACTACCCTCTTGTAACATCCTTTCACGGAAAACCTTGTAAACTATAATCATAACAGGCCCCAACCGGGGCGAACCGAGACACATGACATGGATAAATGTTAAAGTAGAATTGCTTGCATACAGCTAGCAAAATAACATAAACCAAAGTTTTCCCAAACACCTTCCTTTCCACATGATTCCCCCGTACCTCGCCCACAGCAAGGACTAAACATAATTTGCATGTTGTAACTTAAAACACTAGGCTTACACCCAAAAAATATGAATTGTCCAACTTCTTAATGAGTCACATTGTTGGAACAAAAGAAAGGAGAGGGGCAGGATCGTCAACAATGAGGTCAGTGTCCTTACCTTTCACAATTTGTCATCAACATCTAGATCCCATTGTTCAATTGATTAAATCAACTTAGTCATCCTAGGTTTCAAATTCTTCTCAATATATTAAACCGCTGCCGTTGGATCTTCAAACCGCCTTTCTTGGCAATCCGAGTTGGTGATGCGTAGTGTCGCGGTGAATCGAACACTAAACTTGACACTCTTGCAGCTCCGAAGTAGACTCTTAGCTTCAGCAAACGCCGCCTTCCTCTTCTAACCCTAACCCGTGTAATCAGGGAATATGCTCACTCGCTTGTTGGGAAAGGTCAGCGGCACCGAAAGGGCCGCCACTCTGAAAACCTCATCGCGTTCCCCCAAGTAGTGGAAATTAATAACGATAACTCTGGGAGGTCCCCATTCGGCGGCACGCCGGGCACCGCTGAATGCTACATCCAATGTTGGAGTGAAATCAAGCACCAACAGCTCCTGCAGCATCTTAGCAATGCTTGCTGCTAGTCGCATCCCCTCGCTTTATTGAAACCTTCTTTTATTCCGATCAAGCGTGCGTTGAGCCGACGTTGTCCCTTGCCGATGTCTTCCACTTTCTGGCGGAGCAAAGTGACCTCCGCCTTCAGCACAGCAATCTCACTTCTGCGGAGGTCGACTTTTCCGCGTACGTATTCAGGCCGTATTCCAACTTGCTGAGACGGGCTTCCTGCTTCACCACTTCCTTCCGTAGCGCGTCTATTTTGGAATTCAAGTTGGCTGTGCTCGAATCTATCCGTGCCAGAATCTTGCTTTCGCTGCTTGCAATGGCAGCCATGACAGCAGATAGGTCCGTAGCCTCCTCTTCCGATGAGTCCTCATTCCTCGAAGCCGTTTAAGCCGAGTCCGGGCCTTTAGTAGGGGCCTCTTTCCTGTCGTGTTTCCACTTGGGCATTTCAGCTCAGCAGTGTATTTTGGAAAAAAAAAAAAAAAGAGGTTGTCAGCACTTGGTGCACCTGCGATTTAACGGCGGCAGAGACGGTATGAACCGTCCAAGTTATTTTGCAAAAAATATATTTCTTGAAAAAAGGTTCGACCCGGTTGGGAGCACTGCACAAACACGTCCTCAAATACCGCTGCTCACTCGCGCCCTCAGTTAGCTTGTCCACTAGCTTCACGTTCACGTGCACCAGCTCCGTCACAGCCTCTTCCACATTATGCATTCTCTCCTCCATCTTTCCAATCCTCTCCTCCGCTTCTTCTAACCTGTTGGTCACTTTTGCGATGTCCTTTTTGATGCTTTCAAGTTTGTCATTGTTTTCTTGACGAAACTCTCGAATCTTGTAGAAGTACTCAGTATTCCGCCATGGATCGTGTTAGCTGGATAGCTTTACGTCCGTGGATTAGCGTTAGCAGCTAATGCTAGTGTTACTCAGAAACAATTTCCTTAGTTTTGAAACTGCCTCCAAATCATATTTCTTGGCGTATTTCTCACCCCCTCGATGTTGTCTTCAATTGGTGAAATCAAATATCATTTATTTAGAGGGCTATTATTTTAATTACTTTGGTTCAGTCTGGAGCTCCCTTACACCACAGCCATCACGGCAAAATCCATCTGCATTTTCTTTAACAATGGGCTTTTCACTTCTTGTAAATGAAATAATAACGGCGGGCCCTTGACTGATAAGCCTGCTCGTCACAGACTGCTTACATTTCCTGTCTAGCTGACCCTCCCTTTCTTCTCCAAAAACCTAACCAGGCTGCATAAAGAATCTTCCTATGATAATTTACTACACTCTCACAGATCACTTCTTGTCGACTGCTCTGTAAGACTTGTGTATTTTTGAAGGTTCAAATATGTCCTTAAATTTGAATAGTTAGATGTGTCATGAGCTGTTGTTGCTCAATGTTCAATGATTTTGGTGCCTTAATTGTTTACAAACTTACAGATTCTGCAATCATCAACAGTCAGGACACCCTTCCGTCATCGTTAATTCGTCAATATTTCAAGCCAAACTACATTGTAATGTCAATCTGTCATTTGTCATTCCCTCAGCGAAATGGGTGACCGCCATGGCATCCGTCCATTGACGGACTGACAAACCTTCCGTCAATTATGACGGAATGCTTTTTTTCCAAACCTAACCTTAACGTCAGACTCACATGAAACTCCATGCGTAGGCATGACTGACACCTAGTTGTAGAAACACTGCATAAAATGCTTCCAAAGTCATTGTTTGTGAGACCAATTACAATCATGGTTTCATGAAATAAAATTCCAAACATATTACACATACAAGCATAATATCTAAGTAAAATGCAGATTTTATAACCGAAAAAATAAGAGTCATTGTGCTTCGTAGACATTGATATGCCATCAATTGCAGTACGTAAAAATGGAGATGACTGTTTGGCTGTCAGCTCACAAATGCAAATCATTACTCCTCTGGGCAAAGATCTCCGCTAGCCGATGATGTCACACTACGGCAACTCGACTCGAACAAACTGCATTACACCCCATGAAATAAGAGTAATGTGCTCGTTTATTAGTTCAATTATGATAATGAGAATTAACTGAACTTTGACTTGTGTTAGGGATGCACGATAATGCTATTTTCAAACAATACGATAAACCAATAATTTAGAAAGTGCCAATGTCGATAACCGATAAGCCGATAATTGTTTACAAAATTAACTTGAATACAAATATACTTTTGAGTCCTACTACAAGTCTAACATGTTCAAATACATTAGAACATTGTGTAAAGCCACCATGAAGCGGAATTTTATTGATATATCGGCTTCAACGACAACTAGTAAATCATTTTGAGTTTGCCAAAACAGTCATGTTTTAAAAATGCAACAAAAAATTGTGAAGGTTAACATTTTGGGGAGACACAGTAAAAAAAAAAAGAAAGCCCACACTGGTGACTGCCATGTCACCATGATGCATCTTCTGTGAACACAAGGTTGCACGCATTATGTCACAAATATGCATATACTGTATGCAAATATAATTATCGGCCAATTTCTTTATTATCTGTATGACGTCAAATTGGTCGATAATTGCATGTATGGGTTACAGGCCAAAGGACATATCATACAAGTCATAGTTATGATGCTATTTTGTTTTTATGATGATGTATTTTATTAGTCATGCTGATGTATGTTTATTCCAGTAAGAAGCTCAGTCAGGCAGCGTTGAGCTGCGGAGACACACGGTTTTCTTACCGTTTGTCACTATGTTTATTGTCAGTTTGTTTTGTTAGTAATTAACAACCTTAAAGACAAGAACGGACTCAAGTGGATTACTAACAACCAGGATAAAGTACAGTAGATGCGTGTAAGCCATAACACGCAGCAAACTGCACCAACAAAAGTTAAAAAAAAAAAAACTTCTCTGATTCAACTCAATTCATTGGACTTGGAGTAGCATTCTGATGATCGCAACATTGAACTTGATACAGACTATTTCTTGATCATCTTGGAATTAATACAAGAAGCTTTACTTTGGAGCTGACAACGGCTAACAAGTCTTTCATCTTACATCACAAAGACTGATGTGGATACATCAACCATGGAAACCCAACAAGTGAAATCTAAAGAGGAAACCATAGATACATCTGCAACAAAACCTCCAAACACACAACTAACGTAATCGAATTCAATGAACTTCAACTGGACAAAGTCTTCCTAGAAAACAAGATGCAGCAAAGCAAGGTTAAGTCAGATAGGCTGTATGAATTGATGGACGAAATGACCGTTTGGATGGATACAGACTATAATGTGAATTTGATTGAAAGAAAGTTGGGCGAATTTGTAGCGCACATACGACAATTTCGTGAGCTGAATAGTTCTGTTAAAGACTTGATGAAAGAAGTCAAGTCAGACAAAAACAGGATAATCAAGAGTATTTGTTTAATACAAAGATCAGGGATGTGATTTTTCCGCTAATTCGCGGAATTCCGCTTTTTTTATCTCCAAAAATAAAATGTTACAATTTTTTAAGTGGTAAAAAATCCGATTTCGTCTCTCGACAGCATTCCATTTTAGTGTTTCCGTAACTGAAATGAAACTGATCTTGCGATTGGCTGAAGTCTCCGTGTTGGCCAATAAACGCGCTTGTTATAAAGGCATAGGCGTATGCCATTGTTTGTTGACCAATAAACGCGCTTGTTATAAAGGCATAGGAGTATGCCATTGTTCATTTCTCAGACGTTTTTGCCGGGTGTTTAAAGAAAGATGTCCGTGATCGAACACAAAGATGCTCCGCGAGTTAAGGAAATTGACAAGATCGTAAAAAACAAGTTTCGATGGGACTGGTTAGAGAAGGATATTTCTACAAATGTTGGAAAGAAGAATGTGACGAATTTGTTCAGTGACTTTATTCGGAAGATCGATCGTGCCGGGAAAGCGCTTTGCATTTGGTGCCATGATACCATTGACTGTGGTGGGAGAGGTTTCAAAGCTCTTGAAAGTCACGCAAAGAGCAAAAAACACGTGAAAGAACTCCAGTCAAGAACAACAAATTATTCCATCGCTGGAAGTTTTGGTGCCCAAACGAAAACTCCAAAACTTTACGGCCTCCATCCCTTATTGACATCACAATCGGAAGCGGTAATAGAGAGACGTGAACCTGTACCAGTTGCTGACAGAGTCGTGAATTTTGAGGTCGGTGGTAAACTTTTCAAATTAATCGAAATCAAATTTTCGAAAATATTATAACGTAATAAAAATGGCCATAAATATTTAACATGGTTAATCATTGACACAAACTCAAATGAATGCTGCATGTTTGCACTTTTCAGCTTTCAATATGTTGACTGTCTTGATGTATGCAGTTACAGAGATGATCTTAGTCAATCATGCATTCGACGAATGCATGATTGTGTTTTTACCAGAGCTTGCTGCATGAGGTATTTTATGTTTTTGTTATGCATTATGTATTAAATTAAGAATGATTGATTAAATGATTTATTGCATGGTAAATATATATGATGATATTCTCAGTGATAGTTTTTAAAAGCAAAGGCAGTCCAATGTTTTTGAATGTGACTGATTTTGAGTTGACTAAAACTGCAATTTTATATGGGATAGCTCAATATACATTGAAAATTTATGCTGTTGTTTTGTCTATTTCTTTGTCATCTGAGTGCATTGAAAGTACTTAAAAACACGGAAAACCCATGAGCTCTGGACCTAGCTGAGTGCCCGCGGCCCCCAAGACCCCCGGCTAAATTTTCAGATAATTTCACTTTGGTCAAATCACATCCCTGAAAGATGGTTACATTCAAACACCATATTGCTCATGTGAATAGTTGGCTGGATATAACGTGCACAAAAATTTATGAGGGAATCAAAATAAGTCAATGAAATTGTTAATCCTTGTGACAGTGTATCAATGACATGGTCTAGAAGTCGTAAAGGGTCTGACAAGTTCTCATCGTTCCTAAGTTCCTCACATAAAAGCTCAAAGGTAACTGTAATAGAATGAAGAAGTTAGATTAATGAAGGCTAAAATTGCAGCAATAGAACAAGACACCAAAAACTGTAGCACTAGAATCTTTGTCTAATATTGCAGCAATGGAACAGGAAGCTACACTTAAGACGACGGAGGAATGGGAGAACATAATACAGACACTTTAAACGACGGCAACGGAGTGGGAAAATAAGTTTGAAACAGCCAAAAAGGTGGCAAATGAGCATCTTAAAAACCCAAGAGAATATGAGGGCAGTAAATTGAATGAGTATGAGGATTATAGAGCTTTAATTAGGACACCATATGAACAGACAAGTGTCAAGGGTGATCCAAGCAAGTTTACAACATGTTCTTACGCCCGTGAGGAAGTCAAGGGCAGCAGTAACACAGAGAGAGAAAGAGTCGAGCGACAAAATAGGAACAGCCTTGCAACTCTTGATAAAACATACCCTTGCTACTTTGCCACCATAGAACAGGTCTGTCTTTGATGGAGATCCAATTGAATAGGATCCCTTTATGACATCATTTCAACATCAAGTGGAGGAGAAAACGGAACATGACAAAAGTCATCTACACTATTTACAGCTGTATATGAGTGGAAAACCCAAAGAACTGGTGAGAAGTTGTATGCGCATGAAACCAGAACAAGGATACCGTGAAGCCAAGAAGCTACTAGCGGAACAGTATGGGAATCCTTACAAAGTTGCTAGAGCATACATTGATAAAGCTTTGAACTGGCCTTTTATTAAAATGGGAGAAAGTGAAGTTTTACATAGATTTTGCTGTGTTTTCTCACTACCTGCATCAATTCCATGCCAGACAAGTAACACATGGAGCAGTTGAATAGCATTGAGAACAAAAGAGCCATCCTCTACAAACTCCCTTAAGGTCGTTAGGATCAGACGAGAAGAAAGAACTTTCACTTTCGAAGATCTCAAAAGACAGTTAGCAATATGTATGACTGTTAGCAATATTGTGTACACGTTTTTACTTAATGCATTTCACTTAATGAAACAGACCGTGGACCGCATAACAAATAATGACTACATTTACATGCAGGCAATAACCCTTTTAAAACCTGAATATTGGCAATATTCGGGTTTTGAAAGGCCATGTTAAACATGCACAATAACCCGAATATTCTCTTATTCGGGTTTCTAAAACCCCGAATAAGCCCCTTGGGTACCCCTTTCATAACCGGAATACTGGTTCATATAAATGCAATCAAAATACCTCGAATCAACGGGGCATTGCTTTTCGTTGTGCGCATGCTCACAACCTCTTCTTCGTGTCCTTTTCCTCTTCTTCGCTTATTTGCACTCGCACGATGGTGTCCGTACTTCACCCCATAACATCGGGTTATTCTAAACGGCATGTATACGGGGGTAACTGTCAACTTGCGCATGTAAACGTGTTTTTACGATTTTTCCAGAAACCCGAATTCTGACCATAACACGTATATTGCCTGCATTTAAACGTGGTCAATGACCTCCCAGGCCTGTTCCTTTGTCGTCATGATGTAAAAGGTAATGATTTTGATTTTGACAGTCTGTTCATTTTCTTTAACGTGACCGTCACTCTAATCACACTTCCTATGGTGTCACAATGTGACAATGCAGGTGGTGATAATTTGTAGCATGTTTATTGCTTAACATGATTGCAACATCGTTCGCTATTATTCCGCTTCTTGGTGTATCTGTAAATTACAGTAAAATATATAGTTAACATCAAAATGTTATTTAATTATTATTATGGTTATTGTTATTATTATTGCTGCACGGTATTGTGAACTTTTTTTTTCACCACCCTCTGCACTCCGAGGAAACGTGACATGAGGGGTAATCTGTGCACGCTGCATCAATGGCAATTAAACATTACGTTAGTAGTGGAACAGACATTGTACATTTACAGAAGCTTGACTGAATGTTCTCATCCATCCACGTCATTTAATTTCCGGGACATTATTGCACATTTACAGAAGCATAACTGAATATTTTCATCCATCCACGTAATTTCATTCCCAGGACATTCAATACTATAATACTGAACTAGTATAATTGTGATCACTCGATTTACAGAAGCACTGAGTAAAATACTACACGCTAACTTGCAGCAAGTTAGTGCTTACCTTCGCGGCTTCCAGAACTTTCTGGAGATTAATCTCTGCTAATATCTGTGATCAGAAGGGATTCATTTATCTGATGAATTCAGCTCGCATTCCTCACCACCAGATTCCTCATCAGATGGCGGTGAATCTTTCGAACTATGACAGAAACCATCGCCACATGCCTCGTGAACGATGGAGCAAGTGGATGCTTTTGAGGTGGACGCCCGTCGCGTATTCACCTCCACTTCTGCTGAATCCGCTCTGTCATCTTCCTCTTTACAAATGCGCTGCTCGAGCGTGAGCTGCTTGTAATCGGATCGCTTGCGTTTAGCCATTCTCACTCGTCCTCGCACTAGCACTCGTCTTCTCTCCACAACTCCACTACTCTACTAAACTCCGCTCTTCTTCTCTTGGGAGACCACATATTTTTTATCCAGAGGCCAACACTGACATCAAGTGGTCACAGTTAGCCACTACAGTGCTTCATAGGCTTAATATTAACTATTTTACCGCCCAAAACGCTAATTGACATTTACTATGTTTTGTTTTTTTCTTAGTGGGACGTACAACTTGTTGCACAGCGCTGCCTAGTCAATGGGCTTGTGCAATCAAAAACATCCACTAACTATGGCCAGAAGATGGCAGCAATGTATCTCTTTTCAATGGGCTCCCGGTAGTATGAAATTACAATGAAACATGACGAATCTGATGAAATAGAACATTTTCAAGGATGATGTGAATGATCTAATTCACAGAGTGTCACTAAAGAAAAAAATATATATTAGTGTCAAAGTCACTGTTGTGCAGAAAATGCATTTTTATTTATAGCGCACTACAGGAAGGTGTGTTTTAAAGTATATATGATTTTTACCTGGTTTTGAACCAGAAAGTTAAATTTTGGGCTCTCATATACTCCTAGACCAGGTTTTATGATGACCACCCATTTCAGTTATGTTTAAGCAGCAGTGTGGTCCTAAAATGACCTCGTATTATGCAAATGACATTAACTAATTCCCACCGAAGAGAAAATGGAAGTTGCGACGAGAACTCTCATCAACTGTTTATTTTTTATTTATTTAGTTTTTAATGAATGGGTGGATGAAACTTTTTGGCACCTCCCCTCTTAAAACCAAGTAACAAACTAGGGCTGTTCTAATCGTGTCACAAATCTGATATATAAGTGGTTTTATTTATTTATTTATTTTTGTAACATACATCATGTTAATTTATGATCTCAGGTTTTGGACAGATGTGATACTGGTTTGGCCGCCCTATGCATGTCTGATGTTGCCAAAAGCTTACTGTATATAAATGGACTATTAGGTTAACATTTCACAGCCAATTTTGTCATGATTGGCATTGCTTTAATTTCATTGTTCATGGATCTGACAACACGATACGGACAAATATTTGAGTAGCACTCACAGATATAGCTTATGAGAGAAAATTTATAAATGCATTCTTACCAATGAAATGTGAATGTAGCGCTTCTTGCAGACTTATTGGTACAACCATACACCACACACGGTGGCATTTTCATCATAGAGACAGTAAATAACATGAAAACACTGCGGGAAAATCAATATTTTCAAGTTCGGTGGGCTTAGTGGGTGGCAATGTAAGATGGCCGCCGGTGGCTTCACTTCTCGCTATGGTGATTGGTGAATAAGTGGCATTTTGAGTCCATTAATATATAAGTCCATGGATGATGCTTACCGTAGTCCAACGAACGTTAAAGAAGTTTGTGTGAATGTAAAGACACGGAAAATTAGAGGGAACATTGGTTGTGACAGCTACTTTTTACTATTCAAGATACATTCACACATTAACGACGCCACAAATCTCAGTAAGGTTGTTTGCTATCTCTGAAGTATGTTTGCAATAATGTAAGCAGTGAAACATGATGATTTGATTGTAAAGGGAACTAAATATTGGCTCTCGAAGTTGGTCAGCGTTTGAGCATCTGGTTAGCAAAAATGGAAAATCCAGGTCCAGAAAGTAAAAACTCTTCCACAGTTTGGCTTTAGCTACAGGTGCTTGTACTCAACCTGCAGGTAAACGAGGTCATTACGAGAAGCACCTGTGGCTTAAGCCAAACTCTAGCAGGGTTTTAACTTTCTTGACCTGGTTTTCCCATTGCTGCTGGCTGGACCATGTTTTCTGAAAAGCATCCAAATAAATATCTGTTATTGACCATTTGTTGGATTTTGTAATGATTTAGTAAACCTGTTTGATAGTGAATATGTTTATTCTCTTGTACTCCAGGCGGCATGTCTTCTATTTGTGGCACCAGTGGAGGTGGGAACACCAGCTCGACTACTTCAACTGTAATGGAGGCACTGTTCTCCATACCATTGGTGACACAGCCCAACTGAAGCCAGGTGCTCAAGGCTGTGGAGACTGGGGAGCTGGTGCTATGGAGGACGATAGCATATCCTTGCCTGATCCTCGTGACAACAAGCGTCTTAAGAGGGGTGTCCGGGGTGTCCATCTATCAAACCTTCCCAGCCTGTCCTCAGAGTGCACATTTCTGAGCACTGTTCTGGACAGGCAATGTAACCCTGAGCAGAGACATTTTGGCCTGGCATACAAAAAGTGGTTAGACTCTGTGATTGGAAAAGAGCTCTGAGAATATTCATTGGTGGACACATTCTTTTAAATAAAAACATTAAATTTGACTTTGACTAAATATTAATTTGTATTAGTTTGATGCAGTTCTGCTATAATAATGGGGCTGTCAAGCTCTTATTTTCAAGAATTGTCACATGAAAAAAAGCATGAAACAACTCTCAGGGTTTGCACTTTTTGACCTAAGCTTTTATTTCAGACGTGGAGGCGTTCTGAATTTGATCTCTCGGGTATACCCACTTCTTTTTCAGTCTGCATTGAGTATACCCACTACTTTATCAGTCAGTATTGAGTATACCCACTTCTAAATCCCCCAGATTACACACCGTTCAGCCATGGCATACCCTCCTCAGCCTCTAATTGTCTAGTCCCCCCTGCCGACACTGATTAGATTGGCTAACATTTGGTATGAGGACTGATGAGCCATGGCATACCCTCCTCAGCCCCTAATTGTCTAGTCCCCCCGCCTACACTGATTAGATTGGCTCATGTTAGCCAATCGGAGGCAGAGTAGGGCGGGTCATGTTGCCTACACTGATTAGATTGGCTCATGTTAGCCAATCGGAGGCAGAGTAGGGCGGGTCATGTTGAGGAAAACAATCCTTCAAATGCTCCGCCAAGCCATAATGTGGCCCAAAAATCTAGCTCAGGTGAACTGATTTGCCCTCGTACACGGGATACTTGATCGATTCCAAGGTTGGAAGTTGCCGATTAAAGGGACTACACCATGGTATTTTAAGCCCTTCCACAGTTAACTATAGGCATATAATGATGAAATCTTACCTTTGACACAATCGCGATGTAATTTTTTATGTAATATGAGTTATTTCTGTAAATATTTTTCTTATCCAGAAGTCAAACGCTTGGTTCAGTAAAAACCCGCCTCTCCCCCTGTGGCTGCCGCGCCCCTCTCATGACGTTGTCCGAGCCAGCTGCTTCGCGCAACGCCCACGAAACATACATAGATGTTTTAAGCCGTTTTTTAAAATGGACTCTAAATTTCACGGGCTGCTTGATCTCTGCGTTTGGTAACGCAAGCCATCAATTCTTGAATAAACATTTGAAACAAAACGGGTCCTTGCCGCAAGAAATCGTGGAATAGGAGTGTAGCAGAGAGGTTAGAGGAAAGGAGGAGAAAAAAAAGCACTACAGCGGGTCGCGAACCCGCGCCCTCTTGCTTATGGGGCGAGCGCACTATTCACTACACCATCCATTTATTTAAACCCATCAGCGCAAATATTTTACTTGTAGTTTACACGAGTGTCAGCCAATGGATTTTAAGACAGCCAATTGTCATTTCATTGCACTTTGGCATTGCAAATGTGAAGAATAATTGATTGCTTTGAATGTTTATTGATAAAGGCTACTTTTGTCATTATCCCATGGAGGGAGGTCTCAGAGAAAGTGGGCGTGCGTTTAGTCCGCAGATGGGGTGCGGGGGTGGGGCCGCACACAATGACATCAAACCGTGCCAACAGCTCGTTTTCTAAGGTTGGGAGGGGCTGGTGCTTGGAGAGCAGAATAACCTAGAATTGCTCATACAGGGGCGACTTTGGTCATGTTTTTGGTGAGGAATTAGCATTTTTACATGGCTAAAAGCTTCAAAAAGTAGATTTTTCATGTTGCAGTCCCTTTAAACACTAACTACATGCTCTAAGTTTTATAGTAGCTATAGGGTGGTACTTGATTTTTAGGTACCAGTAAATTAAAACGTACAAATGGCGACAAATAGTTTTAATATTCAGCACAAAACAATACTGAAGTCTAAGCAGGCTGTTTTTCACTGTTCTTGTTTATTGTTCACTAAATAATATTGTAATTTGTTTTGTAACATATACTTTGTTTACCTAATGATAAATACATTTTACATTATTTCAGTTATTATTTGTGTTACCAAACTGTTCTTAACAAGTCATGATCATTTTATTATTGTTTTTATTTTTATTACTGCACTAAAATGGTTCAAGTCATACCTCACGGACAGAACAGAACATGTGGCCATAGGACAATCAACATCATCACTGCACACGGTAACCTGTGGAGTTCCACAAGTTTCAGTTATTGGTCCAGTCCTCTTCACAATTATATGCTCCCCCTCGGCCACATAATCCGTAAACACAATGTCTCTTTTCACTGTTATGCTGATGATACTCAGCTATACATGAAAATATACTCTTCACTTCCCTCAACTCTGCCATCTGCTTTTCAGGCAGGCCTGGAGGAGATAAAGGCCTGGATGTCACACAACTCCTCAACAGAATTATATACTCCCCCTCGGCCTCATAATGCATTAACACAATGTCTCTTTTTACTGTTATGCTCATGATACTCAGCTAAACATGATAATTGACTCTTCACTTCCCTTAGTTCCGCCATCTGCTTTTCAGGCATGCCTGGAGGAGATAAAGGCCTGGATGTCACACAACTTTCTACAACTAAACAGCAACAAGACCGAAGCCATTTTAATAGGAACCCCAAATCATACCAAGTCACTCTCCCTAAGCAACATCCCCATTTTTGGTCTCAATTTTCCCTGTCCTCTATTATAAACCTGGGAGTCAGGCTCGACTCACATCTCTCATTTGATACCGACATCCGTCACCTCTGTAGGTTTCCTTCCATCACCTCAAAAACATTGCCAAAATTTGTCCCTCTCCCAACCGGATGCGGAGAAGTTGATCTAAGCCTTTGTCTCCTCCATATTGGACTATTGTTTCGCCCTCCTCATCGGGACCCTAGGCCAGAGCCTACAAAAACTACAGCACATCCAAAACTGTGCTGCCCGGATCCTGATGAGGAGGCGCAAATATGACCACATCACCCCGGTCCTAAAATCCCTCCACTGGTTTCTAATTCAATACAGAATACAATAAAATACAATACAATAAAATCTGCCTGCTTACCCACAAATTAATTCATCAAACTGCCCCTGTCTACCTCAATGAATTACTCACCCTCCACAATGCCACACGACACCTTCCTTCCTCCTCTTCCATCTACTGCCTTCACCAGCCTAGGTCCAGACGCTCTACTATGGGGGACAGGGCCTTCCAGATAGTCACTCCGCGGCTCTGCAATGCACTTCCAGTCACTGAGAGCTCCACAGACTGTGGAAGTTAAATGCCTCAAGACCTTTTTTTTTTTCCTTAAAAAAAAAGGCCTATTAATATTTTTTTGCTAGATTTTATGGTTTTTAACAGTTTTATTTATTATAATTTGATTTAACTTTTCCCTTTAGCACTTTGACATTTATTTTGAAATGTAAAGTGCATTACAAATTAAATGTATTATCATCCATCCATCCATCATCTGCCGCTTATCCGTGGGCGACTTCTCTCTCCCCAGCCACTTCAACCAGCTCCTCCGACGGGATCCCAAGGCGTTCCCAGACCAGCCAAGAGATATAGTCTCTACATCGTGTCCTGTCAACCACGACAGTCCCATAATACCTAGAGCCTTAAGGAACTCCGGCAGACGTTTCCAGCAGACCCTCACAATATGTTTGGGTCTGCCAATTCGGACCAGCATTTTACCCCTCCATCGGAGCCCACACTCCACCAAGTGGTGATCATTTGACAGCTCCGTCGTTCCCTTCACCTGAGTGTCCAACACATGCGATGACACGACTACAAAGTCGATCATGGAACTGCGGCCTAGGGTGTCTGGTGCCAGGTGCACATATAGACACCCTTGTGTTTGAACATGGTGTTCGTTATGGACAGTCCGTGACGAGCACAGAAGTCAAATAACAAAACACCGCTCAGGTTCTGATCGGGGGGGCTGGGCCGTTCCTCCCAATCATGCGCCTCCAGGTCTCACTGTCATTGCGCACGTGAGCGTTGAAGTCCCCCAGCAGAACAAGGGAGTCCCCAGAGGGAGCGCTCTCCAGCACACCCTCCAAGGACTCCAGAATGGGTGGATACTCTGAGCTGGTACATAAGCACAAACAACAGTCAGGACCCGTCCCCCCACCCGAAGGCGGAGGGAGGTTACTCTCTCGTTCACCGGGGTAAACCCCAATGTACAGGCGCCTAGTCGGGGGGGCAATAAATATGCCCACACCTGCTCTGCGCCTCTCACCTTGGGCAACTCCAGAGTGGAAAAGAGAGCAGCCCCTCTCGAGAGGATTGGTACTAGAACCCAAGCTGTGTGTGGAGGCGAGTCTGACTATATCGGAACCTCTCGGCCTCGCACACCAGCTTGGGCTCCTTCCTTGCCAGAGATCTGACATTCCATGTCCCCAGAGCTAGCTTCAGTAGCCGGGGGTCAGACCACCAAGGCCCCCGCCTTTGGCTGCCACCCAGCTCACTGCGCACCCGACCCCTTTGGCCCCTTCCACAGATAGTGAACCCATGGGAAGGTGGACCCCTGTCCGCCACGGTAAGGTGATGACTCACGGAGGAGATTATTATTATTATTGTGAGCAAGTACAAATGACGGATTTTTAATTCATACATGTCACCGTCTCTAAAAGAGGATTTTTTTTGGACTACTTGTGAAAGTTGAGAGCACAGGTAATGCTCAATTTTTTAACACAATGGGTTCAGAGAGGTTGTTTGCAAGTCAAATTTGTTTGTAAATCGAATCACATAAAATTGTGTTTCAAAATTTAATTTTATTAAATTATATATTTTTAAATCAAATAATAAAAAAATATATTTAAAAAAATATAAACAAATTAAATAATATGCCTTATATAATACTTCGTTTATATACAGTAGATACATTACATTTAAAAAAACATACATTCAATTACATCATTATCTGAACCACTTTCCCTCACAGTACATTACATTTTTACACACTACAATGCAATAAAAACAAAATAAATATGCTTACTGTACTGTGGCCTTGCACACAAAATACAGATTTTATGGACATCAGTCAGCCTTTGTTCATATCTGCGAATGTTCGTAACTCGGATGTTCGTAACTACAGGACTACCTGTATACCCACTTCTCCAAGGACCAGTACACCACTGCCTCCAGCATATGAAATTTGTTATGAATGGAATTTGAAACGTGTTTTTAAAGATCTGAATGTGATAGAAATATAAACCTATGTGAATTTCCATGTTTCTGGCCATGACAGATCCGTTTCTAATACTGATAGCACTCATAGTAGTTACCTCTGGGTCACCATAACACATTTCTATATGTGAATTCAGAAACAGGTTCTACATGTGACATAAATGTGTTTTTCTATATGTTTTTGGGGTATGTGATACCCATTTATCGCAGGCGTCGGGCCAAAACCTTATACCTCCAAAAGTCACCTTTCAGAAGACCATTGTCAGGTCCTTCCTCCCCATGAGCCCTGCCCATTTGTTCCCTGTTTGTGTGTATATGTGCGTGAGTAAATCACACTGCTGGGCGAGGTGGAGGAGACACAGCTGGAGCAGGAGCCAGGTGCATGTAATCACACTCAGCAGACTACAAAAGCCAGCCTTGGACTTCACTTCAGCGCCAGATCAACTCTAACTGTCACACAGTCAGTTGCATCCAGCTTATTGCCGCCTGCTTTTGAGTCGAACTTTATCCTAATTACCACTCTTTGTCTAGATTTCCTGCACCTGCCGAAGCCGTACCTTTGCCAGCCTGCCAAAGCTAACTCGCCTGTCGATCGCCTGCTCCCTACCCGGACTCGACCCCACCCCCACCCCCCCTTTGGTTCTCCCGCTCACATCAGTCCACTAATTAAAAGACTCGCAAGTGACTCTGTTTGCCTCTCGTGTCTGCACTCGGGTTCTCATCCCACGCCTTCGAATCGTAACAGTTTTGATCTGGCCAGAAATGGACCCCGCCGATGCGAACCCCGTTCGCCACTCTGAGAACGCACAAGGAGTTCTATTGGAACAGCACAACCAAGCCCTTCATCTCCTCCCTGGCAAGGTAAAAGAGGAGATCACTCGCCTCCATTCAGAACCAGCAATCAGCACTTCAAGTAGCCAGACAGCACACCTACTCTTTGATGCACGCACCTGCTTCCGCCTCACCGTCGCAAGTCATTAGAGAGCCCTTCGTGCCTCCTCCCACTCCCTACAACAGAGACCTAGAGTCTTGCCGGGCTTTTCTGGTGCAATGTTCGCTGGTTTTCGAACAGCAAGCACACACTTATAGTTCGGACAGAGCTAAAATAGCTTACCTTATCGGCTGTCTTCGGGGAGCCGCGCTAGCTTGGGCGTCAGCTGAGTGGGAGCGTCAATCAGCAGTGTGTTTGAATTATTCCAACTTCACGGAGGAAATACGCAAAATATTCGATCAGCCAGTACGCAGAAAAGAGGCAGCCAAAAGACTAATGTTGCTCCGTCAAGGCCCCCGTAGCGTGGCGGAATTCTCAGTTGAATTCCGAACCCTTGCCGCCGAGAGTGGGTTCAACAACGAGGCGCTTCAAGATGTATTCCTACATGCTCTCAATGACTCCCTAAAAGACGAGTTGGCCTCCCAATACGAACCGTCAAATCTTGACCAACTTGTCGACCTGGCCATAAAGATTGATTGTCGTCTTAGAGAGCTTCAGAGACAGCGACGATCAGCCTCGCCCACTAGGCCAAATCCTCCTCCGCGCGCGCAACCCAGTCAGCCAATTCAGCTCCTGACTCCAGTCTTGCCCGCCTCTGACGTTACAGAACCCATGCAATTAGGACGTGCCAAGCTTTCATTTGAGGAGAAGACGCGGAGATATAGTAATCACCTATGCCTGTACTGTGGGCAAGGCGGTCAGTTTATCCGTGCATGTCCCGTCAGGCCAGCAAAAGGGCAGGCTCACCAATAACAGGGGAGGTATTGGTGAGCCAAACACGTAGCCCCTCCTCACGCCGACTCCAACTCGCTGCTACACTGTTCCACAACAACCAGTCCAGGGCGCTGTCTGCGCTAATCGACTGCGGTGCTGATGAGAATTCCGTCGATCGCAGCCTCGTCAAGCAAATGGGAATAGAGACTCTCCTATTGGCTACGCCTTTCAAGACCACAGCCCTCAATTGTCAGTTACTGTCGCGGGTTGAACAGCAGACAATGCCAGTCTCTCTCCAGCTCTCAGGCAACCACCGTGAAGTCATTGGCCTATATGTTTTTGATTGCCCTCAGTCGCCCTTGGTACTTGGATTACCCTGGCTAAAAATCCACAACCCCGATATTGACTGGACAGTGCCAAGGCTTACTGCATGGAGTGTTTTTTGTCATAGCCATTGTTTGCAGTCAGCCATAGTGCCAGCCCGTCGTGTCAAGGAACCGGACCTTCCAGACCTCACCTCTGTACCTGAATGCTATCATGACCTTGGAGAAATCTTCTCTAGGGATCGTGCCATGGCCCTACCCCCTCACCGGCCTTATGACTGGGCTATTGAGCTCCTGCCAGGAGTACGACTCTACAACATCTCACGGCCAGAGAGAGAAGCTATGGAGAAGTACATCACCGAATGCCTGGCTGCAGGTATCATTCGCCCGTCCGTCCTCCTCCCCTGTTGGTGCAGGTTTTTTCTTTGTGAGTAAGAAAGATAAGTCCTTAAGACCTTGTATAGACTATCAAGGGCTAAATAACATAACAATAAAAAACAAATACCCCATCCCCTTGATCGAGTCAGCATTCGCACCTCTCCATGGTGCTGGTATCTTTTCCCAGCTCGATCTGTTGCAATGCCTATCACCTCGTCCGCATCAGAGAAGGTGATGAATGGAAAACGGCTTTCAACACACCACTAGGGCACTACGAGTACCTGGTCATGCCATTTGGGCCGCCGTTTTCCAGGCCCTGGTCAATGACGTCCTCCGACATGATTGACACGTTTGTGTATCTTGATGACATTTAGTTTTTTTCACAGTCCCTGTCCGACCATGTGAGGCATGTGCGGCTGGTGCTCCAAAGGCTCTTGGAGAACAGGCTTTTTGTCAAGGCCGAAAAGTGCGAATTCCATGTCCCCAAAAGCACGTTCCTCGGCTATATGATTGCTAAGGGTGAGCTGCACATGGACCCAGCCAAGGTGACTGCTGTCTCAGAGTGGCCTAAACCTACCAACCGCAACCAGTTGCAGCGTTTCCTCGGATTCGCCAATTTCTATCGAGACAGTTTATTGTAAAGGTGGACGCATCTGAGGCGGGAGTGGGGGGCGTGCTCTCCCTTTTTTTTCCTTTTTTCTTTTTTATGTGCGTGTGTGCGTGCGTGCGTGCGTGCGAGTGAGAGCAAACCCAGGAGCTGGAGCGCCCCCCAGCCCAACACGGCCCGCGCCCCCAACCCAACGCAGCAGGACGGGGCACTGCAGGCCCGCCAGGCACCCCACCGGTCCACGACCCCCCCGCCCCCCATCCACCCTAACCCAGCCCCAGCCGCCCCCAGTCCCCCAAGCCCCCAGACACGTGCTCTCCCAACGGCTACCTGAGGACGGTAAGGTACATTCATGTGCCGCCTTCTCCCGTAAACTCTCACCAGCAGAGCGCAATTACAGCCTCAATGACAGAGAACTCCTGGCCATCTGCTGGAGGGTGCAAAACATTCATTCGTGGTGTGGATGGACCACAAAAATCTGGAATACTTGAGGACGGCAAAGAGACTAAATCCAAGACAAACTAGATGGGCCCTCTTTTTTGCTCGTTTTCATTTCACTTTATCGTATATTCCAGGGCCTAAGAACACCAAGCCTGATGCCGTCCCGCTAGTTCTCCACCCACAAAACAAAGGAGGATTCGGAGCCCATCCTTCCACCTGCTTGAGTTGTAGGATCAGTGGAGTCAGAGATTGAAGCATTGGTTAAGAATGCACAGAGCGGACAAACCGACCCCAGAGGTTGGTCCCAAAGAACTCTATTTGTTCCTGATTGTGTCCGCTCCCAGGTACTTGGATGGGCCCACGCTTCCCGTCTGACCTGCCACCCGGGAGTCAATCGAACTTTAGCCGTCCTGCGCCCATGCTTCCGGTGGCCGACTATGAAAACGGACACTCGTCGCCGCATGTATGGTATGTGCCCGTAACGAAACATATACCAGGCCCCGTTCTGGTTACCTCCGCCCATTACCAGTCCCCAGCCGTCCATGGTCCCACATAGCACTGGACTTCGTCACTGGCCTTCCTCCATTAAGAGGTAATACAGTCATACTTACCATAGTGGACAGATTTTCTAAGGCCGCCCACTTCGTTGCCCTAGCCAAACTCCCTTCCGCCACAGAAAAAGCTAACCTGTTAATACAACTTGTTTTCCGTCTCCATGGCATTCCCCTAGATATAGTCTCAGACAGAGGTCCACAGTTCACATCCCTTGTCTGGAAGTCTTTTTGCTCTGCGCTAGACATTTCTGTAAGTCTATCTTCCGGTTAATATCCGCAAACCAATGGTCAGATGGAACGCACCAACCAACAGCTAGAATCCGCACTTCGTTGCATGTCACATGCTAACTCTTCCTCCTGGAGTACCCAATTGACGTGGATTGAATATGCCCACAATACGCTGCCTAACGCCTCCCTGGGCATGTCTCCCTTCCAGTGCTCTCTGGGGTACCAACCTCCTCTCCTTCCCTCCCAAAAGAAGGAGATAGCAGTCCCATCCGTCCAATCCCACATACGGCGGTGCTCCAGCACATGGAAACGCGCTCGCACAGCTCTGCCCCGTGCTTCGGAGAGCTCCCGAAAACATGCTGACCGACGTCGCTCCCCCGCTCCTCTTTACGCGGTAAAGGTTTGGCTAAGCACTAAGAATCTCCCATTGAAGGTTGAGTCCAAGAAGCTGTCTCCGCGATTTATCGGCCCATATGAGATTGAGCGCATAATTAATCCGTGCGCCATCTGCCTCAAATTCCCCTTCACTCTGCGTGTCCATCCAACATTCCATGTTTCTCAGATCAAGGCATACTCTACCAGCCCGTTGTCCCCACCCTTGCCTTCACTGAGCAACATCACCTCTCACACATTTAGTTAACATTTCTATCACATTTAGATCTTTGCATAGAAATGTTTCTAATTTCATGCATAGAAATGTCATATGCTAGAAGTCAATGACCTCTCGTTGACCCTAGAGGTCAAACCGAGAACGCCTCCACGTCTGATATTAAAGCAAGTTTCATGGTTTGTTTTCATGGTTATGCTTAAAAGTCCCACTATTAGGAACCAAGCATAGTGCAGCATATTTTC
>NC_141243.1:28007696-28182696 GCF_054856555.1 Leptonotus elevatus
TAAAATGCTAAATAAGCAGCTAACATTAGCATATGTTCAGTATTTTCAATACCAAGTGAGCGTGTGTTCTCATCTGCTGTAACCAACACGATGTATCAACAGCAGGTACGTAAACAGTAACACTACACACACTGTACCTGCTGCTAATCTAAAAGAGTTACCAAATTGCTCTACTCGTGTCTGTCAATAGTACAGCAGGTTAGCCCATGAGAGCTCAGTGTAGAGTATACTTTTTTACACTCGTGTGTGAATTTATCTTCTTGAGGTTTTGAAAAATAAAGCTCCTAGTGAAAATAAAAAAAATGAATAACTCATAAATTCAATCATAGTTAAAAACAACCCTGTGAGAAATTTATTGTAAAGCTAACAAAAAAGTGAAACCTTTATAGAAATTAATTTTAAGACAAGTTGAGTTCATCCAAAAGTAAGTGGTTAGCATCTCTATTTAAACCAGAGATATGCGAACTTTCATTTAACACTGAACCAATTCATCATTGTAGATATGTGAAGCTATAATTTATTTATTAGTGGTCCTATCGAATAATAAATGTTGCAGGTGACTGTATTCAAATTCAAACAATGCCTAGCCCTGGATGATATATTCTACACTGTTTTGCTTTCGGTCATTTGTACCCCTGGTAGTGACTCCTACATTTCCAATAAATACCGGTACTGTGCCATAATACTGCGTATGTTTAATAGTGTACATAGATTGGCTGTGCAAATGCTAGTATTTCACACTACAGTCCAGAGTGCAACCAGTGCGAGAAACGAAGAGAGAAAGTGTGAGGAGGAAGATTAAAATAAATATAATAAAAAAAATATATAATAAAGATATAGTTGAAATTATGATTTGCTGGTAACTTTACAGTCACCAGACACACTGTTTGATAATTAAAAAAAAGTTCATTTAGAATCCTATATGTTTATTATAGTTTATTTGACTTTAAAACAACTTATTTTGCGCGTTTCAATACTTAATTATAAGCTTAAAACAAATGTAGCTCAAATTTATTTCTTTATATTTTTGTATATGAGGGTTGGCATCATATACTCCAAGTAATGACAGTCAGTTGGGATGAGAAGTTTGAATTACCTTCAGCAGTGCAACAAAATCTGACTAACGTATATGAAATATGGATGTAGGGGTTACACAGTAGACGCTGGAGAAATGGCGCACATATGGGCCCCATGACATTATTTTGCTCAGGGCCCCCTGGTCAGCAATGGGAGGGATCCGCCGCCGCCTCGTCCAGGTTTCAAGTTGGCCCCCTCTGCCGAGTCCGGGGGCGCAACTTTGGCTGTGGGCTGTGCGTGAGCAGAGGCATAGCTTGTGTTGGAAAACAAATTTTGTTTTCCGCGTGTTCGTTTTCTTCCAGGTAGTGAGAATGTTGATTTTCTGAATACAGACTGGAGATCGGTGAACAGGTCCTTCGAAGGATTTATTTTACAGAATATTCTGGACACACATGAATGACAGACAAATGGCTGCTTCTCCTCACAAGTGTGTCGATTCCTGACAATTGCAATCGTCTTATACTATCAGAAAGGCGGTACCCCCAAACCCCTCCCCTCTCCCCACCCACTCTCGATCGATGGGGAAGCGACACTCAGAACAAGACAGGTGTGTTACAACTTCCAAGTGTCATGCAGCTCACCAAATAGATATTGAATAAAACAAAGCAGAACTGACTGTTATCTGACACTGCATAAAATAGCAACGTGTTGTCAACCAGGGGTGTGCAGTGCTCAAAGCAAAAGAAACAAAAACAAAATTCCTAATTGAAATAATGGCTAAACAATAAATCACACATAATTAAACTGTTTGTCTGCAATGCCAATCACTATAAAAACGTTTTGACATTTATGTATGAAGAATCACTTATGAACAACAAATTTACATGAATAAAAACGATTATGTAAAATGTTCATTTTAAATAACACAATTAGGATTTTCCTATAGTGCAAGTAGCATAAAAACATCTTACTTTACATTTAGCTTGATTCAGGTAAGAGCAAATGCCTTTTATTGTTTACTTGTACTTTTATTATTATTATGTTAATATGTCATTATTGGGACTGTACCCAACAATTACTGTAACTGCCACATCTCAGCAAGCTACATTGTTTGTTTTTGATAAATTTGTTTTTGATTGTTGTTGTTTTTTCTTCTTCTTGTTTTTGGTTCTTCATTTCCCCCCTAATAATCTGTTTCTTATTAGGACCTTACTCTGACCGCTAACCCCCCCAAAACGAGCTCTTAGTTAAAATAAAAACAAAGATCATGTAGCAGTTTCCACATATATTTTGAAGTACATTTCAATTCAGCTATTATTGAGTACATGCTACAAGTTGGAGTCTTCAGGAAGATTTTATTATAAATCTGAGCGAGAGTTACAAATTCCGACAGATTTTGTGCATCAGTAGTTGGAGCAGAAGCTCCATGCCCCGTCCCAATAGAAGAGGAACGTTAGTTTTACCGGGGATTTTTGCCGCGGCGAAAGTGGATGGGAAGGATCGTGGTCTTTATGAAACTGAGGGGGATATCTTCCCCGAGTCCTCAGAACCAACTGCGCCCAAATGTCAGACTTCATCGTAGTTGCGAGGCTGATTACAACTTGTGTCACTACATTTGAATTGAAGCTAGGCTAGCACACAGCATGCTCTGTGATCATGGCTACAAGATCTATCAAATAAAGGCATCGGTTTTGCTTGAGTTTTCTGTATTCTATGACCTTGGCTTTTGTTTACTGTGAGTGAGACTACGTAAATACAAACGGAGAGACCAACTTACCGACCGCAGGTGTAGTGAAAAGCGACCTGGTAAAATGGGGCGCCTCTCGTAGTATGACGTCATCCAAGGATAACATAATAATAATTTGTTTTATGAAAATTATGTTGCTGAATTTTTTGGGGGAGAGGCCACAAAACTACTTTCACAAACTATTTAAAAAATAGATTAAAAAACAAAAAAAAACAAATAAATGGACAAAGGGGCACTTTGGGCAAAAGTGCCAAAAGGACATGTGCCCCGGCACCCATAGCCTCCGCTCCCCCCTGCCCCCCCTTGCACTTGCCTGTTGTAAAATAGGCATTTCAGAGGGAGGGGCAAGGGGCGTTCAGCAACAGTCTTTTAAAACACTGCATAACAAAACCTCCATCTTTCTTTCTTTCCTTCCCCACTTCCTCTTTATCTCCTCTCCTTCCTTCTTTCCTCCCCTCTGTTCCTCTTTTTTTCCTCCCTGTACTTTCTTCTTCATTCCTTGACCAAAGGACAATATGAGGGTTAAGAAAGTGTTTACATAAAAATAAATTTTTGCATACATACATTACGATTACATTTTAATAGTTCAAATACTAAATATGGAACTATTGGTAAAAGACAAATAAAAAATTGTTTTTATATACATAACTCAACAACATTGCACTTGAACAGGCTAAATAACAAAAGTCACGATGCTCTCTTCCAACACAACCGTCTGGTCACACACAGACATAGTCATAGTCATCTTGTAGAAAGGTGAGAATGGCAACAGATGCATTGTTCAGCACTGGTTCCAAAATGCCAGTGTCCTGGAGAAAAGTAACATATGCATTATTGAATACTAATAACAAACCAAGATAAAATACATATCTACTGATTTAAAACTAAACTTCTGTGCCATGATGGTCATTTGACCCAAGGAGGTTTTAACAAGAAAAAGCATATTTTTCTTTAGTTAATGGCACAGTAGCTTTTCACTATGTCAACCTTGTGATGAGTTTCACACCAAAGTCCTTTCTCCTACAGAACACCCACCAACAATGCCCAGCTGCTTCTCAGCAGAAAAAAGGGAGCGAGAGTTATAGACAATTGCAATCCTCACCATACAATTATTTGGGCTGCAGTGAGGAGGTGTATAGTTCCATTTTTTAATAACTCTTATGGGAATTAGTTTTACTTGCATTACTTTTTTTGTACTTACCAAGCACTTCAAGAAAACATTTGTTGCATCTTCTCAGAGGAAAAAGGGCAGGCCTCTCAGTGCTGCCGTCTTTCAATGGGACACAATGTCGGATGTCTAAAGAGTATTCAGTGGACAAGAAGAATTTCAATTAGTAGAGTAACGTAGTATGCTTATATACAATGCAAAACAATAAGTCTTTTATAGTAATGAAGATAAAGCATAAGTCAGACTTGGCAACATGTAAAACTTAAAAAAACAAAAAAATTTACTTTACTTTTACAAATTAAAATTCTGTTAAACCAAGTATTGCCAAATAAGAACATAAAGCAATGACTGCATGCTAGGGCAGGGTATTTCCAACAACCCTATGATACGATGCGTATCACGATACAGGGGTCACGATACAATACATTGAGCATGGTAATATTTAATATAGATATATATAATATTTATACGTTTTTAGGAGCAAATGAGTTAAGCAGCAATTGGTGTTTATTTCATACTTCTTATTCGTATAGTAATTAAAAAAGGGAGGATTGATATTGTACTGTGTTTCCAGTTCTTTCATTGTTTTCCAAAATAAAAAACAATGTTTGCAAATGTCTTTTTTTGATTAAAGCAAACATCTTTTTCTGTTTCTCTTATGAGATAAGTAGATTCATACTCTTCTAAAAATGTCTGGCAAGGAGGCACTTCACTCACCTGTTCATCAAGTTTATCCAGGAGGTCTTCCATCTTCTCACCAAGAGCTCCCTTCTTAAACGGGTACAGTTTCAGCATGCCAGGCACAAATATGTCCAGGGATGCATTGAAAGTCCCCAGGAGGTCTTTGCTCGTGAGCCGATGAAATTCTTCAGATATCTGAAAAAGACAATTAACAAAATATAGTCATTTATTCAGCACATAAAATTCAGCAGCTATTTTGTGCAGTCTGCATCCTATTCAATGCCTGACCATGTTATCAACAGCAAACCTACTTCAAAAAGCTCTTGTGAATACATATTTTGTGCAGAAATGGAAATACCCCCCCACAAAAACTAGTATCAATACACAAATGCATTATCACGTTTCAATGTTTTTCTGATCTCGTGACTTTATTTCAAAATTTCGATTTGGGAATTCTTTTTTTCTTGTACTGGCAGAAATAGTCTCCATAAGAGCGACATGTTTAGGACAAGAATATTGATTGATTTATTTGTATCAGGGACCGTACATATTAATAAACATTACAGTAAATATGCCAGAATTAGCCTAAAGTCTATTTTTCACAGACATTTTTTTTGACAGATCATAAATGTCACCCTAGTAAAAAAAAATGTCACCCTAGTAAAAAAAAACAATATATATATATATATATATATATATATATATATATATATATATATATATATATATATATATATATATATATATATAATGCACAACAATAACAATACATTCATGAAAAAATACTATTAAAATGTTAAGACTAGAAAAATTTCCGCGGACATTTTGAATGGGACTGCTGGCTCTTGCAAGGTGGAAAGACGCATGTAGTACTCTTAGCAATAGTAGTAGTAATAGGACTTTTAGTTGTAGCAAGTACTTGTAGTAAGTAGTAGTAGTAGTAGTAATAGTAGTACTTGTAGTTGTAGCAATTTTAGTAGTAGTCAAATGGCTAAGATGGCCACCGCCCTGGGAGAGCGGAGTGGCAAGAATCCTGGGTGTACCTAATCAATTGGCCAAGATGGCCGCCGCCCTGGGCGAGCAGAGTGGCGAGAATCCTGGGCATACCTAATCAATTGGCCAAGATGGCCGCCGACCAGGGAGGGTGAGGGGGAGAGAGTCCTTGACATACCTAATCAATTGGCCAAGATGGCCGCCGCCCTGGGTGGGCAGAGTCGTGAGAATCCTGGGCGCACCTAATCAATTGGCCAAGATGGCCGCCGCCCTGCGCGAGCGGAGTGGAGAGAATCCTGGGCGCACCTAATCAATTGGCCAAGATGGCCGCCGCCCTGGGTGAGCGGAGTGGTGAGAATCCTAGGCGTACCTAATCAATTGGCCAAGATGGCCGCTGCCCTGGGTGGGCGGAGTGGCGAGAATCCTGGACGTACCTAATTAATTGGCCAGAATCCTGGGCGTACCTAATCATATGTCCAAGGTAGTCGTAGTAGTGATAGTATTTGCACTAAAAAGCACTATTTAAATAGCAGTCCATTCCATTGCATTTAAAAACATAAAAATTATGTTGTGTGAGTTTGTTTGTTTTTGAAAATGTATTTTTAAAAAATTGAAATGAGCTGAACAGTTTGAAATTGAAATGATTGGAATCGGTCAAGAAATGTGGAAGTTAACCATAATTAACTTATTAGTTAACCGTAAGTATCTTACTGTCGCTTTAAGAAACATTCACGCACACACATTTGATTTTAACTTGTTGTACACATCACGCACACACATTCAACTGATTTGTATGAGAAACGCACACCTCGAACAAAAGCCTGTCACGACTTAACGGTTCAAGATGCAGATTCCACAAATGGCTTGTTAGAACGGCAAGGGTTTGGGGAACGCGAGCATGTTCTCATTTAATGACCAAATTAGAGCAGGTTGAAAACTTTAGATTTTTAAAGAATTAAGAGAAAAAGGCGACAAAATAACATGGGGAACATGGCCAAAAAAGTCTGACTTCTCCTCGCTTAAAGTGAAAAAAAAAAGGTACTAAATGACACCTTTGCCAAACAAAAGTGGGTTTGTCTGAAAGAAGACCCTTGTGACTACAAAATGTGCAAATTTGATGTTTAGTGAGCAAAGATTGTGGCCACGGTGACGAGTTGAAGTGAGATTTTTCGAAATATATTTTTTTCTCTCTTCACTCTGACGTTGATTGCTCCACTCTGACAGACGCAATACACACCAATGTTAAAAGGCTATCTTTCTCTATTTCGCTCACTTTCTGTGAACCCGCACAGGAGGGAGAGCTTACATTCCTTAAAAAAAATTGCAACAAAATGAACAAAAAATCATATTGGTCGGTTAATGTATGCGCGCGTAGCGTGGCTTGGAAAAAGCTGCTTGATTTTTTTTACTTTTTTCCCCCTTTCCCATTCATTCCAATGGGATTTTTTGGGGCCGTTTTTGGGGAATTGCTCGGAATTCCAAGAAAAGTAATGCCGCAGCGAGTCAGATCGAGCCGGATCGTTTGATACCTCATTTGTGCCGGTGCGGAAAAATCTGTGGAAGATATCCATCCATCCATTTTCTTAACCACTTTTCTTCACAAGGGTCGCGGGGGGCACTGGAGCCTATGCCAGCTGGCTTCGGGCAGTAGGCGGGGTACACCCTGAACTGGTTGCCAGCCAATCGCAGGGCCCACGGAGACGAACAACCATCCACACTCACAATCACACCTATGGACAATTTGGAGTGTTCAATTAACCTGCCATGCATGTCTTTGGAATGTGGGAGGAAACCCACGCAAGCACGGGGAGAACATGCAAATTCCACCCAGGAAGGCCGAAGCCCGGACTCGATCTCACGTCCTCTGCACTGGGAGGCGGACGTGCTAACCAGTCAACCACCGTGCCGCCCTGTGGAAGATAATATAGGAAAGTTTATCAGAAATAATAAACCCGATTTTCTAGGATAGTAATATGTGCCTGCTTTGCTTCGCAGGCAGTAGCAGATGCTTTGCTACACATCAGTCCCATAATTACATGTTCATGAAAAAAACAATATATTTACTAAAATGTACATTAAAACCAACCAGGGATAAACAAATACAGAAAGCATTAGTGTTGACATTTCTGATTATCAATTAACCATTTTTTAATTTTAAGCTTAAATGTAATGTATGTGTCTAGATTTCTGATGTAAACAGGACTGAGATTCCACTCGGTAGCAGCTCGGACAGAGAAAGCAGTTTGACCAAAAGCACTTTTCCTAAAGAGAACAATAGTCTCCCCTTACTGCACCTCTGGTTCTCCTATGGTCTGTTGTTCGGATGTTAATAAAATGGCAGAGAGGAGGGGATTATAGACAATGAATGATTTTATAGATAAGACATAGATATAAATATTTGACCATGTTTTCCCAGGTGAGTTACTTATATTTTTGTAATATTGGATAATGATGTGAACTATTAGGTTTCTTATCAATATTTTTTACAGTTCGCTTGTAAAGTAATTGTAAAGGTTTCAAGGATGTAACATTAGCTTGAGACCAAATGGGCAAACAGTAGGTGATATGTGAAAGGACCATAGCATGCACATACATTGTATCTGCCCGTGTTGACATCTGATGGCGAAAATGTCTAAAGTTATTGAGGTTAAAATGGACACGATTTTAGACCCTTTTTTTTTTCTTTAAATGTTAACTGTGAATCAATTATGAACCCTAGATAATTGTAATTGGGAACTATTTGCCTTTCCCCTAAAACAAAAATATCAGGCTCATCATCAGCATTGTTGCTGGACTTAGTAAAAAACATTGCCACAGTTTTAGATGTATTTAACTGCAAACAGGAGTGTTTCAACCAAGCTGTGATATGAACCATGGAATCGGAGAGCTTCTGAGCCACCTGTGAGACATTATTGCCATGAATGACAACAGTGTCATCAGCATACATTTGAATGGCTACATCAGCACAGACAGATGGAAGGTCATTTATAAAGTGAGAAAGCAAGGGCCCTAAAATTGAGCCTTGGGGAAGACCGGTGGCGAGATTATGGGCTGCTGATCTACATGACTGGACTCTGACATCTTGGGAACGGCCAGAGAGATAAGACTCAATCCACTTGATTGCATTTGGAGAAAAATTAAAACAGCATAATTTTGACAAGATTTTTTTGATTGACGGTGTGAGATCGAGGAACACAGCACCAACAACCCCACCTCGATCAAGCAGAGCTCTGATGCAGTCAGTAAGGAAACAGGTGACAGTCTCTGTAGAATAATTAGCTTTAAAGCCAAACTGCTAATATTAGGACAGGTTAAAGAATCTAATGAGTCACATATTTTGATGTAACACTGGGAAGGAACTATAGTTTCCATCACAAAAAAAGCATACCACACTTAGCTTTTTGTGAGATTTCCTCATGAACTCTTAACTTTTTGATGGAAAATTGTTATATTTATCATATATAAACACATTGTTTATATAACTGCTTTAAGATGACGTTACACTTGTTCACTGATAATGAGACACTAACTCCTCACACTGACTTGTTGGTATAGGTGAGAGAGAGAAGGGTACTGCAAGTTCAATTATTCAAGATGGGTCTAATAACAGAAGGACGGAGACTGTTCCGATTAATAAGAGGATATACACTGAAAGCCTTTTTTGTTGCTCTGAATAAATCCTCCGTTGTCTTCGAATTAATTATCACATTTTATGTTAAAATAATTTTAGAAGCAACGATGGAATGGAAATTAAACCATCACAAAGTAATATGAGGACAACATTACAGACAAATAGTAGATTGTTTGACGAAATCGATAGCCAGTTGTCACCCGAGTAACACACACACTGTTGACGCTGCTGTTGAAAGTAGACAGTCATTTCGCTGGGACATCTGCTAAAGTTCGGCAGGGTTTGGAACATTATTAAAAGACATGGAAAACTTTTGGATGCACCAAGTTGAGAAGCTAGAAGAGGACCAAGCCAGGCACCAACAGACTCACCAATATGATGCAAATAAGGTTGGGAACATTTCTGCGGGTACTTACTATTTTTATTTAGTAAGTCAAATTATTATGCTTGCTGAATAAGCCATGTTTAATAGGGATGTAACAATATCCAAACATCACGATATGATAGTATCACGATGTGAAGGTGAAAATACAATAATTATCACGATATTGTGAAGAAGTTGGTGATATAAAAAAGAAAAAGAAAAATAGCTTATACTAAAAAAACACAATATTGTGCTTTTGTACATAACAGAAATGCATATAAACAACCTACAATCTCTAATAACACTTAATATTTAGGACTTACTTGCTAATGGAGACACACATTGTTCCTCCACATATTGACTCTGTTTACAAGCATATTACGTTCCCCTTCATCTGACCATTAGCGTGGATTTTAAACATATAAGGGCCAAAACATGCCTTGTAAAAATTTAACTAAAAAATACTAGTTAACAGAGGGTACTAGAACTGCATAAATGGAAATCAACCTGACTGTTTTAACAGATGTGCTACTTTTAGTATCGTGACATGACGACGATATTGTGGCAGTTTTAATATCGCAAAATCACGATTTTGCCGTTACGTCCCTACGCTTTAACTACTGCTAAGCAGTAGAAGTGCTGCTTAGAGCTAAGACAGTCATTTAATGTTGTCCATATTTATTACACTCAACAAAAACATAAACGCAACACTTTTGTTTTTGCTCCCATCTTTTTATGGGAGTCAGAGATCTAAAAACTTTATCCACATACACAATACGCCATTTCTCTCAAATATTGTTCACAAACCAGTCTAAGTCTGTGATAGTGATCACTTCTTTGCCAAGAAACTCCATCCCACCTCACAAGTGTTCCATATCAAGATGCTGATTAGACAGGTAGGCGGGGGCGGGTCTGGGGCCTCAGTCCCCCCCTCCCCAATAAAACAAAACTGCACCTTTCAAAGTGGCATTTTATTGTGTGCAGTCTAAGGCACACCTGTGCAATAATCTTGGTGTCTAATCAACATCTTGATATGGCACACCTGTGAGGTGGGATAGATTATTTCAGCAAAGGAGAAGTGCTCACTATCACAGACAGGTTTGTGGACAATATTTGAGAGAAATGGTGATGTTGTGTATGTGGATTTTTAGATCTTTGCGTTCTTCTTATAAAAAATGGGAGCAAAAACTTGTGTTGCATTTATATTTTTGTTGAGTATATGTACCTTGCAAGCACTGCCACCAACTGCTACCAAGTCGTTTGTAGCAGTTCTTTGCGCAATTAAGCAGCCCATATTAATAGTGCTTATAGATGTTGAATGTTACACTTCTTTTGTTCTGCTAAACGCCACACACACACACACACCAAAAATAATAATAATTAATGCACCCACATATTAAGGGGATAGTGTGTAGAATTTCTTTCATAAAAAAAAACCTATTAATTTCAATAATATGCAAAAAAACAACAGACTACATACACCAACACTAATGAGACACACCTGGGGAAGGGAAGAGTGGAAGACATACAGGTAGACGTGATTACACATAACAAGACAAGGAGAAAGACAAGGAACACAAAACAAAACACTGAACACTAAGGCCCTGTCCACACGAAAGCCAGTTTCAATGTATCCTCACAAGTTCTTTACCGTGTAGACCGTTCGTCCACACAATGGTGCAGTTTCAGAGCTTGAAACCGGGCTCGAGAATGGAAAGATTTCAAAACGCGCTTCCGTCTGGAAACCATATGCTGGATACTCCTCCTTTGATGACGTAATAGTCGCAGCTTGATGACGACGCATTGACTCCAAGTCTCGCATGACTGCGCGCGAACCGTCAGTCTGCCAACAAGAATGGCGGATAGCCGTGTCGTAGTCGTTTTGCACAGCCTCCTTAGCTTGCTAATGCTTTTCCACCAAAATATTTTGCTTCTTTATTCCCACGTTCAACAAGCGGTGTTTTACTTGAATCACCCACCATTGTCACTTCTCCTGCCTTCGTCTTTGTCATGTTGTTTCGATACATGCAAAGCCATGTTTGTTCTGTAGATTGCAATAAAGTTTGGAAAAAAAAGTGTTCGTCTTCTTCGCTGAAACATCTTCTACGCGTTCCGTTAACTCTCTGTGGCTGCGCTTACAGCGCCACTCCAGACTTGGCATATACATTACAGCCGTTAAATGTCCTCAGCGTCTTCTTTTGGACACACGCAAGTCTTGAATTGCTTCTGTGTGTACGAGATTTGTTTGAGGAACGAAGCTGGCTTTGCTTCTGTCTGGACGGGGCATAAGACAACAAAGAACGTGAACACCCAAAATCAAACAAAGCGCTAAACTGTGTAATATTTTATATGCAAGTGACAGAGTGGACTGGAAGCCAATGCACGTTGGCTAGTATCGGGCTAATATGATAAAACTTTCTCATCCGTGTCAGAAGTCTAGCTGTAGCATTTTGTACTAACTGCAGACTTTTAAGACTGGTCATGGGAAGACCAGAAAACAACAAAAAAAGTCAAGCTTTTCAGATTCTCATTCTCCACTATTAGATCTGAATCTTATCTTATTCTAAGATTGTTTCCCCATACAATAGAACTAATACAAGAAAATTACAACAAACAAAAAATCTAACACAGAATGAAAACAAAAAGCATTAAAACAAAAACAACCAGGTGGATTGTCATCATATTCAGAAATTTGCACACAAAGCGAAAACATTTAAATATAGATACATTTATACGGACAGCGGCAGAGCTTATAACACTAGTGACTAGTTAATCAAATATTTGGTGGTTCATAATTAGCAATCTGAATCTTATCTTCTGTGTCTATCTCAACGTCACAACCATATCGCTATCTTTCATAATGCACCATACACTCAATAACATGCTTCATACAACTAGGAAAAAACGTGGTTTTTTTTTTCACGTCCAATCATGGTTCACCTGTTTGAGTTTGGCCATGTCAGATTTGCATCTTATTTCATATTCCACAAACACAATATTCATCAGAATACTGTGTTTAGATTAGGGGGTTGAATATAACGTATTATTGCCCCATTTTATGCAAGGGGACACATTGTGATCATCGAGGGCATGGGCACTGGACCATGTGCAGCTGTGAATAAAAGTCAAATTTGCCATATATTGAATATGGGTACTTGGTAGTGGTGCAACGGATCATCATTGATCCGTGGTCGGTTCGGATCAGGCCCCACGGTTCGGATCACGCCCGATCTGCGGATTGGTTGACAAAAACAAACGTGCACATTCACAGTCCATTCTGACATGTCAAGGAAGCTGAAACATACTCATTGTAACACGCTAAGCCTAACTTCCAAATAAAGTTGACCAAATTCAGTAATACATTGATGGCAAAGCACAAAGTACATTTTTACTTTGAAGTTCGCCCACGTCGTGGCGTGATGGTTAACTTGACTTACCTTTTAGATGTTACTTTATGGTAGTTGATTGCCATTGTAGTAATTAATGATACCGTCATTTTATGATACACCAGAAGTCTCCGACGTAAGTAGTTAGCGGCTACCTGTTAGCATGACCGACGAGTGTCTGGCTGCCGGCTGGTAAGTTTGACAGCTTACTTTAATTCTTTTTCAGTATTTTGGACCAAGCATACTTTGTAATTCACTCTCCATGTTTAAAAGAAGGGAATGTGCCTTAAATTGCACGTTGAGGTATTTTCATTATTTAAAAAAAACAAGATAAATAGAACTTTGTCTTCATTTATTTTATTAAACACTTTTGCCCATTAAAAAAAGAAAAACATTCCAACTAAAAATGTCAGACTTAGCTGTTAAGATTATAGGAACATAACTTTAAACCATTAATACAAGGACCATGTAAAATTAAGAATGTTTATGCCTCATATTGCACTTAAAGTTGTGCTCCTAAATCCTAAACGGCTAATCAACAAAGCTACAATCAAGAACACATCTTGCATTGTTTCCTGACAAAATCTCTGGTTATTTTAAAGATAAGTAAAAAAATTAAAATAAAACAAACAAACAAAATAAAATAGACATTTCACATGAAAATAGGTCAACCAGGTCTTTGGATATTACACAATTAAAGCATCATAGAAAAAAAAGACATTGGGCAATTTACAGTTTTTCTTATTGTTGATTAATTTTATAGATTTGAAAATGGATTTCAGTTCCAAATGAAAAGGCATAAATCTGGGATAGGAATAGGAATATTTTTGTTTGTAAATAAAAAAACTTAACAAAATTAAATAAATACTCATAAATGTTGTCTTCTAAGTTACTGTAGTAGCAAACTACATCTTTTATACTAAGATTGTAAGAGGGTGTTTTGTGGAAAACACTACTTCACCTTTATATTTTTATGCAGGATCGTGAGTGGTCGGCGGCAACAATGAATACACAGAGACTTGATACGCTTTGCTAGAATAAATGTGTCTTTTATTCCCCGCAAACAGCAATCAACATTTTTATACTGTGCTAGAATTTTTAAAAGTTTTGTTCCCCGTAAACCGTAATCGACACCTGTGCTTTGCTAGAATGATTGTAACTTTTATTCCCCGCAAACAGCAATATTCACAACTTGCTTTGCTAGAATGATTGTGTACCTTTTATTCCCCGCAAACAGCAATATTCACAACTTGCTTTGCTAGAATGACTGTACCTTTTATTCCCCGCAAACAGCAATAATCACAACTTGCTTTGCTAGAATGACTGTACCTTTTATTCCCCGCAAACAGCAATAATCACAACTTGCTTTGCTAGAATGATTGTATATTTTATTCCCCACAAACAGCAATCAATACACTACAACGTTAAGCAGCATAATATGATCATCATCAGCGCTTACCTTGACACTAGACCGGAGAGCCTACGGTCCGGGTAGAACGAGCTGCAAAACGGCTGGGCAATCGTACGTGTTCCACAGCTGACTCTGTCCGGACCGTGTGCCGCTCCGTCTTTTATTCGTTAGCAAAAAGTTGTGAGCGTGAGAAACCGGGCTGTCCAAGCCCTCTCCCAGACACTCTCGAAAACATGTTTGCGAAGCAGGGAAGGCTGTAGTATAAACAAGGAAGAGTTCCCAGGCTGATCCCGCCCTTTATTTACAAATTGTTGGGCACCTGGATTCGTACAACAGTTCAGGACAACAACATATCCTTATATAAGAGGTTACATGAGGACATATCAAACCATGTTTTTTTTACCCCTTCAGAGGGTTTAGAGGTTTTAAAGAAAAAAGACACTAAATCAGACCAAAATTGTTTAGCGATCACACAATCAAAGAATAAATGAGTTATTGTTGTGGTTGTGGTGGTGGACCCAAGTGCTGGGGTAGAGCAAGGAGGCAGATGTGCTCAAAAAGGGGTTGTTTAATTAAACAAAAACAAAAAGGCAAACCTGGAGGGTATTCCATCAAGACAGATTAAGGAAGCCTGTCATATTTTGCTGAACCCGGCTCATTTTTTATCAGTCGCGTTTCATCAAGGTGGGTTACATAAATTCCCACTCAGTAACCATGGTACTTTATGCTGCGGAAAAGGCTGGCAAAATCAATCGCTTTAATTAAACTAATTCATATAGAAGTAACGCATCAAATGTAACTCCAAGGTGCCTTATAATTATGCTGCATAGCTACTGCGAAGCAAAGCAGGCACATATTACTATCCTAGAAAATCGGGTTTATTATTTCTGATAATTTTTTTAATTATATTATCTCCCACAGATTTTTCTGCAAAAATGCGGCCCGTACCGTAGAACGCACCGGCACAAATGAGGTATCAAAAGATGCGGCATTACTTTTTTGGGTATTCCGAGTTCCAAAAAAGTCCTATTGGAATGAATGGGAAAGGGGGGGGGGGGGGGAAATCACAAATCAAGTACCTTTTTCCAAGCCACGCTACACGCGCATACATTAACCGACCGATATGATTTGTAGCTCATTTTGTTGCAAATTTTCCCATCTTTAGCTCAGTGTCGAAATTGTTTTTTTAAGGAATGCAAGCTCTCTCTCCTGTGCGGGTTCAAATAGAGTGAGCGAAATGGAGAAAAATAGCCTTTTAACATTGGTGTGTGTTGCGTCTGCTAGAGTGGAGCAATCAACGTCAGAGTGAGGAGAGAAAAAAATCTCACTTCAACTCGTCACCGTGGCCACAATCTTTGCTCACTAAACATCAAATTCGCACATTTTGTAGTCACAAGGGTCTTCTTTCAGACAAACCCACTTTTGTTTGGCAAAAGTGTCATTTAGTACCTTTTTTTTTCACTTTAAGCGAGGAGAAGTCAGACTTTTTCGGCCATGTTCCCCATGTTATTTTGTCGCCTTTTTCTCTTCATTTTTTAAAAATCTAAAGTTTTCAACCTGCTCTAATTTGGTCATTTGTCATTCAATTAAAAATATGAGAATATGCTCGCGTTCCACAAACCCTTGCCGTTCTAACGAGCCATTTGTGGAATCTGCATCTTGAACCGTTAAATCGTGAGAGGCTTTTGTTCGAGGTGTGCGTGTCTCATACAAATCAGTTGAATGTGTGTGCGTGATGTGTCCAACAAGTTAAAATGTGCATGAATGTTTCTTACTTTTAGTTTAGGTT
This sequence comes from Leptonotus elevatus, assembly GCF_054856555.1. NCBI lineage: Eukaryota > Metazoa > Chordata > Actinopteri > Syngnathiformes > Syngnathidae > Leptonotus > Leptonotus elevatus. Next base: position 28,023,884 of record NC_141243.1, read on the forward strand.
GATTATGGTTAACTTCCACATTTCTTGACCGATTCCAATCGTTTAAATTTTAAACTGTTCAGCTCATTTGATTATTTTTTTTAAATACATTTTTTAAAAAAAGCACAACATTATTTTTTTGTTTTTAAATGCAATGGAATGGACTGCTATTTAAATAATGCTTTTTTACTGCCTGGTCTCTCACTTCTGCATAGCAACTGCCAACAGCCAATCATCTCTCTCACTGTTGAGCTCAACTAACCCCCGTTTTTTCTGCGTACTCGCTTGACCTATGTACGACTACTACTATTGCAAATACTATTACTACTACTACTACTACCTTGGACATATGATTAGGTAAGCCCAGGATTCTGGCCAATTGATTAGGTATGCCCAGGATTCTCGCCACTCCGCTTGCCCAGGGCGGCGGCCATCTTGGCCAATTGATTAGGTACGCCCAGGATTCTCACCACTCCGCTCGCCTAGGGCGGTGGGCCATCTTGGCCAATTGATTAGGTACGCCCAGAATTCTCGCCACTCCGCCCACCCAGGGCGGCGGCCATCTTGACCAATTGATTAGGTACGCCCAGGATTTTCGCCACTTCGCCTACCCAGGGCAGAGGCCATCTTGGCCAATTGATTAGGTATTCCAAGGATTCTCGCCTCTCCACTCACCCAGGGCGGCGGCCATCTTGGCCAATAGATTAGGTACGTCCAGGATCTCGCTACTCCGCCCACCCAGGGTGGCGGCCATCTTGGCCAATTGATTAGTTACGCCCAGGATCTCGCTACTCCGCCCACCCAGGGCGGCAACCATCTTGGCCAATTGATTAGGTACGCCAAGGACTCTCTCCCCCTCCTCCATCCAGGTCGGCGGCCATCTTGGCCAATTGATTAGATACGCCCAGGATTCTCGCCCCCTCGCACACACAGGGCAGAGGCCATCTTAGCCATTTGACTACTACTAAAATTATTACAACTACAGGTACTACTATTACTCCTACTACAAGTATGAGTACTACTACTACTAATACTACAAGTACTACTGCTGCTACTACTACAAGTACTTGCTACTACTAAAAGTCCTACTACTACTACTATTGCTAAAAGTACTACATGCGTCTTTTTTTTGGTTCTAGGACAGCTGATTTGAGGTAGTTATATCAACGCAGAGTAGTTTCACCTGGCGTTACACTAAAAAGTTACGCAAAAACTCGCCGAGCGGACTTTATGAATGAGGAAATGAATGCTGTGTGTGGCTGAAAGGAGGCGGGGACAGAGAAAACCTTGAGATTCATTGTGAAAAACATGCAACCGACCAGGTTTGGTTCATGGAACATGTTACTACGGTAACTGACCGAGAGCTTAAATGACCTATTTTTATGATACAGGCTGGAGTTACCTCTTTTTCTCTGGTTTCAGTTACCTCCCTTTCTGAAACGGAAAATGCCGTTTCCCACATTTCAAGGTTTCTTGACCCACAGTTCTCACTAAATCTGCTTTGTGAAATAGACCCCAAGGGGGTATTCCATCAAGCCGGATTAAGGCAAAGCCTGTCTTATTTCGATGAACATGGCTCATCTTAAAGAATGTTTCTTTTTCTCTTAGTTTTAAAGAAAAAAGCCACTAAATCAGACCAAAATTGTTTAGTGATCACACAGTCAAAGAATAAATGAGTTATTGTTGTGGTTGTGGTGGTGGACCCAAGTGCTGGGGCAAAGCGAGGAATCAGATGTGCTCAAAAAGGGGTTGTTAAATTAAACAAAAACAAAAAAGCAAACCTTGGGGTATTCCATCAAGCAGGACTAAGGAAAAGCCTGTCTTATTTTGCTGAACCGGCTCTTTATTTTTTATTTTTATCAGAGTTTCGTTCCATCATGGTGGGTTATATAAATCCCCAGTCTTCTTCTTCTTTTCCTTTCGGCTTTTCCCTTCAGGGGTCGCCACAGCGAATCAGTTGCCTCCATCTAACCCTGTCCTCTACATCCTCTGCTCTCACACCAACTACCTTCATGTCCTCTTTAACTACATCCATAAACCTCCTCTTTGGTCTTCCTCTAGACCTTATGCCTGGCACTTGGAAACTCAGCATCCTTCTGGCAATATACTCACTATCTCTCCTCTGGTCCAAATCTCATCATCTCAGTCTGGCCTTTCTGACTTTATCTCCAAAGCCTCTAACATGTGCTGTCACTCTGATGTACTCATTCCTGATTTTATCCATCCTGGTTACTCCCAAAGAGAACCTCAGCATCTTCATCTCTGCCACCTCCAGCTCTGCTCCCTGTCTTTTCCTCAGGGGCACTATCCCCAGACAAAACAACATCGCTGGTCTCACCACAGTTTTATAAACCTTTCCTTTCATTTTAGCTAAAACTCTCCTATCACACATCACACCTGATACTTTTCTCCAGCCGTCCCAGCCTGCCTGAACACACTTCATCACTTATTTCCCACACTCTCCTTTGCTCTGGACTGTTGACCATAAATACTTAAACTCCTCCACCTTCTTTGTCTTATCTCCCTGTAACCTCACTCTTCCACTTGGACCCCTCCCATTCACACACAGATACTCCGTCTTGCTACGACTAACCTTCATTCCCCTCCAAACCAGGGCAAACCTCCACGCCTCTAGCTTCTCCTCCACCTGTTCCCTGCTTTCACCACAGATCACAGTGTCATCTGCAAACATCATAGTCCATGTAAATTCCTGTCTAAGCTCATCTGTCATCCTGCCCATTACCATAGCAAACAATAAGTGGCTCAGTGTTGTCTGCTACTCCTGACTTCCTCATACAAAACCAGTTCCTCTCTGGGCACCCTGTCATAAGCTTTCTCCACATCTACAAAGACACAATGCAGCTCCTTCTGACCTTCTCTGTACTTCTCTATCAACATCCTCAAAGCAAATGCTGCATCTGTGGTACTCTTTTTTTGGGCATGAAACCATACTGCTGCTCACAAATGTTCACCTCTCCCCTCAGTCTAGCTTCAACTATTCTTTCCCATAGCTTCATTGTGTGGCTCATTAGCTTAGCTACCTCTTCTGTAGCCACACTCTGCACGTCTCCCTTGTTCTTAAAAATGGGCACCAGCACACTTCTCCTCCATTCCTCAGGCATCTTCTCACTATCTAAGATCCTGTTGAACAACCCAGTCAGAAATTCTACTGCTACCTCTCCTAGACACGTCCATACATCAGGACCAAGTGCTTTTCGTCACTTTATCTTCTTCAAGGCCATTCTCACTTCATCCTTACTAATCTTTGCTACTTCCTGGTCCACAACAGTCACCTCTTCTACTCTTTGCTCTCTCTCAATTTCCTCATTCATTAACTCTTCAAAGTACTATTTCCATCTTCCCATCACACTACTGGCATCTGTCAACACACTTCCACCCCTATCCTTTATTACCCTAACCTGTTGAACATCCTTCCCATCTCTGTCTCCTTGCCTGTATAAATCAGTCTCTCCCTCCTTACTATCCAACCTAGCATACAAATCATCGTAAGCCCCTCTTTTGGCCTTTGCCACTTCTACTTTCACCCTACGCTGCATTTCTCTGTACTACTTTCTTCAGTCCTCTCAGTGTACCACTTCTTCTTAGCTAACCTCTTTCTCTGGATCCACTTCTGCACCTCCTCATTCCACCACCAAGTCTCCTTATCTCCTTTCCTTCCAGATCACACACCAAGGACTATCCTACTTGTCTCCCTGATCACATTTGCTGTAGTTGTCCAGTCATTTGGAAGCACCTCCTGACCATCCAGAGCCTGTCTCAACTCCTTCCTGAAAGTCATACAACACTCTTCCTTTTTCAGTTTCCACCATTTCGTCCTCTGCTCTGTCTTCTTCACCACCTACACACCACTAGTCATCCTACACACTACCATCCTATGCTGTCTGGCTACACTCTCACCTACCACTACTTTGCAGTCGCTGATCTCCTTCGGATTACACCGTCTACAGAAGATGTAGTCTACCTGTGTACTCCTACCTCCACTCTTGTAGGTCACCCTATGTTCCTGCCTCTTCTGGAAGACAGTATACACTACAGCCATTTCCATTCTTTTTGCAAAGTCAACCAAAATCTGTCCTTCTACGTTCCTCTCCTGGATACCAAACTTGCCCATCACCTCCTCATCACTTCTGTTTCCTGCACCAACGTGTCCATTGAAGTCTGCACCAATGACAACTCTCTCACTTCTAGGGATGCTCTGCATCATTTCATCAAGGTCCAACCAAAAGTTTTCCTTCTCCTCCAGCTCACATCCTACCTGTGACGCATACCCACTAATAACATTGACCATCACACCTTTGATTCTTAGCTTCAGGCTCATCACTCTATCTGACACTCTTTTCACCTCCAGGACGTTCCTTACAAACTCCTTCTTCACGATAACTCCTACTCCATTTTTCTTCCTATCTACACCATGATAGAATACCTTTGTGCCCTTTCCACCTGGTCTCCTGAACACCTTCCTCCTCTGCATCATGTCAACCAGCTTTCTACCTTTTCCTGTCATCGTTCCAACATTCAAAGTACCTACTCTCAGTCGTAGACTCTTGGTGTTCCTCTTCTCTTTCTTGCTACGAACACACCTTCCTCCTCTCCTTCTTCGACCAACAGTTTCCAGTCCAGTTTCCACCGGCACCCTGTAGGTCAACAGCACCGATGGCGGTCGTTGTTAACCCAGGCCTCGACCGATCCGGTATGGAAGTCATATATTTGATTCGCATGTGTGATTTGGCCAAGGTTTTACGTCGGATGCCCTTCCTGACACAACCCTCTTTATTTATCCGGGCTTGGGACCGGCACAAGAAGACACTGGCTTGTGCCCTCTTGCGGCTAAATTCTTTTGTCCAGTTGCTTGTAACGAATATTGCCCGTCAACCTCAAATTGTTTTTTCTTCCTTCCCTTAACATTTCACTCTTGGAAACTAGGGTGGGGTGAGATGCCTCTGCTCTCCCCCTTTTTACCTAAATCAGAGACAGTCCAAAAGAGATTATACTCTTTTGAAGTCAACCACAGGCCATGTCGCCAGGATGTGAATGTTTGTTTTTCACCAGCCAGAACCACGAGTTTATGGCACCAAAGTATTTTATCGGAAAGCTTCATCTTCACCCCTGCCGACATCGCAGACTGGCAGTCTGCAAACTCTTCAGTCATAAAACAACATGGGCCAAAAGGTCCGTTGGAATCCTGGTCAGTACATTCCAGCCTTCTTGGAGGTTACAAGTGACCAGAATGCCTTCAAGTGGTTACGATCGGAACTGCCCTCACATGAAACACCTATAATCCACAAAGCAATCTTACAAATTTCAAATAAGAAATTCATCACATTCAAGTGAATTTACGCACAACTGAATGTTTCACATCATGTATGTGTATGAAAAATGAATGTCATATGTATTCCAACAGGAATGATATTTGTAAACCCAGAGGTTATTTAGTTACTCCTGAAAGAACGAAATGATGCGTTATTAGTTGATATGTGTAACGATAACATGTTTTGCCTGGAAGAACTTGACTTGCCAGTCTGACCAAATTTAATTCTTAATTATTTAAATAATTTGGAGTTTAAAAATCTCTGACCTGGGTTGAGCCAAAAGAGGGGACTGCGTTGCACCACCTTTTGACGGACACGCCCCACAACTTTAAAACAGCCGGCGCGACCTTTATTCAGCACTCTCATTTCCAACCCGCTGTTCCTGCTTCATTCACCTTTTTTACCCCGTCTGGCCCAGAACTGACGAAAGGACTCCCCGGTGCCGTGCCACGTTTATCAATCACGTGGCATCTCTGTTCCCTGAATGACCAAGTGTCTCGGACTTGGCGATCGCACCGAACCGCCGCCGTGCTCCAAACCCCGGCGCGCGCCCTACTGCCAGACGGACTTTTTGTTCTTAATTTTTTCTTTTTCTCTTTTTTGTGTGTTTCGTCCCACCTTGGTGGCACAAAGTCGCCGACAAATGTTTCCGTCAACCCGTGTGTCACCCAGCAACCACAGTTTGGACTCTGGCAGCCGCAACCCCCGTGCGTCAATCCGTACCTGCTCCATCCTCCGAACATCCCGTTGCGGCGCGAGCCGGTTCAACGGCTGGTCTCCCTCGGGACGCAGGCAGGCAGCGGATCTCGGCCTTAGCAGCGGGATTTGGGCAGCTGATACGCGGATCTTCACGCACGCCGAGATTACAACTCCGGCTGAAGCCCCTGACCTCGCCTGAAAGCAGCATCCACCTTGAGCCCAAGCTGTGTCGCACCTCATCCAACTATGGAATTTTTTAAATATTTTTATTTTTGCCTTGCCTTTTTGGGAGCAATTTTTTTCTTCAATCGACCTTCCCTCCGCTAGCTCTATTCAACTCACTCCAATAAGTTGCACGTCTCATAGCCAATTTGACATATCGCTGGTGCAACTGGTATGATAGTTAGGTACGCAGTGTTTTGATTCTGTATGTGTAACCATAGTGAATAAATGCGTTTTTCTAAATCTAGTTCAGTCTTAATCGTGGTTGTGTCCGAGTGGATTAGTAATTCTCTTATTAATACAAAGAACCACAAACATTGAATGTGGCGACTTCAGATTATGAATAAATAAAGGAGGATTTGGATTTTATTTGTTGTGTTTCTCCAAAACTGAAAGTAAACAGATAGGTGACCCTATAGGCGATTGAGGGAATTATGACTTCCTCAAGCGCCGATCAAATTACTAATTCGTCCAAAGAGGACAACATTATCGCTACACGCTCTTCTTTACTTATTTCCTCATGATCTAATTGTGCTATCAAAATGAGTATGGTGTGGTCAAGCGTTGCCATAATTTAGATATCACTCCATCTCAGGTTTCATATTCTTTATTTTCAAAAGAAAGGGAAAAAAGACATTTAATTGCAGAAGTGACTGCAGCGCGACTCAACCAACCATCGTTCCATGCATTACGGCGGCATGAATGAAAACCGTGACTGATTGTCCCTGAACTTTATGAGTACATGTGTAGACATATGTTAATCATAGGCTAAAAATATTAGAACGAAACTCGCAATATTTTTTATCATATTTAAGACAGAAGCACTGCCGCACACTCATATAATAATAATAACAATGCGTAACGCTTTCAAATATGATCCAAAATATTGTGAGTTTCGTTCTAATATTTCCAGACTATGATACCACATGTCTGCACATGTACTCATAAATTTGGGGGACAATCAGTCATATATATATATATATATATTTTTTTTTACATAAAGTGAAGTAATATTTATCTACAGACATCGAGCCATCATGACGTAAACAATTAATTATAATAATAATAATAATAATAAATATAAAACCCTATTAGATTTGTTCTAATATTTTCAGATTATCATTAACACATGTATCCATAAATTCTGGTGACAATCAGTCATGCTTTCATTCATGTCACCAGTTGCGCACAAACACCAGTTGGCTGCATGATTGTCCGCAAATGTCTTTGTCAAATGGATTATTGTTCTTCTTGGCACACCAATTATTTTCACATGTGGTGTATGACTTCCGGTTGAGTGGACGCTGGCATGAATGTTGCTGCTGCTCGCCGGTATCGTTTTTTAAAGTTATTTTTGTATATTTTCCCTAAATCTATCGACTCTGCCTCATCACATTCGAAGGAAGTACTGCTGCTTTTCTCGTGTAGTCGACGATCCCCTTGTCATAAAAAAAAACTCAGATATTGTTGCTCACTAGTGTATGGGCTAACGCCATAAGCTACTGCATACCGACTGTCAAGACTGGCTCCCGGTGCTTATCTGTCCCTACCTCGCTATGCTGTTTTACTACCTGGTTCGGACTCTCCTGGATTTTCCTGTTGCTCTGCCATCATCCTGTGGCAGGACTATTCCAATATTTAGTTGCCGACCTACATCGGATCCGCTAGAATATGGAACTTCCGCCACTGGCGCTGCATCACCCGGACATCCTCGCCGGCGTTACATCCATCGTTGTTCTCGCAGACACACTCAGCGCAACCACTCCGGCACTCCACTTGGTCCACTTCTCGCCGCTCACCGAGAAACTCCGACCGTACGGTGAACCATCATGTGCTAGCCGTCCCAGCTAAGTCGGCTAATGCTTCCGTCAAACTTGCCATCTCCTCTGTTAACTTTGGTCTGCTTAATATCCGCTCTCTCACAACAAAGGATCCCTCATTCAATCCCTCACTGACCGTAAATTTGAAATTCTCTTTTTAACTGAAACCTGGCAACTTCCAAATGACGTTCCCGCATTAAACGGATCTACGAATCTCAGTTTTGTTTACACTTGCCGTCCCAGTGGGAACGGCGGTAATTCACCGCGAGAACTGGAAAGTCCTGCGTCCTCCGTTCCCGAATTCAGCACATTTGAATGCCTTGCTATTAAGCTTCCGGGACCTTCTCCTACTATAATCTCTACAGTCTACCGCCACACAGCGTTTTTTTTATCAGTGAATTCTCTATATTACTCACCCATTTTTCCACACTCACCTAATTAGGTGTGAGTAATATAGAGAATTCACTGATAAAAAAAAACGCTGTGTGGCGGTAGACTGTAGAGATTATAGTAGGAGAAGGTCCCGGAAGCTTAATAGCAAGGCATTCAAATGTGCTGAATTCAGGAACGGATTAATTCTGCTGGGAGAGTTCAACATACACATGGACAATGCCAATCTGCTCCTCACCAGAGACTTTGCATCCTGCCTTGACAGTTTTGGCATACAACAATTCATTGATTTTCCAACCGACACTAAAGGTCACACACTGGACTTAGTCTGCTGCTCTGGTCTCACCGCCTCCAAGCCCACTGCCAATGTTTTCCCTGTCACAGACCACTTCCTCCTCACTTTCAATACATTACTCCGCCTCTCTGCAATTATATCTCCCTGTCTCATCTCATTTCGAAATACCAAGGACATTAACATTGATACTCTCTGCTCCAAAATTGACAGTTTCCCCATCCCGGACTCTCTCAAATCCTGATCAGCTTGTCACTCTCTACAATACCTGCCTCACCCACACGCTAAATTGCCCCTTTGAAAAAACAATCTGTTTCTTTCATCACAACTGCCCCGTTTCACCCCCAAGCTCAGGTCCATGAAAACCAAAAATCGTCAACTTGAGCGCTTATACAAAAAAAAAAAAACTGTCTTACTTTCCATAAGGACATGTACACCTTCCACATCCTAAAATACAAGGACTATATCTCCCAAACAAAAAAACAGCTATTACCCCGGCCTCATCTCATCCAACAAGGAAAACTCAAGAACCCTTTTCTCCGTCCTGAACAGACTCACCCAGCCACCCAACTCAGAACCTCTACTGGCTCCCTGTGAAATATCGAATCAGTTACAAACATCTCCTGTTCACCTACATGGCCATCCACAACCTCGCCCCTCCCTACCTGTCTGATCTCCTACAAGTGTCCATCCCTGCTCGCTCGCTTGCTCAGATCCTCCTCCTCCATTCATCTCTCTGTTGCCCTCGCCCGCCTCAGTACCATGGGGGGCAGAGCCTTCAGTTGCTCTGCCCCTCAGCTCTGGAACACTCTGCCACCGGCCCTCAGTGACTCTCTCCTCCTGTTCCGGACTGCCTACTCCATTTAACGTTTCCTGCTAGTCTTTCATTTTACTGTATTGATTTTACACCTTTTTTAATTTTTTTAAATTAAATTAAATTTATTTATTTTTAATTAGTTTTCTCTGCCCTAATTTTGGGGTTTGCTTTTAATTATCTTAGTTTAGTTTAGTCTGCCCTGTAAAGTGTCCTTGGGTGTCATGAAAGGCGCTGATAAATTAATGTTTTTATTATTATTATTTCCCCCCCTCCTTTCTTTCTGAAGGAAGAATAGCCTATGCAACCTGAGATGCATAGGAGTGCTATCTAAATTATGTCAATAGGCTACTTGACGAGTAGTGTTGTCACGATACCAACATTTTGACTTCGGTAGTATACCTGTATAAAATACCTCGATATTGGTACTGAAACGGTACCTCGGCAAAAATCAAGAACATCAGCAAGAGCAGCAAATTTTTATTACCGGTAATTCAAAATATTAGGATGTATACATGTTAATTTCTGTAAATGCTGTATATATTTATGTATACACTGTATGTGCTTTCACATTGTATGCCATATTCTTGAAGTACTGTATTTGACTGCATTTGTCATCCATTTAAAATATTGGTAATACAGTGGCACTCCCATGACTCAATGTAACGTTGTTAGAGTGTGCGTTGCGTGCATGTCTCTGCTCTTCTCCATTACGCTCCCAATTAGTCTATCAACACACTTCACAAGAAGTTGGACGGTTTCCAGGATACTCTTGAAAGACATGACGCCCGGTTAGCATTTTTGGAGGAGGAGGCAGTGGCCGTGGATGAGCGTCTGTATAAGCTCGAAGCTACTTGTGCTAAGTTACATGATGCTAACGATAAGCTACGTGCTAAAGTTGTAGACCTACAGTTCCGGAGCAGGCGATGCAATGTGAGAATCATTGGTTTGAATGAAGGCCTCGAGGGGCCACAATATGGAGGACCAAAAGTGCCAAAATTAAATGAATGCATACACCATTAAATTATTAAATACATGTATCATTAATTAATTAAATGTTTCATTTATTAATTAAATATGGAATTTAAAAAAAATCCAAGCGTTACTAAATGTGTCTAATTAATAAAATTACCTATGATTATTTGTAAATATATATATATAATTATTTCTCTATGTAATTAATTATTTTATGGTCACTGTGTTGCGGTGTTTCATGAATTTTATCTGTCAAACTTACCCATCAAAGTTTGGTGTGCAGGTCCTAACACCTAATTGGTCACCCTGCTCACCAAGTCAAGGCAAATCCATTTCAGAATAATGAATTGATGCAGAGTGAGTAGCTAGTAAACACAATTCAATAGGCTGGGTGGCGCTATTGACCTCAATGGGTGCGTTACCGTTAGACTCAGATTTACGCTCTCATGAGGTGCTTTTTGAGACGTGTTGAAATGGAAGTGACTTTTTTCGCATTTCCAGTAGTCATGTGACCCCGCCTGGTAAAAGGAAGAAAAGGAAGGTGGAAGTACAGGGCCATTCGCTTTTGTGTCGGAATTGCTTACTGAGGGGACAACAAGTCTTATTGAGCCAAGGCTGCCGCGGCTCCATACACGCATTCTATTTATTCTCGTAACGTTCATGAGGAGCCGTTAGCGTGACATGACCGCCGACAAGAACTGGGAGATCTCGCGAGAGTCGACATTACGGACATTATGAGAACTACGCCTCAGAAGCAAATCACTCTTCAATGGAAACACCTACAAGTCAAAACTGTACTTTAGCAAAATAGTAGAAATATCGCTTTTATTTTTATGTTGGTTTTGCACAAAAACAAGCCTTGATCGCTCTATATCAGCAAAAAAATCCATCACCTTAAGCTGCCATGTTTCTAACCTATTCAGGCCGAAGCAGTCGATTAAACAAGATTTGAGTGAATCAGCTGTAACGGATATTGCCCGTCACCCTCAATTTTTCAATTGTATTTGCCTTTTTAAACATTTCCCCCTGGGGAATGTGTGTGCGTGTCTTAACTCTGTGTTTTCAGTTCAAAAAGGACTCTTTGAGTTTCCCTCCAGCAGGGACTGGATTTCGTTTTATAACCCAGGAAACGCATACCATAGCGATACGACTGCTTATCAGTCCCCAGACCATCTTATATGGTCTGGTCTATCCACAGGAATTAGCCATGTGTTTTTTTGGAAACAATGTCCCTTGGAAGTTATATGGTACAACAGTGCCCTCCAGCGGTCACTATCGGTTATCCTCAAGAATCCTGCCGCTCCTAATTAAACTGAAGTCTACATAATTCGGGACATACACGGACTCTATGTACTTGACTGACATCAAGTGACTCCTGTTTATCTTTGTACACAACCTGTATGTCTATCTCAAATGAATGATGTGTGTAATTTCTGTAGCCACCTAAGTTTAGCTAATTAGTAAGCTTAGCGGATTCAAAAACCTTATGATCGCGGTAATGTTTTAAATGTGTTCAGAATGATAAATGAAGCATCTTGCTTGTCAATTCTGATAAAAAAAAAGATCAAATACTATCCCAAAAGCTTGGTCTCAGTCGACCAAGTCTGCTCCATGCGCATGGAAGAGGTGGGACCAAACTGCCGGGCCCCTGGGACACAGTTTAAAAGCCAGCGCGCGAAGGAGTCTCTCTCTCTTCCCTGCTCTCTTCCCCTCTCCTTCACCCTATGAACTGCTCAAGGACTCGCAACCACCCTGCGCATCCCCAAAGCGCGCGTGTCTGTTCCTGCCGAGAACTGACCCACCTATCTGAATCACGCAGCGCCCCACTGACCCGGTTACACGGCGGCTGTAAGGCACCGAGCCTTTGCGCGCCAGCGACCCCTTTCTGCTCCAGCCGTGCTCCCGAGACGCCCCGCAGTGCTCCAAACTACCTGCCTCTCTATCTTCCGTGCGACTGAACCAGTCCGCAAGTTGCACTAGCATTGCAATCTGACCATATACTACTGGTGCAACGCTTTTATTCAAACATAAAAGGATTGACAGGTCAAAACGCTTCCATCTTTATCCCCCATCTACCTTTTTCATTCCCTTTTTATCTTAGTTAGGTTACATGTTTTCTTTTTATCTTTGATTCACAATTGTATTCTGTTTCATTAATAGGTTAGGCTGTGACTGATATATGTGTGTGTTTACTAAATACATTTGTTGTCTAGAAATTCCATTTCTGCCTAATCATTTGTGTTTACTGAGTGGATTAGTAATTATTTTATAAAAGCAAAGAACTCCATGATTAACTAAAGTAGCAACTTCAGATTATGAATACTTGATAATAGGATTTTTATCGTTTATTTTGCTGCTACAAACAAGCATAGTCAACGTGGTGCCCCAGAGGTTGCTGAGGAAATTACAAATCCCCTCAGCACCGTCTAAATTTCTCATAAGCCATTACGGCAACTCAAATAAACGCTACACAGCCCCACCCACTAACTTTGACGGGCGAGATTGACAGATAAAATAAATTCATGAAACACAGGAACATGAAATCAATAAATACAGAAATAATTATATATTTATATATTTATATATGTAGGTCATTTAATTAATGACACATTTATTTAATTATTGGTTTATTTAATTCCATATTTAATTAATAAATGACGCATTTATTTATTTCATGACACATTTATTTAATTACTTAATGGTGTATTCATTTATTTACTTTTGGCACTTTTGGTCATCCATACCACAACCCAGCGTCTTCTTTGCCCAGCTACTCCAAAAAGTGTTTGGTCAGAATATGTTCCCGTCTCATATTATTCAACTTTTCAACATACTAAAATATTTCTCAAATGTGTAAAAGACAGGTCTGTGATATGCATTCGTCAAAATTTACTTTGGATCTAATATTTTTGCTGTCCCTAAATCAGCCCAAAAAAACCCGCTCTGTTCAAAACAGCTTGTTTTAGGGGTGTGTCACTTTTTATGTAAATAGCTGCACCAGGTCATACCCTTCTCTCTCGAAGGGGCATGTGATTTCAGTCATGGTAGAGATGTGCTAATGTTGTGAATGGAAACGACTGGCCATGGGAGCAGAAGAAAATAAAAATACAGACATGTCTTTTACACATTTGAGAACTATTTTAACATGTGGAAAAGTAGCATAACGTTTTACCATAAGAAAAAGTAGTTTTAGCGTTTGTGATTGTTTAGGCAATGGTTATTTTGCCGTAACCGACGAATCTCCCGCAAATGTTATTTTGCCGTGAATATTTCTGATTTGCCGTGAATGCTTGTAGACGTTTACAAGTGTTATGAATACCACAAATGTGCACATTTAGGCCACTGCGCGGTCACAACGTTCAAGCCGTCTCATCGAGACCACTTAGCGGCCGTTTAGCATCACAAAGTCATGTCATCTTGGTGGCGAGTTGCCAGTCATGGCAAATTAACCACCCGCGGATTGTATCTTGACAAAACAATAAGCAACCACTTCATATTATCCAACCACCGTCTGCTTTATCATCTCTGATGTGGTAGAAGGTGCACATCTCTTATTAGAAAGGATAGGAAGGAAGGCTAAATCAAAAATGTTAAACTTACATCTTTCCCGTTTGCAGTCGTGTCACACTGTTGGGACCGATCCATTATGTTAAAATGTGTTGCAAATCCAGCTCTGAATAGGCTTTCACTCACAAAACAGCCCTTTGAAAAATGATGTCGGTACATGTCCTTCAAAATAAAATTAATCCACTGTCTTCTCAAAGACTTGGGATGAAGGAAGCAACCACTTTTTCCCGATAATTGTATCCCCTCTCCACGGAGCATTTGCAAGCAGGGGGAGAAAAAGAAAGGAAGCAGCCTGCTTCTCGAATTTCAGTAGGCGTGACAAACCTTTACCAGAGGTGGTGCCACTAACCCGAGGGGGCTGGGTCGAGTGCACTTCCGTGACTTTTTGACGTCACTGAGTCAAGGAAGTTTAATCTGCCCATTTGAAGCACACATTTTAGAAAGGAGGAGAAAGCAAAAGGAGGAGAACGCTAAAGAGGTCGCGGACGGACTTTTTTCATATCTGGTTGGATTGTAGACAGGTCAGGGATGCATATTATTGATAGAAACCCCCTCTAAAGTGCATTTTCATACTATGGGAGCTTTAAGTGAGAGTAGGTTACTGTTTGTATACGGAATACTATTGTTAGGTTAGGTGTGCTGTTTGTTCTTTTAACAGCTAGTTTCACTATTGGGGGTAGAAGTATTTATTTATTTTTACGCTGTCACCAATGCGTTTTAAAGATCTTTTTTTTGTTGAACGCTACCTACTGCTTTTGTATTAATCCTGCACTGAAAGTATCACTATACTTATCTCTCAATGAGTACACTTAATGTGATTAGCTGGAATGTCAAGGGCTTGAATCACCCAGTTAAGCGCAAAAAATATATGTCACATCTTAAGCAATTAAAGGTTAATACATTGCTCCAATAGACCCACCTTAAATGCTCAGATCACCTACGACAAATTGGGTGGGGAGGTCAGTATTTTCATTCCACTTTTCAAGCAAAGGCGAGGGGTGTAGCCATAATTATTAGCAAGGACACACACTTTGTTTGCTCCAATTCTTTGGCTCTATGGGCGTTATTTGATAGTAACTTTTTAACATTTATGCGCCTAATTTTGACAATAGTTAATTTTTCCGTGTCCTTAAACTGATCCCCGACCTAAACTCACACCTGCTCATTTTTGGGGGAAATTTTAACTTTTACAGAGAACAAATAATTTATTTTGGGTAAAACTTTCATTTTAATGGTGGCTATTCATCTTATTAAAGAAATGGGAAACTTATTCCAGCACTCCAAGTCACTATAAATGCTCTCCAGAAGTGGAGTAAAGTTTAAATGAATTAAATCAGTTAATTTAGGTGAGATTTTTATGCCTAAGTATTTTAAATTGCCTATAGGAAATGAGTAGTGTGGGTCCTGGCTTGCAGTATTCCATGAATTTTATGTAATAGGTAGTAGTGTTGATTTTGTCCAGTTAATAGAATAATCTGATAAATGTGAGAATTTAGTTATTAAGTTAAATACTTCCCCTAACGAAATAGCAGGTTTTTCTAAATAAAGTAAAATATCATCGGCATATAGATACATTTTGTGTTCTGTTACCCCAGAGTGAATTCTTTGAATCGTTCTTTCCTGGCGTATAGCTAATGCAAGCGGCTCAATGAATATTGCAAATAATAAAGGGGACAGTGGGCATCCCTATCTTGTGCCTCTCTGTAGAATAAAACTCTGGGAAGTAATCCCATTAGTAGTAACTGTAGCTTTAGGAGAATCATATAATACTGACACCCAGTGAATAAATGATGCGTACTCATCCGTCAGTTGTTACATTTTATCTTCCAAGTCTTTTTTCAAATTTTTTATCCCGTTTCTTTTTATAAGAGGAATATGATATAATTTTACCTCTAATTACCGCGTTCCCAGCTTCCCAGAGAAGAGATGGAGATAAGTCTGGAGAGTCATTTATTTATTTTAATATTCATTTATTTCCAAAAAGTCTGCCCACTTTCTTCTTATAATTTTGTCAAACTCTGCAGTGAGATGGTGGTTTAAAGGTATAATCAACTTGTAGGGTAAGGGAGACTGGTGCATGGTCGCTAATAATAATAGGATGTATTTTTGTACCAATTTTATTAGCAATAGAATTATTTGTAAGAAAAAAATCTATTCTTGAAAAAGACCGGTGCACAGCGGAAAATAAGGTAAATTCCTTCTTAGTTGGGTTTTTAAGTCTCCAGCTGTCGACGAGGCCAAAACCATCCATATATTCCCCTATTACTTTAGTAAATTGTAATCGCCTTATATATCTTGTATTATTAGAACGGTCTATTAATGGATTTAAGACTGTGTTAAAGTCTCCTCCAATAATAATAGTAGAGTTCGCTGCTAATTCAAACAGCTGAGAGAAAAAATCATGGAAAAAGTCATTAAAATAAATAAAAATCATTATTAGGGGCATTTAAATTACCAAATGTATATATTTTATTAGGTCTGTTATTGTATTATTTAGAGTAAAGAATAAATTCTTATGTATGAGTATACAGACTCCTCTTTGTCTACTGTTATAAGGGGCAGAGTACACTTGACTAAAATTCTTGTCAATAAGTAATTTTTCTTCAGATTTTGTTGGGTTTCTTGTAGGAGACAAATATCTGCAAACATTCCAGAAAACCAGAACTAATTTATGCATACAAATAGTATAAACTCAGTCCTGTGTATATATCTGTATAGGCTACTTGTTAATATTGGCATGTTATAGGATAGAATCAAAATGGTTAGGTGGTTTATGTGATTTGTGTGAAATAAGAGGTAACATGTAAGTGAATATAACAGTGAAAAAACGGGGAGGGAGGTGGAAGTGAAGGAAATTAGTGGGGGATTAAGCATGTAACAATACACCAATAACTGGTAACCTAAGCGAGATTTTTTGTTTAAATATATTTTAGATATAGTTATGTATTAATATTATATTTGTAATATAGCCTATGCAAAATGAGTATTCATATTTTAGGTTTTATAACCACATATACAGTTTGTATACATCTAATAATCAAACAAAGTTTAGTTCCACCAATGCCAATTAGAACAGCCAGGGAGTGGAGTTGGGGTTCCGGAATAGTTGGCCATCGATGTATAGCTATATCAACGTATATCAACGACTATCGTAGTCCGTTTACCCTCCTGCCTATTTTGTCTCATTATAGGAAACAGTACCTTTCGCTGCTCATTAATCTTTCTTGGGAATTGGTCATTCATTCCGAAAGAGGTCCCTTTTAGCTCCCGTCCTTTACTTTTAACAAATGATTTCTGTTTAAAATGCTCTAACTTAGCGATAATAGGACGGGGTTTGTTGCCCCTACGGGCTCCAAGCCGATGTACACGGTGAAAATAGATATTATTTATCGTCTCCTGAAGAATTGAGAATATTAAATTCTCCCGCATGCTACGGGATTGGAGATCCAAAACCATTTCTTTTAGCGTTTTATTTTCCTTTTTAACCGTTTCCAACTCGGCTGAAACAGCCGCGAGTGAAGAGTGCAACTCGGCATTATCTCGTTGGAGGTCACTTACCTGTTGGCCGACGAATTCCAAACTCACCTTTAATTCCTTGACGTCCTCGCGGATGAGGCAGAGGACATCTAGTTTTTTGTTTATGGAATCCAGCATACTGACCGAAACGTCCGTAGTGGCTAGATCATCCGTGTCCGTTGCTGAGTAATTTTTTCTCATTGAATACGAAAATGTGTCCAAACCTTTGGCCTGTACCGTATCTATGTTAGGCATGTCCCGATCCAATCACTTGATCGGAGTGAGACTTCATTTTTCCACACAGCGTGCGGCATGGTGCCACTTTGCAACAGTAACACTATGTGCATACTGCCACCGAGCGGCGGGGCTAAGCAAGGAGATAAAGGGTATTTGGAAGTAGATGATAATAAGTTATTGTCATCTTTAATGTGGAAAGCGGCGGCTTCCACAGTGTGCAAAGTGAGCATTTCGTGTTGCGGAAAGGATATACAGTAGATACGTTGCATGCTTCCTGCTACTGTGCTGCACTTTGCAGCCGGGCAGCCGCACCGCCATCAGGCGCTGGATACTATGGACGTGCTTCGAGTCCTCCCTGTGAATCTGGCTGCGGACGTGTTTCCTCCTCGCGGATCCAGCTGAGGCGCTCGCCAGGGCTTTGCAGTAGCGTCGGAGGGACCCCAGCACCTAGCCTCGCGAGAATCAGCAGTGTCTGACGTCCTTTCGCCGGGTTGCTAAATCCCCCCCGAGCCGACAGTCTAGCCTGGTGTGACTCCAGACCAGTCAGGATAAGGTAAGATTAAATACATTTTGCTTGCTTGCTCTTCAAATGCAGCCGTTTGTTGTGAAGTTGGCTTGTTTCACGCTTTAAAACGGCTACAGTAGGTTGTCAAAAATAAAGCTCTTGTGTTTGTTGGAAAATCGTTCTTTGTTTTCCCGTGTTCATAATGTTGATTATCAAACTCAGACAATGAGATCGGTGAAATCAGGATTTATTTTTACATAAGCTTATGGACACATGAAGTCGGCCAAACGCCATCATGCTCTCCCTCATGTGTGTCGCTCCTCCCCCTGTTCCAGTCACTAGTATCCTTTCGTGACTCTTCAAACTTCTCCCCGTCTTCTTCCACCAATCCTCAGCGGTTCCTCTCCTTCCCAGACAGTCACATGATACATCAATACACATCGCCCAAATGCTCCCCCTCGCTCACAAGATAAAGATTTACGTTGTTTTCAGAGCAAGAAGAGATGTCACTAAACCCCCTCCTGCTCAACCGGTTTGTAAAAGACAAAGAAATCTAATTAACACATTCGCTTCAACCCCCCACATCACCTTGAATTCTCACACAGAGACATACTGAGTAAATTAAAGCAGCTATGTCCACTTCGAAATAGTAATATTATAAATCAAACAGTTATAATTAAATTAATTCACTTCATGTTAAAATTAATATACTGGTTAATCATGGCCCTTTGAGTAACTCAGATGTGCCAAAAAAGGGTGGTTTCAATGTTTTACTTAGTTTAACTACTGCCCACTCACCGTATAAAAGGTGTTGGGGTAGTATATAAAAAAAGCAAAATAGAAATAATAACTAGAAAAATTCCCGCGGAAATTTTGAATGGGCCTGCTAACTCTTGCAACTCTTTTCAATGAGCTGAACAGTTTAAAATTTCAACCGTTGAAATCGGTCAAGAAATGTGGAAGTTAACCATAATCTACTAAAAGTATTACTGCCCCTTTAAGAAACATGCACATTCACGCGCATACATTTGATTTTAACTAACATTTCAATGAGCTGAACAGTTTAAAAATTCAACCATTGAAATCGGTCAAGAAATGTGCAAGTTAACCATAATCAAGATCAAATAAAGTATCTTACTGTCCCTTTAAGAAATATGCACATTCACGCACACACATTTGATTTTAACCAACATTTCAATGAGCTGAACAGTTTAAAATTTAAACCATTGAAATCGGTCAAGAAATGTGGAAGTTAACCAAAATCAACAGTATGTTACTGCCCCTTTAAGAAACATGCACATTCACGCACACACATTTGATTTTAAGTAACATTTCAATGAGCTGAACAGTTTAAAATTTAAACCATTGAAATCGCTCAAGAAATGTAAAAGTTAACCATAATCAAGATCAAATAAAGTATCTTACTGTCCCTTTAAGAAATATGCACATTCACGCACACACATTTGATTTTAACCAACATTTCAATGAGATGAACAGTTTAAAATTTAAACCATTGAAATCGCTCAAGAAATGTAAAAGTTAACCATAATCAAGATCAAATAAAGTATCTTACTGTCCCTTTAAGAAATATGCACATTCACGCACACACATTTGATTTTAACCAACATTTCAATGAGATGAACAGTTTAAATTTTAAACCATTGAAATCGCTCAAGAAATGTGGAAGTTCACCATAATCAACATCAACTAAAAGTATCTTACTGCCCCTTTACAAAACATGCACATTCACGCACACACATTTGATTTTAAGTTGTGAGGAGACGTCACGCACCAACGTTCCATTGATTTTGTATAGGATTACGCTCACCGCAAACAAAAGCCTCTCGCGACTTAACGGTTGAAGATGCAGATTCCAGAAATGGCTCGTTAGAACGGCAAGGGTTTGAGGAACGCGAACATGTTCTCAGTTTTTTAATGGGATGAAAAATGACCAAATGAGAGCAGGTTGAAAACTTATGATTGATGGAAAATGAAGAGGGAAAAACGGCGAAAATTACATTGAAAAGCGATGTGCGACTTCTCCTCGTTTAAAGTGAAAATAAAGGTACTAAATGACACCTTAGCCAAATAAAAGTTAGTTCTTCAGAAAGCAGAGGCTTGTGGCTACAAAATGTGCGAATTTGATGTCTAGTGAGCAAAGATTGTGGCCATGGTGACGAGTTGAAGTGAAACTTGAAATCTATTTTTTCTCTGTCTACACTCTGATTCTTAATTGGTCCGCTCAAGCCCATGCAATACACACACATGGGATAAAGGATATTTCACTCACTGTCTTTGAACCCGCACAGGGGGGAGAGCTTTCATTCCTTAAAATTTTTTTTGACACTGAGCTAAAGATGACAAAAATTCCAACAAAATGAGCTAAAATTCATATCGGTCGGGCAACGTATGCGCGCGCAGCGTGTCTTTGAAAAAGGTGCTTGATTGGAGTTGATCTCTTTCGGTTTCCCATTCATTCCTATGGGACTTTTTTTTGGGAGTTTTTTGGGAATAGCGTCGCCATGGTAACTGGGAATTCTTATAAAAATAATAGCGCAGCGAGTCAGATCGAGCCGCATCGTTTGATACCTCATTTGTGCCGGTGCGATCTACGGTACGGGCCGCATTTTTGCGGAAAATAATAAACCCTTTTTCCCTTTTTCTAGGATAGTAATATGTGCCTTCTGCTTCGCAGCAGGCCCATAATAAACCCTTTTTCTAGGATAGTAATATGTGCCTGCTTGCTCCGCAAGCAGCAGCTTCGCTGCTGCTTGCTCCGCTTAGCAGGCCCATAATAATAAACCCTTTTCTAGGGTGGATAGTAATATGTGCCTGCTTGCTCCGCAAGCAGCAGCTTCGCTGCTGCTTGCTCCGCTTAGCAGGCCCATAATAAGAAGAAAAAAAATAAACCCCTTTTCTAGGATAGTAATATGTGCCTGGTTGCTCCGCAAGCAGCAGCTTCGCTGCTGCTTGCTCCGCTTAGCAGGCCCATAATAAACCCCTTTTCTAGGATAGTAATATGTGCCTGCTTGCTCCGCAAGCAGCAGCTTCGCTGCTGCTTGCTCCGCTTAGCAGGCCCATAATAAACCCTTTTCTAGGGTGGATAGTAATATGTGCCTGCTTGCTCCGCAAGCAGCAGCTTCGCTGCTGCTTGCTCCGCTTAGCAGGCCCATAATAAATGTAAAAAAAAATGTTACTATTTTTTCCCCCCTTAATAAGAGGTATCGGATCAGGACTCGGAATCGGCCGATCTCCAAATGAGGTGACTCGGACTCGAGTCCAAAAAAGTGTGGGGACATCCCTAACATATATATATATATATATATATATATATATATATATATATATATATATATATATACATACATACACACACACACACACAACGGATCACAAAAGTCACGGTTCGGATCGGATCACAGATTTAAGTCATGGATCAGATCATTTTTCGCAAAAAAAAAAAGGTAATAGTACTTTGTCTTCATTTATTTTGTAAAGCGCTTTTTCCATTAAATTAAAAAAAATCTATTCAAAATGTAAAATATAGCCGTTTAGGATTTAGGAATACAACTTTTAAGTGCAATATGAGGCAGACATTCTTATTTTGACATGGTTCAGGTGTAAAATAACAAGGTATTAATGGCTTGAAGTTGTGTTCCTATAATCTAAACAGCTAAGTTTGACATTTTGAGTTGAATGTTTTACTTTTTAATGGATGAAAAGACCTCAACGTGCAATTTAAGGCACATTCCCTTCCTTAAAGTGTACCTTTGGCTGTTCATTTCGAGGTACTGATGGTGTTAGTGACACAATATTGTGTTGTGTAATAAATGTCCAGTCTTCCTATCTTTGTGTCTATTTTTGTATTTGCCAAAACAGCACGCCTGAAATCGTCCCTTTGATTTTAATGTACAGCGCCATATTGGGAGCGGACGTGACGTCATGTCGTAGGTGCACTCACAAGCTCCCATAGAGATATATGCTGTCATTGATAAAATTGGAGCATCCTGAAGAAAGTCAAGAAAAAATGGGCCAACGGGGATATTTATATAAGCCAGAAAGGTCCTCAGATTCAGAGTCCAGTCATGAAAATTGCAAGCCTGACTCAAATTGTTTAGAATCTGACGAAGAAAATGCTGTGGTGAATTGGAGAGAAAGCCGGGCCAAGATGGCGGCTGGGGCGTGGTGCAGATGCGGGCATTGCATCAAGCAGAAGACTGGTATCGAGTGCTTTTGTTGCCATGAACACAAACTTGCAGTGGATAAAATGGAAGAACAGACTAAAATATTTAACTTTAAAGGTTGACCTACCATAATATGTCTGCCACGTACCATCCCTTGAACTCATGTACGTAAGCGGCATGATCAGGAAGTACTTGCGTGACCCAGCCCCCGACCAGCTGTCAAACCGGTAAGTTGACATTTCGGCAGTGCAGTCGGCCTCCTTTCTTGTTGAATTTTGGCATTTTCCCACTTTAACACCCTTATCAATTTGAGTATGCATTCCTTAATGGCCCTAGGACTTTGGAAACTGGCTCATTAGGACAGTCTAAACACACATTTGTGTAAAGAGGCTCAACGCGGCTTCATGTTAGAAAACGTTGACCTATCGCCACCAAAATCCACATGCCCATCTCTAATTATGCCCGCATCAATCACTGAACATATTAAAATGATCGGGTACATATTTTGGATTTACGAACATTAAGTGTAGCCCTCATTAAGCTGCAAGCTAGCTAGAACGTGCACGGAAATAAAGACAGTATATTCGTTCGTAAAACCTCAGATATTGGTGCGATTATTTTGATATTTACAGCGATTGGTGTGGGCATAATTAGAGATGTGCACGTGGATTTTGTTGGCGATTGGTCGTAGTTTTCAAAGCCACGTATTTCTCATCTAAGGGGAGGGAAATTATGCCTACAAAATCAGAAATACAGAGGCGATTTTTTGATATTTTCAGATGTTGACGTGGACATAATGTGCATGTTAATTTTTATAGCAATTGGTCCTAATTATCTGAAATTAAGCGGTATGTTAAGCTTTTTTTAATTACATGTTTTAGACTGTCCCTTGGCAGTTTAATTTAACCATGTTGAGAAACCAAGCAGGCGTTTGTAACATGTCCACAGACAATAACATCTGCCTTGTTTACAATATTGGTCTATCTTCTAGCTTGTGTAAAATGCACTTTTTGTCCACTTGAATATTGATCTGGTTTAAATGTTTGTTTGTTTTTTATATTATAATTCTAACAGCTTTTGAGTTTGATGCATTGGTTTTACATACGTGAATATGCCCATACGTGATATGGATGTATTCAACCAAACTATTTTGTAATATTGGAAAACAAAAACAAAAAGAATAATAATTTCCTATTTGTATAAATTAAATTTTTCTGTTTGGCTGTTTCAGACAATGTCGACTAATGGCTTATCGGACATACACCCTGTATTTGCATCGAGGACAGACCCTTAGGAGACACGTGAGAAGACCCTTACCTTTATGCTGTGTAGAACTCATCCACCAACGATTTCCAGACCCCGATGCGTAGGATTTAAAGAATATCATGTAGAGATCTGGATGTGGGAAATCTTGGATGTAACATGTCATAACATGTTTGCTTGATTTGCCAATTTAAAATTGTGTATTGATTGCCACGTTTCAATATTGACCCCAGTGGGACAATAAATCTGGTCATCTGGTCATTGTTGTTGTCAATATTATTAATGTACGGTAAAAGAAAATGACCCCCCCACCCCCCAGCCCCTTTGTATTTTTTATTTTATTTTAACAAGCGCAAGTTACATGCTACGTTGTCATACATTAAGTCTAATATGCACTTAATAGATAACAATTACAGACCACTCACTTTTGACATTGATGATTCTGGTTTATTTATACCAAAACATTTACCATCTAATTTGTGACAACAGCTTTATCAAGTTATAATGCATCAATTCTGAGCAAACATTTTGCAACTATTACTTTCTATCCTGTATAAAAACACGTTCTTGTCATATATGAAATGAAACCACCCAGTCATTAATTATATTCTTATATAAAACCTATCCACATGTTTTTTAATAAGGTCTTCTTTTGGAGGGGCTAGGACCTTTTATATATATTTTTGGCTGATGGCCTTTCTACCTGTGGAAGTTGCTTGCCCTCTGATTTCGTTTTCATGACAGTTGTTACCATTTCAAGGACGTGAGAGTTTAAGGCGGCCTAGTAAACGGGCCTCACACGCCATGCTTGAAGCGCAATTCACCCTCGCTCATGGAGTTCCTGTGGGACTTATTAACTTTGGCTTGCTGTCTGCCAACATTTGCATTGTGCTTGTAAAACAGCTAGCTGTGTCCTTGCCAACATGCAGGTATAGTCAAACTCTTGTCTCTAGGGGCAGTACACCAGCAGGGCTGAGTGGTAGGCTTCCAAATTCCCTGTGTAGCAAAATTAACTGATTAGTCTAATATTTAGTAGCAGTCTCGGATCAAACACCATTTCCTTGACAGCCTGCAACGTTGCAGCCTTGAGCCACTTTTTCTTCTTTTGCTGGGCTGGCGTGTATGGCTCGTGTAGGCAAGCACTGATATGTTTGTAGCCAGACCACCTATGCTTGCCTGCAATATGAAAGCAAATGCTTGTGAAAAGTTCCACCAATATGTCAGGATTGCCGTCACAGTTCCTACTGTTAACCACACGTGGTTTTCAATACTTCGCACCCACGGCGCCAGATCAGCATGTCGCTTCTTCTTTGATGTATCCATCAGTTTCTTTCTGAAGCTATTAGCAATATGATAACACATAAAATTGCTGATTTATTCTTTGGGACTGATAAACGTTTTTCACCACAGATCGAAGTCCGACATGCCTGTCTGTAACAACTGTGGACACTTTCATTTGATCCATTAACACTCGTTCTAATGTTTTACAAAATCCTAGTTTTTCCATAGCTTGTGATGTACAACTTTGTGTCACTTGAACAAGCTCAAAGTCAATAATTTTGTTGTCCGTCTGGTTTATGAAAGAATATGTGCAGTATTTTGCACTGAAACTAGGGCTGTCGCATCTGCCATCTCCACATAGAGTGAGGGGTTAATCAATTTGTTTCAGCTCATTTTGAAGTGACACCTTATGATCCATCAATTTCTTGTTGACAACAGGTAATATCAGTTGTTGTACCTCGTAGAAGGTGCTTTCACATATCATTGCCAAGTTCTGAATTTTTTAGAAGTTCTCTAAGCGTGAATAAGTCATTCAGGAAAAGAGAGTGGCAGCGCATATAAGAATGTTTCCAGATGTCACCTTTGATCTACCCTCACCAACAGAAGGCTCGGCTGACCAAGTCTTCTCAGCATGATCACAGAGATAATCAATATGATAGACAACATTACTGCCAAACACAACTTCCGAAAGTTGCTAACGGGGCTCTTGCATGCAGCACAGGCGGTAAGATGTACTAACTCCTCCAAGCAATGTTCAAAAGCAACATACTTTTTACAATGAATGTCTCTGTCAGAAGAACCGGGTTCTGAATCTGACTCCGTACCAAGGGTATCAGAGTCTTGGTTTTCAGGTTCAGATGGTGCTCAAGAAGATTCTGGGACCGGTGCTACAACTGTCACACCCAAGCTGTCATTTGAAGTGTCCATACTTTCTGGCTTCTTGACACTGTTGACCTTGGTTGTTGAGCATTCCTGATATTTCTTAGGGGTTGATGAGCACATTGGCATGAGATCATTTATGTGTTGACAAAGAAGGGAAATCTGATGCCTCTGCAGAGGAACAGCTTGTGACTGGTTCAATTTCAAGAAGAATTATGGCTGACATAGCTGATGGCTTTTTGTTGAGCCGAGCTGAGTTCTTGGAGCAATATGTGTGGTCATGTTCTAAAGCAATATCATTACCAGGCAGGGACATATGCACACATGCAGTTGGATAGACAACAAGAATTTCATCCGTCACAGGAAACACTTGCACTGGGTCAGTTTGCACTGCCACATGACACACCTGTAGCAGATAAAGAATAAACTGGTCATGTTTGTAAATGAGAATTAGTTATCAAACATTTTTACCTGGTCAAATAAAATAAAAATAAATAAAACTGCTATTAAAAAAAAGATTCCCCTTCTGCCCCCGGTGTTCCGTCCCTCCACGCGGCGGGGGGTGGGGTGGGCACCCTCTCCGCTCCGCTGTCCGGCCCCTCTTCGGCGCCGGTGCCTGGGTGCAGGGGATCCCCAGGATCTGCCGGTTGGTGGGGGTGGGGGGGGGGGGCTGTGGGATTGGGGGGCCTGGGGGCGGCTGGGGCTGGGTTGGGGTGGATGGCGAGGGTAGATGGGGGGCGGGAGGAGCGGGGGCTGTGGACCGGTGGGGTGCCTGGCGGGCCTGCAGTGCCCCGTCCTGCTGCGTTGGGTTGGGGGCGCGGGCCGTGTTGGGGTGGGGGGCGCTCCTGCTCCTGGGTTTGCTCTCCGGCCGGTGGCCCCTGTGGGGCCCGGGGGTCATCCTTTGGCGCTGCCGCGGCCTGGGGGGCCCTGAGGTGTTGCGCTTGCTCTGTCCTGGCAGGGGTCGATGGCTCCCCTCTTTGGTGGAGATTTTCATGCATGCCAGATCCACCACACCAGCATCTATCGAAACTCAGACACAATCTGCTTCTTCCTCAGGTCATTGAATCGGTGGAGGCTGGTGTCTGTGGATCTCACTTCGTCTGTCCTTCCTTCCTTTCCTCAGTTTCTCCTTTGGTCTCTTGAGGTCTCCCTGATTTGTTGGAATTTAGATGTTTCTGGGGTTGGTGGCCCGGGGGGTGGTGGGTGGTGTCTGGTCGGTGCTGGATTTCACTTTCCTTTCTTTTCTTTGGTCCTTCCTCGGGTCTCCTGACGGCCTCACGACTCTGGCTGGAAGTGTTCGGTTTAGGTGAACGGTATGGGATTTTTTAATAGGTTTTTGGTGAACTAATGAATACACACACACTCACACACGCACATACACATACATACACTCACCCACATACAAAAAAAAAAAGAGCAATGATGATGACATGTCAAATCGGTAAAATTACCGAATGAACAATACTGAGCTCTAAAAAGAAAAAAAAAAGAAAAAGATTGTTGTGCTTTGTGCTGTGTGTAACAGCACAAATAATTGAACCGAGTGGTATATTTCAATTTATAATTTAAAGTAGGTTTGCTAGTAGGTATGGTTTAAAAAATGTTCGTTGAAAATTAACATAAAAAACTACTACTGGTAAACCAAAAAAAGACAGTGGTGAAGTGAAATGTAAAGCATATTAATGTCTGAATAACAAGCCAAAAAACAAGGATATAAGAACTACTTTTGTATGCCTTAACCTGCCAATCCACAACATTCTGTATATCGTCACTGTCCTGTGAAAAAACATTGTCTTTTTCTTTCTTTTTTTACATCTCGGGAATTTAACTGAATGCAGAGAGAGAGAGAGAGAGAGAGAGAGAGAGAGAGAGAGAGAGAGAGAGAGAGAGAGAGAGAGAGAGAGAGATTTGGCCGGGTGAAGCTTCATGAACCTTTGAGACTTTCTTTCAAAGTGTATCGAAAAGGAGTCTATGCTTTTGTTGCTTCAATGAAAGCAACATATGGGACATCTTGTGGACAAAAGAAAAAAACAACCTATATTGAAGTGTGAAACAAGCACTCACTCTTATCTTTCATCAATAAAAGTCAAAATAAATATGATACAGGGCAATGTATTATTTACAGAAGTCGGGGTTTTTTTTCTTTCCAGAAGTAAAATATGATTGACTTGAGCATGTTTATTATGTTTATTATAAACTGGAGTACTTGTTAATTCAGGGGAGATATTATTATTATCATCTCTTTTTTTAAAGAAGGGAATACATAATTCAATTAAAAAAAATGAAATGAAGTAAAAAAAAAAAAAATGAAATTAGTTCTGGTTCAGGATTCTCATTTTGTCCATCACTACGTGTCAATTTATGAAAGCCAACCAAGATCACAGAAGAATGTACAGTACAACTTACATTTTCTTGGTATACAGGACAGGTAGCCATAGCGACTTCATCTGGTGCACTGGGACTCTTGGCTTGGGGTGCCTCAAACAAATGTGTACGGTCGCTGCATGTTGCGACGTGTTCGTCGTCTCGTAGAGACAAACGGGCATCGCAAACATTTATTTCAGTGGTTAGCATCGCAGAGTCACAACAACTTTGTCGCTAAGAAAGACGAGCTACTTAATTATACTCTCATCAATGGCAAATCTGAGCCTCGGCAATGTTGTAAAATAATTAATGTCATTAATATAAAAGCAAACATGATAAAATAGCCGATTCACAACCAGCAAAATAACGCTAGCTGGAGTGTTACCAGTCTAAGAAAAATAACCACTGACTTTATGGTAGCATTATTTTCATACCTTTTTTTTTATTTCGTGACTCCAACCGATGTCCACAGTCACTCCCTTGCTTTTGGGACCGGTCGCTAAATATTGTTGGGACTGCCTCCAATTTAACTTCTTTTTAGGGTATCCCATTAGCGCTGCTTGTAAGCTCTCCTCACAGAGTGTCCTGTACCCAAGTTATGAAGCCACTGTTACGCTATCAATTTTCGTTGAAGATTAACAGGTTTAGGCACACAAAAGTAGTGCTTATCTCTGTTTTTCCGTTTGTTATTCAGACAAGCACATGCCTTACATTGGGCCATGTCGTCTCTAGCAGGTACTGCTAGAGGTAGCCAATAAGAGCCGGTTTTGTCTATCAACGACTTGATATCACGCCACTGCCCCTAAAGGCAAAAATGGCTGCATGCATGAACTTCAATGGCGTCTCGAAATTATATGTCCCGCGATCTATTACAAGCTTGTTTTAATACAACCAGTTGTAACCCAAACACGCTTGGATCCAATTTTTCTTCACAAACCACAAACATTTTTCCTTCTGAAAATGTGGTGTGTGTTGGCTCCGATGGCGGGGTAAGATGCTGGTCCGACCAGGCAGGCCCAAACGTATTGTGAGGGTCTGCTGGGAACGTCTGGCAGAATCCCCTGTCAGAAAGAGTTTCAACGCCCACCTCCGGTTGTTCTTCAGACATTCCTTGGTTGTATTGCTGGAATGCTTTGGATTATTGTCATGTTGCATGATCTATATTCTACCAGGCTGTAACTTCACAAAGGACGGCTTCAGGTTATGATTCAGGATTTCACAATATTCCTCTGAAATCATGATTCCCTGGACTATGTGGAGTTGTCCAGGTCCTGAGGATGAAAAGCCAGCCCAGAACTTAACATTCTCACCACCCTGCTTCACTGGAGGGAGAAGGTTATTTTGCTGGTATGCAGTGTTGACCAAACAGTTTTGGACTTATCTGTCCACAAAAGGGACTTCCAAAAAGCTTCAGGTTTGTCCAGGTACTCTCTGGCAAAGTTGAGATGGGCAGCTTTGATCTTTTTTTGTGAGCAGAGGCTTCTACCAAGCAAGCCTTCCATGAAAGCCTTGTTGATTGACTTTTCTTCTGATTGTTGAAGCATGCACATGTGTCCCAGATGCAGCAAAAGAGGTCTGCAAATCCCTCGATGTGATGCACAGGTTGGCTTTCACCTGAATTATCATTCGTCTTGTGGGTCTTGCTGATATTTTAGAGAGTCATCCACTTCTAGGCTGGATTGTAGTAATTTTCAGTGCTCTCTAGTTGCAGATGATCCGCTTCACATTGGAATGAAGTTCAATTTTTTTTAGATTACTTTATAGCTTTCCCCAGACAGATGTGCTGTTACTACCCACTTCCTGAGGTCCCCTGAGATTTCTCTTCCTCTCAGCATGACTGACCTGTATGGGTTCACCTGGGTAAGACTAAAGTGATGTGGTTTTGTCTCTGTTTCAGTCTGTGATGCACAATTTCTTCACTAAACCTCTCTCATTTCGTTGGTTCATTTCTGTGGTTAGTTTAGCTACCAACTTGTCCTACCTGATCCTACTTGACTGCTTTTTTTAAGCAATGCAGCTCAGGGTTCACTTACTTTTGTACCTACATGAATTGACCAAAAACTCTTTTTAATTAAGTTTTGACTACACAATTGTTTTTTTAAAAAGAACAATGCATTGCAATGCTAAACCTACACCTGTTATTTCATATAAAATGTAAAAGTTCAGTTTGAGCAACAAAATCAAGACGTTCACAAACGTTTTAGCAGCACTGTATATATATATATATATATATATATATATATATATATATATATATATATATAAGGGATACACCGAAATTAAATTTGTTGGCCTAAACCGGAAATGAGAAATGTTTGGCCGAAAACCGCAAAAAAATTATGCCATTTTTTAATTCATTGTAATGAATTAAAATTATATTATTATTATAAAATATTTAGGCCAATTTTAGCATGGACATTTTAACAAAGCATGTGTGTTTGCCAAACCACAATATAAATTTAAATGCGTCCACACCACAGACATCAGAGACATGTTGGCGAATGGTACATTAAACACCAAATGCAAGGTGAGCAACTGAGGATTTTCTGGCGGTGCAATTGGACTTTATAGTCAGTGTACAATAGTACGCACTGGCGGGCACGGAGGTGTGCGATGTGGTGCGGATGACGCATTTGTAGGCTATTTGGAGCAGGACACGGTGCGGCGCACTTAAAATCGGCACATTCACATATTCACCAACATTTAAAAATAAATACATTTCTTCGCACCAGCCAATAGGCTTTGGGAACAGACTGTAAAGTCACACACGGCGTCGTGTACTGTAGTCACCCGGAGATAGTGGTAAGTGTTTACTTGTTTAAAACTGTTAATAGCAATAGTGCCAACATTAGCTAACATATTCAGCACGGCCACTAGAATGCAAGTGAAAAAGTGGAAGCGCTCGAGGGGCTTTCATCAAAGAAAAAAAGGAATGCGCTGCAGGACAAAGAGTGGCTCACCTGTAGTACAGTACTCGCAGCGCTCTCTTTTTTGACATAGTTCTCCTCCTCCGGTGTGCACAATGAAGCTGCCGGTACTCACAAACGCCAGCGAGCAGCAAGGCGGACACTCACTCCCGTGTTTGGTGTTTAGTTCAAACAGACACTTGCTTGCAGCGGGGTTTTTTTTGGGCTTGCGTCACCACAACATCCTCTTTCGGCCATACTCTTTCGGCTTGAACCTTGAAATTTTTGGTGGCCAAATATTCGGTGCATCACTAATTCTGATTATTCTTCTACGCTTTCCGTTAACTCCATGTGGCTGTGCTACAGCGCCACTCCAGACTTGGCATATACATTACAGCCGTTAAATGTCCTCAGTGTCTTCTTTTGGACACACGCATGCTTGAAACGTTTCTGTGTACGAGATTCTTTTAAGCTTTCAAGCACAGAAGCACTTTCTCCACACACACACACACGCACCCCCGCACACGCATGCACGCACGCACGCACGCACGCACGCACGCACGCACGCACACACACACACACACACACACCCCCACACCCCCACACACACACACACGCACCCCCCCCCCCCCCCACACACACACAAGATATGAATAGGGTGGAAGGTTGGAGACCTGACACTTATGTTGTCAGTTTTAGAGTGGAAAAGATCAAATGATTATGACAAATTTCAAATTTTGGATGCATGTTTTTTTCCCCCAGCTTCTTCATACAGATTTCAACATTGAAATGCATTGACTTATCACTACTTTCTTTCTGTTCTTCCTTTGCAAGTGCCCTGATTCTGGCTCTTCCTCTCTTACTGGTGCTGAATCAGAGAGTAGACTTCTTCCACAAGATGGCAGCTTTGAATCATCACCCTCCAGCAAAGAGGTATGCTCAGCATGGTATTTTCTGCAGGTGATTCTCTGTACCATGCCATATCTTGAATATACTATTATGTACTAAATGTTCTCTCTTATTCATAATAATAGTCCAGGAGAAGTCTTGCATCCTTTCCAACATATGTTGATGGTGAGTATTGTCATCTAATATATTTGGATGCAGCATGAATGGAAATGAGTACAATAGGATTTACCTCATCCATACCATATGACTATTTATTATTAACTAACAAAGTTGCCAACAGCTCAGCCTTTATCTCACTGACGAGTTACACTATAACTAAATTGATGAATGTTGAATAGCCAATTGCTGTCATTTAAGTTGACCTTGTCAAATTGAAATGTCAGTAAAGTCATCTTATTTATATAGCCGCAGCTGTCACAATAGGTGGACAGTGTAACACATTCTCAATGATAACATGATATGACTGAATAGCATACCAAAGCCTAATAAACCTAATTTAATGGGATTATTAATAGTATTAACTGGTAACCATAATGCCTTCTAGTCTAATTGGTAGCTTGCTAAAATGCTTATTTTGGTCAAGTTGGGTAAAAAAAAAAAAAGCAAATGGTCACAAAAGTGACAAATATTATCTGAGATGTAATGTATGAAAATGTCAAATTGGTTATTCCTTGGCTTGTGTGCTAACAAAGTACAGTAATAAGAATCTGTTACAGATAAAAACTTACTTTGTTGCCCTTCACAGTCAACTTTAACCTACTGTAGCCAGTTTACCACTTAAAATGTTGGAAAGACATACTCTAGTTTACTCTTTATGAGTAGGATCTGAACAGTTCTATTCAAATGTTAGCTATTTTCAATTGTGGACAAGATCACCCATTGTGTTATGCAAAACAGTATCTAAATTCAAGCTATAGCTACCGTATATCCATCTGACTAGGAGTGGACAGATGAGAATTTCAGGAATTTCCCGAACAGACCACAGACCGACCACACACACCCACACCCCCACCCACACCCTCACACACACGCACGCACGCACACACACACACACACACCGTGGGATAGGCTCCAGCGCCCCCTCCGCGAGCCTTGTGAGGACAAGCGGTTAGGAAAATGGATGGATGGTTTTATATATATATATATATATTGTTAGAAAACGTTCTTTGTTTTCTTGTGTGTTAAAATAAAACTCAAAGTTGAGATCTGTGAAGAGGCTTCCTTGCAAGGTTTTTATTACAGAAAGTTTCTGAAAGACACAAATGAACCCACTGAATCAGTGTTCTCTCCCAATGTGTGTCCTTCCAGTGGACCCACCCCAACTTTATACAAAAACAGTGTTTACCGGATATGTTCTCCCCCCTCCCTCCTGTCCTTGAGGGATTGAGTGAAGTAGAACAACAGATTATACTTCCTCAGCTCATATCTTAGTTTCACTCCAGCTTTAGGAAAATAATTGGTTCCTTGAACTTTTAGACCGGATAATTTATGGACAGAAACTCTGCTTGCACTTTTAAACATATACTCCTTTAGATAACTTATTAGACATTCCTTTCCCAGGGAAGAGAACAAAAGACACTATGCATAGAGTAAATTTGAATTAACTGTTTTCTTATTACTACACAGCTATAACTAAATTCAAAACAGTAAAAAAATGTTAACAATGTTAACATTCCTTCAATTGGGCTCGAAAGAGCCCATAATAAACATTTAAACATTTTTTAGAGGAAGATACCAGCAGGATCCTTGTCCCCCACATTGGATGCAACAGTGGGCATGAATGGGGAAGTGTTAGCAGAAGCAACCATCATATAAGAAGACTTATTTTGTACGTCCTGTTTTTCAATAGACGTGGTAATAATTCTTTGGCAAAGAGAACAAATACATGGAATACAGCAACACCCGCACGTGGTTAACAAAGCAGCGAAAACAGCAACAGATATCAAAATTGAGGAAACTAAAGTTTTATAGCGCCCAAATACATCCATCCAATTATCCCATACAGAAATATCCACACCGGAATGCTCTTTCATTTTCTTATTGAGTGTCCGCAGTCCTTCAATTGCAATGGTTAAACTTCCATCTGGTGCAGTATTGTTAGGAATAAAAGTGCAACACTGATCTCCAAACATTGAGCAAACTCCGCCCTTTCTGCCAGCAACATATCTAGTGCAATTCGATTTTGGAATGTCATCAGAGATGTGGCAGCTAACTGGCTGTGTACAGCCTCAAAACCAGATTGAGTCCAATTTCCTAGCCTTTGGACATTATAATGTACATAATTAATTATATCTACGTTGTTGTTAATGGTGCACCACCAGCAAATTAGAGATTCGAATCCTGAGAGTACATGATCAGCTAATTTGTACTCATCTGGCACACCTCTTGGTACTCCAATTGCATCAATGTAGGTGGGGACATTCTGCTCTTGCCAAGAAGAACATTTGGTTCTCTGAAAAGAAGGAGGAGATTTTGGTTCCCAATTATCAATCATTTGTAGAAGGTTATCAACAGAGGTGGGGTAGATTTGTACTGGCAGAAGGAGGGTGATGAAAGCACAATATCCTCTTATATTCAAAGGCAACTTATCAAATATCCAATTGTCACCACACCACCACCAAATATAAGCTCGAGATTGAGGTTGGAACTTTTGTCCCACATCTATTGCCGAAATGCAGTGAGTGATGTGATTTAGTTCTCCCAATTGTTCTCCAGTACCTGTCATTTTAATACATGAAAAATTACCATCCGCAACTTTGTTTGAAAATATTGGTTTAGTTGTCTGCCAATTTACGAGGGGATACACCTTATCCCATTGAGAGCATTTGACATTGGGGACAGTTTTATTCATAAGTTCCATTACACAGTGATCCTCTATTTTAGCAGGGATTACTCGCAATAGAGGTCGTGGTCCTACGCATACCACACAGTTTTTTGCAGAGGCACGAGCCGCTTCGTTCGCCAGCAGTAGCCAATTGTGACTGCTGCCGGACAATCCTGTCGTAACACGGAACCACTCAACTATCAATCGGTATGCTAACAGCCTCTACCCCGGTCTCCATCGTGTATTTAGTCATTTTTGGTTGTTCTAACTTACTCATAGTCTTATTTACACAAACTAAAATGGGAAAATAGGGATCAGCTCCGGAGAACCATGCCCATAACAATAGCCCAAAACAGGAGGTGTTATATAGAGTTGCATTAGGCGGCCGTATATTTCCATCAGGAAGAGCAAAGGTCAATTCGAGTCGACCTCCCATTTTACGCGGTGTTATCCTTTTGCTAAAGAAAATAGCCTCCTCGCTAGTTCCCGGTGGCCAGTATCGTCCGTTCTGGGTGGTTATAAAAGCACTGGAGGTCCTGCAATGTGCGACTCTCCCAGCGGTGCCGTAGGAGCCGGAAATGGTCTGTTTTTGTGACCTTCAAACGGAGTCCAGCCTTTGGCTGAGTTTAGTGACATTCGCACATTCATTAATGCAATAGGAAGAGCTTGTAGCCAATTCAAATTTGACGAGGCCAGTGCTTTAGCTAATTTTTCTTTAATATTTCTATTCATTCGCTCAATCCGTCCTTAGGATTGGGGATGATAAACTGACCCAAATGTATGTCTTAGCCCCAATGCTTTTTCTACTTCTTGTAGATGTTTATTTTTGAAATGGGTTCCATTGTTTGATCTAATTTTTCTGGGAAACCCATGTGATGGTATGTAAGGATTAATCAAATGTTTTACCACGACCTCTGCTGTTTCAGATTTGCATTGATATGCCTCAGGCCATCCGGAAAAGGAGTCCACTATTACCAACAAATATCGGTATCCTTCCACTGGTTTTATCATGTCGGTAAAATCCATTGAAATTACTTGTCCCGGAGCAGTCACTTCTACATCGTGAGTGCCCGGAGGAGGTTTAGATGTAGGCATACTGTTAAATTTATTACAGTATTTATTTATTATTATTATTTTAACGATTTGTCTCATGTAAGGATGCCACCAGTTGCGTAGTCGTTTCAATACTTTCTCTACGCCAACATGGCATAATCCATGGGCTTCAGAAATCAGGTTTTTTAATTGTTTCTGCGATGGGATATATTTACCTTGTTTTTGCCATATACCTGCTCCATCTTTTTGTCCGCCTTTTGACAGCCACACACTTTGTTCTTCCGGACTGGCCTTCTCCTGCCACAGCTTAATTGTTTCTGTGGTTATTTCTTGTCCTTCTCCTAATTCACCTTCGCTCACCATCAATTGTAGTGTTGGGCTGTAACCCGCCGCTTGTTTTGCCGCCTTGTCTGCCGAATAATTTCCTACTGACACAAAATCATTATTTTTTGAATGTCCTTTACATTTTATCACAGCTACTGCTTTAGGCAGTAGTAAGGCGTCTTTCAAATCAAAGATGTCTTGATGGTGTTTGATAGGTGTCCCTGAAGCAGTCATGAAGTCATTTCTTTGCCATTCTTTTATGGCTGTATGCACAACCACATGCGCATACGCAGAGTCAGTGTAAATGTTCACAGTCTTATCTTTTGCTATTTTTAATGCAGTTGTCACAGCCACTATTTCTGCTCTTTGAGCTGACTGTGGTCCTGTGAGTGCCTCTGCCACTATCAGGTCAAAAGTTGTTCCAATCATCTGTGTTACAGCAAAACCTGATTGGAGTCCATCATTGCCCTTAAAACAACAGCCGTCCGTAAATAACATCAAGTCTGGGTCGTCCAGTGGGATGTCGTAAAGGTAATTTCTCAGTGAGTGCTCTTCCAAAATTTGCTGAGTGCAGCAGTGGGATTGTCCCTCCAACATGCCTTCTGCCATGTTAATTCCCTCATGTACAAACAAAATGTGAGGTTGTGTCAGGACTGATTCAATCTTTCTCTGTCGTCCCCCTGTCATAGTAAATGCTTGGCTGGTTACGTACTGCACTGTACTATGTGATGTACGTACTGTCAGCGGGTGATGTAACACAATATGAGATGTTTTCTGAATCAGGCCTGCTAATGCTGAAGCAAAAGCTGCACAAAGATGATGACGTTGTTCATATTTTTCAAGAGGTGTTGATGCATAAAGGCAAACATGTCTATTACCATTTTCCCCCTTTTGAAATAGAACAGCCGACACACTGATGGACTTTTCAGAAACATCCAGGAATAACATTTTAGTGTAATCAGGGACGACAAGAGCCGCAGCTGATGACAGCAGAACAAAATAGTTCTCAGCAGCTGGAGTCCAATTAAGAACATGTGACAGGTTTCTCATTCCTATTTCATTCACTAATTGTCTGAGAGAATGAGTCAGTTCCGCGAAATCCGGAACACGATGTCTGGAATAGTTGCACAGACCCAGAAAAGCCAATATTTGTTTGACATTTGTCGGTTTGGGATGGTGCTAAATGTCATCTTTGTGTTACGGAGAAATACCTGTTCCATGCCTCGATATAAGTCGACCCAAGAATGAAACCTGAGGTCGGGCAATTTGGAGTTTGCCTTTGAAGCACTTCAAGCCCACCGAAGCCAGGTGGATCAAAAGGAGCTGTGTAGCTTGAAGGCAGGACTCCTCGGATGGTGCAGCTAGGAGTAGATCGTCCACATACTGCACCAAAAGAACATCAGGAGGAAGTTGGAGAGGTGACAGACAGCAGCTGTCGAAGGGAAGCATTGAAAACTCCAGGAGACAACACAAAACCCTGAGGAAGCCGGGTGTAGTAACACTCATTATTCCACGTAAATGCAAAATACTTCTGCATAGACAGGTCAAGAGGGATGCAAAAA
Organism: Leptonotus elevatus; assembly: GCF_054856555.1. Lineage (NCBI taxonomy): Eukaryota > Metazoa > Chordata > Actinopteri > Syngnathiformes > Syngnathidae > Leptonotus > Leptonotus elevatus. The sequence continues at coordinate 28,061,779 of NC_141243.1, forward strand.
AATGAATTTGCAAGATCAATGCAGGTAAAATGCGTGTGTAATGGAGTGATCTGTTACAGAGCAGAATGAGGATTTGGCACCGGTAGTGTGGGTGTCAAAACTTTAGCATTAATAGCTTTGAGATCATGCACCATACGAAATTCACCAGTATTTTTCTTTACTACTGGGAGAATAGGAGTATTGTAGCTAGACCTATCAATTTTGCAAAGAACCCCCGCTTTAAGCAAACCATCAATTGTTACTGAGATGCCAAGTCATCCATCCTCCTTCATTGGGTACTGTGGTACCCAAACGGAGTCAGGTTTTAATTCAAAAGTTACTGGAGCAACTTTACACAGGCCCACATCAGTCGGGTCAGTAGACGAGTGCAGCAGGCAAGGATTGTAACATGTCACCAGCAAGCTCGCTGTCAGATGTTTCCCGTCCATGATGTCGGTCCAAAAGCTGATGTTCTAAAACAGACATGGAAACAAACAAATCAGATTTAATCCAATAGGCATCAAGAGATTTGGAATATAGTAAATCTGTATGTATAAAGTGTTGCCAATCAGTTGCTCTTGTGCAGGCCAGGACAAATGGACCCAAATCTTTCGCCGTGTGCTGGGATGACACCATCAGTGAAATATGAGGATGACATGCCAGCACAGATTCACCAGGTGGTTCCGCCATCTCATACCACCGAGATTGTTCTTCAGTCAGATTAACAGAGAACGCCACACCGGGTTTTCCTGCAAACAGATCACCTACAAGTAACTCCCAGGCGTTGTCAACAACTGTACGGAATGCTTCACTGTATATCTCATCACCACACCTGTCATAAAAGAGAGTGCAATGCATACAGTCAGATACCATATCATATGATCGTAGATTACTCACCCAAGATGACCAAAGTGTCCAAAAAGTTTCAGCATCTCTCCAGCCGGAGGAATCAGTGTCAATCTTTGCCCAGTAGATGTCAGCAGTGGTGCATGTCATGGTGTGTTGAGTTACCACTGGAAACTGGGTGGAGACATTGGAGGCGGAGTCACCCGCGCAGTAATAAGTATGTCCATCTGAGAACTGAAGCGTGAGCCCGTCCGGCCTACATTGGATCAATGGAGCAGTTCTTATGAGAAGATCCCTTCCCAAAAGATTCACTGGACTGTTCGGGGCATACACAAATGAATGTAAAAAAATCTGCGTGAAGCACTGCGTTTGTAACGGAGATGTCATGTGCAGAATAGTTTGTTCTCCCTTGAATCCAACCAACAAAATGCCATCAGCGGTGAGCATACTTCCAGGTGGTAATGTCATAATGGTAGAGTGACGAGCTCCAGTATCTACCATAAATGATAAAGTAGTTCCGCTTACCGTCAATTCAATCATAGGCTCCTGCAATCCTTGGCATGTGAATTCAGGGTCCCGTCATTGCAGAAACTGTCCACTAGGTGGCAGCAGGAACTGCTGATTTGGCACAGGCGGATATTGCTGCTGGGATGAAGCCGGGCGGGGAGGAGGGTTCTGTGACTCACGTCCCCTTGGCTGGTAGTAGCCGCGTCCTCTTTGTTGACGTCTGCTCCACCTGCCCCTCCCGGCACGTGGATGCTGTCGGCAGGTACTGGCCCAGTGGCCAGAACGGCCCCAATTGAAGCACTGGTCACGGTTAATGACTGGTCCCGACTGATACATAATACACTCAGAAACAACAGTAGGTGATGAGTCAACAGTAGGAGCCGGGAGAGCAAAATTCTCCTCTTTTTTTCTTCAAAGTTTGTAATTGCATAATTGCCAATTGTAATTCAGTATTCCTATGTTTTTCAGTTTTTGATTCAATATTTTTGGCATACCTTCGCAGGTGATTATTAAGATGAGACAACCATCTGGCGTGATCAGATCCGGGCAAATCGGGATTCACCTCCATGGCCTGTACAACAGACTTAGGGACACCTTTCAGCACCGCTGCTCTAAAAACTTGCGAATACAGTGCAGAGTCAGTTGGCCAGTGTCCAGTTTTCAACGAATATTCCACAAGAGCTCGGTTAATAAACTCCGCAGCCTCCTCATCAGCTTTTGGAGCAAACATCAAGTCAGATATGACAATTTCCGGGATTGGGAACAACCCGCCAAGCACTTCAAACAGTGTCAAATAATTGTCACGTGATAGTGCCTCACCATCCATTAAAGATGATATTCCTGAATTTGTCATCAACAATTCCAGTTGAGAGAGAGGGCATGCCTGCGTTAAGAGCGCACGCATATCCCCCACAGTTAAAATCTGACCTGTCACCTCTCTCTGCAGAGACCTCAGCCAGTTTTCACCCCCCGCCGGCAGTGGGGGAAGTTTATTGAAAAGTACGCTTAAGTCAGAAGGCAAATAAGGCTTATACACGGTAGCCGAATTCCCGGTGGCTGGATAAACTTTCGCCAACATAGGTGCTTGCAAACCTGTTTTCGAACGAGTCACAGATTTTTGGGGAGAACTGTCTGAGAGACGTTCGTTCATGCTAATGTCACGAGTATGATCAAATACAGATTCAGGGCGCGTCCGCGAAACAGCCCCAACCGCACATGTTAGATCAGCCAGCTTCCTCTGAATTTCTACAATTTGATAGCTGTTCGCCAATGCACTAGAAGTTTCATTAGTCATCTCACGTTCACGTTGCCGAAACAATTCGTCTCGTTCAGCCTTCAATAAACGGTTCTCTTCTGTCAATACGTCGTCTGCAGCTTTTTCAAAGCGAGAAAGAATCGTACGCCATTTGCTGCGAACTACCTGGGGCACTTCAGCGTGTCTAGTCAGTTCCAAACCGAAAGCTCTAGCCTGAGTCAATTTTTCCTGCGGGCCATCCTTCATAGCCAACATTTTGTCTAATTTTTCCTCCGATTGTTTCACAGAGGCGGTTACGCCAGCTGCCAAGCCGTCAGCCGCGGCCTGCAAAACAGATCGATGCAGTCGAGGATTCGTATCACAATTTTCACCATTCCAATCCACATTGAGATTACCGCCATTTACAGTCAATATAGGCGCCTGCAAATTTTGCAGCATCTGAATAGCAGTTTTATATGGTGATTCAGTAAACGGGTTTATAGGTTAGAACATTTTTCTGTGAGCGGCTCAGTATATGCCGGTGGAGCTGTTAGCTTAGCATCCAAATTAGCCTCTTTGTCATCACCAGCTTCTATCATAGCCATCCGAGCTGAACTACCCAAAGCCAACATTCTAGCATTAATCATCATTTGATCCACTTTTTACAGTTCCGTCTAACCCTTCTACCATTTGAAGAAAATACAAATATCTCTCGTACCATTTTGTCCAGCGATTGTCATTTTTTCAGACATGCGAATTCCACCGCTTTCATCAAAGATACCAAGCACACCGCGGATGTCAACGGTGGAAACCAACCTTTTTCACAACAAGCCGTCATCCAATCATTCAATAATACTTTCATTTTACGTCTATTTTTTTGCGGGCACCTCGGAAGCATTCTTAACTTGTACATCCAAGAATAAGTTCCGACTATGAACCGGAAGTACTTGTAGGTCAAACCATTCGGTGTCGCGGTCAAACCCGCCCTCCATTACTTATATTAATTATTATTATATTCAAGTCGTATTACTATTTATCAATTCAGTGACGTCTCACTTGTGGTACCACAGTTCAATAGGTTAAAATTATTCGACAACGTTACTCGTTACGCCCCCCAAAAAATAAAAAATAAAAATAATAAAAATAACCACAGACAAACATGAAACATTTATATCCGGATCTACCGATTCCTTCACAGCGGCGAGACTCTTACGTCTTTTCAACAAAAATAAATAAATCCGCTGCTTCAACCTGTACCCTTCAAAATTCTCTTAATACTTCTTTACTTCAGCTGTGCATAAACCAACGTGACGATACTTTCGTAAACAAAGAGTTACGTCACCACAAACGTGTATAGTTCAATGTCGTAGTAAAATCCAAAATCAAGGACTTCGCGTCCCTCAGTTTCCGTAACCGAACGACTTAAAACACTACCAATACCTGTTCACTCAGATCTCATGTACAATTTAGTCAATTTAGAAGACGAAAACCGGTTGCAGCGGTCCCAAACAGACAGAACTTCTCTACGTGGATAAACGTCTCCACTTACCGTGATTAATTAGTTAGGCGCCAGAAATTCCGCCCGTCCGGGAACGCTGCAATCTGTGTACGTCATCGGGGTCACCATCTGTTAGAAAACGTTCTTTGTTTTCTTGCGTGTTAAAATAGAACTCAAAGTTGAGACATGTGAAGAGGCTTCCTTGCAAGGTTTTTATTACAGAAAGTTTCTGAAAGACACAAATTAACCCACTGAATCAGTGTTCTTTCCAAATGTGTGTCCTTCCAGTGGACCCACCCCAACTTTATACAAAAACAGTGTTTACCCGATATGTTCTCCCCCCTCCCTCCTGTCCTTGAGGGATTGAGTGAAGTAGAACAACAGATAATACTTCCTCAGCTCATATCTTAGTTTCACTCCAGCTTTAGGAAAATAATTGGTTCCTTGAACTTTTAGACCGGATAATTTATGGACAGAAACTCTGCTTGCACTTTTAAACATATACTCCTTTAGATAACTTATTAGACATTCCTTTCCCAGGGAAGAGAACAAAATACACTATGCATAGAGTAAATTTGAATTAATTGTTTTCTTATTACTACACAGCTATAACTAAATTCAAAACAGTTAAAATATAAATTGAAACAGTAAAATGTTTTAACAATGTTAACAATATATATATATATATTAGGGGTGTACATCTCTCCAATCAAGACGATTCAATACGCATCTCGACACATGCTGTGCGATCCGATACAAGGATGGTTTGATTTTTAAAATGGACCGATTCGGTTCGGTTCGATTCAGTAGGATTACGATTCAATTCGGTGCCACGATTATTTGATTACTTGACAACTAGTCAACTGCCAAATTCATTTATAATTATTTTGATACTCCATTAATCGTTTGAATTTTTTTTTAAATTTAAAATTATCAAAATTTCATAATTTGAACATTTGCAAACATCTGCTTTTATTTTGGAAAACAGCGATCAATATTTTTGCATATGTAATGCTCCGACATGTTACTGACCAAATTAGCAAGTATAAGTCTTTTAAAATGCCATTTTGACATGCATCTGCCTAATAAAATGCAACACTCTAAGTATTGATGGGCGAGTACCAGGTATCTGTGCCAATACCAGCCTTATTTTAAGGTTATTTAATGTTTAGGCAATGTTGTTTTTTGAACATTTATTTGAGTATGATTTGTATTCAATATTTTTTCAATACATTCAAATGTAATCATTACACATAACAGTTTTATTTTTCTACATTCAAGCACAGTGTTAATGTTTGTTGCAGTAGCCTACAATAATAAATCCTAGTTTATTTTAGGAATAAATCCTCTACCTAATTTTTAAGAACATTCCACTATGATATTGTATTATGATGCTGGTCCAAATGGTGGTACAGTGACATTTTTTTAAATTTATTTTTGTGTCTGTATACAGGCAGTTACCCCTATATTTTTCTCATGCAATTTTATTATAATACAGTGGAACCTCGGAGTTTGAACGTCTCGGAACATGTACAAATCGGACTTCAACCAAAAAATCGAAATAAAAAATGCCTCGGAGTTTGACCTCGGTCTCGGAGTTTGAACACCCAAGCAAAGCTGAACGTACCTTGAATGGGTAGCCGAGTGAAGCCGAGCAATGCCGAATGCTCACGTTGCGGTCATTGAGACGAAGCGCTACTCATTTCCAGTCAGATCGTGAACACTCGCGGAGGCGCTCGGTACATTCGCGAGTGCATTTTGATTTTTCTACGACAATTTTCTTCAACATGGGCCTGAAGAAAGACATACAGTGCTACGAACCACAGTGGATGTAGGAAGGAGATTATTGCTCCGTTGTAACTACCGTGACTGACTACTTCCATAAATACTGGCACGAGGACCCCCCCTTAGCTGTTCAACAACGTGCCTGACGTTAAGAGCGCACGCAAGGACCCCATAGTAGTCTAACAATATGCCCAATGTAAAATACACCATTAACCCAACGTAGCATTTTTCATCCACTGATGCCAACACACCACAACAACAAAAAAGGTGAGGTATTTTTTATTGTGCAAATACTGTACTGGGTGTACATGCAAAAAGACATACATAGAAATTAAAATCGGAATTTTCAGTTTTTATTTTCTATGAGAAAAAATGTTTCGGAGGTTGAACAATTCGGACTTTGAACACTTCACAGGAATGAATCATGTTCAAACTCCGAGGTACCACTGTACTTATAATAACAATAAGTTTTGTCATGATTACTGCATTACAACTGCAGTTGAAACTGTAATACTATTAATAAGACAGACAATCAATGACAATTATGTTACGTAAATCAGTGCTGAGTTTATATGGTAAACTATGTCTATTCAAGTAAGCTTGTCTTTCATACCGATAAGTGCTTGCAAGGCGAGTCCGTCTTGACATGATAGCGTACATGTTGTGACCACGCAGCGACATAAACGTGCACATTTGTGCTATTCACATAAGCTTGTAAATGTTTATAAGCAATTAGGATAAAATATCCAATTAGAGCAGGCTAAAGATTCCTCGCTTCGGCGATTGACCAATATTGGAGCCGTTTAGAGCAAAACTATCGCTAGCATTTGAGTTGCCAGTCACGGCAAAATAACCGCTGCCTAAACAAATGGCGTGGGGGAACTTAAGCAATAAACTTGCGGCTAGGTAGCATGAGTTGCACATACCTGGCTTCTCCCGTTTTCAGCAAGTGGTGAGATCGAGTTTTATTAGCGGGGTGCAACGTGTCCGCTTTGGTGATCGCTCTTATTGTGCCCCTTTCTTGTCATACGTGCTTCCTTGTGTTAATGACTCCTCCAAGGTAACATGGTACACTGTTTGTTTTTTGTTTGTTTTTAGCGGGAGTTTGTTTGCTGTTGGTGAGTTCCTCCCGTATGGAGTTTGTGAGGACACAACTAGCAGAGCTAAAGCTACGGAAGCCCATGGGGTCGTCCACAACAAAACACTCGAATTAATCCCAAAAATCGATTCATCGCCCAGCCCTAGGTGCACCCCATAAACAAGTCCCCATGGGGACTGCGCGTTTGTTGTTTAAGATCCCATCACTAAACTGACATTGCTTTCACGCATTGAATTTATTAATACCACCTTGAAAATTCTTGAAAAAGTATTGAATTTTAATATCTGGGTGAGGTCTTAAATTTCATGCTGTTTGTACCTTCTCCGTGGAGAAGCAGCAAGCCATATTAGGAGAAGTTGGTGGAACTGTCTGTCTCCTAGAGTGCAGGGTGGCATTGCGGACGGGACATGTCGAGAGTCGAGTCCTCCACACACTACGCGGCCAATTTGAATGTAAGAGGGGAAAGAGGATGTTTTATTCGCTATTCACTGTTTGCAACTTACTCACTGAAGAAAAGGAAAAAGTTTGAACTGTCAGCGTGCTGCAGCGTCCTGCTACGGAGGAGCAAGTTGCTAACCCGCTACATGCTAACGTGACTCAGAGTTCCACCATATTTACATATTATGCACTGATGTACCATTTAAACACCATATTAACAATAAAATTGTCAAAACTAGCGACTGGGATAAAAAGTTTGTTTTGCGGTTGATGTAATGCCAAGCTCAAACTACTACTACTACTACTTTTTTGTCTTTCACGACCCGATTAATTTGTTGTGTCGTGGACCGGACGTGTAGTCACACTCCAAATCCGAACCCGACAAGACACCACCCGATTATTGCATGCTGTAATGCCAAGAGCACTGCGTCGGCACTGGTTTTTGGGGAGGCGGAACAAGAAAAGCGGCAGGAATGGTGCGTTTGTATGAATGGAGCATGCGGGACAAGTGCGGCCGTGCCATTCTGCATAAACATAAGCGCATTGCTCTCGCTTCCCTGCTCGGTAGTTATCAAACACTGAAATATTATATTGTGTTTGTATAATTTGTGCAATTTATACTGCTTAAATATTAATTCGTATTTGACTTGTTTTAGTACAGTGCATTTGATACGCGCATTCACTCCGAACCGCCCTTCGAAGGGGAGAAAAGCCCGGCCCGACTTCTACAAAAAGATACTGTATATGTCTGTTCCAAAGATGTTCCCATCCCTACTTATGACCAAATCATACTTAAAAAAATATATTAGAACGAAAGTCAGAATATTTGGCGTTGCCTGACGATGGCAATGTTGGGATGTGCATGGCTCCCGTCGATAAAATAAAAAATAATGTGACTTTTGATATTATTAGAGTATGTGTTGCTCATATTAAATGTCAACAAATGTGCACAATGCCTGCGCTATATAAGCTCAAGCAGCAGCGCCTCAGTGGGGTATTTTTGATTTTTTGGGGGTTCACCTGTCTGGCCAAGTCCTATGAGATATCCAGGAGAGAAATACATATATTAAATAAATAGATAAATACTTCTTTTTTTTTAAGGAGCTAGAACGTGCTGGTCAGTGTGTGATTAACGTTTCGCCCCCTCTCGCTATTGGTCAATGCTGCGGAACCAAAAGGACGACGACGTAGGTATGTCACATTGTGCGACAAGACGAGCAAAAATTCTGACATGCTAGACTTTCGTCGTGATGGTCGTGAATCATCCCAGACAATAGGTGACCAATTGTTGAACGTGTCACACGACACGGGAAACGCTACGTTAAGACAATTCAAAATCGTTCGCGGCATGCCCCGTTTGTCCGCAACACGTCGGTCGGGCCAATATCTGTTTTTTTTCTTGTAGTCTGACCAAGGCATAACGCATCGTAACACATCATAACGTGCTGGTCAGTGTTTGATTGACGTTTCGCCCCCTCTCGCTATTGGTCAATGCTGCGGAACCAAAAGGACGACGACGTAGGTATGTCACAATGTGCGACACGTCGGTCGGGCCAAAATCCGGCTTTTTTCTTGTAGTCTGACCAAGGCATAATGCATCGTCATCATCATCATCGTAGCGTAATTAGGTCATAATTACGACGCGTGCGTGTGTGTCATGTCTGGGAAGATCTGGTTTTGGTTGAGGGTCCCGATTGGTCCTGAGTGGGTTCCAGCCCTTCCGGGTTGACCAATCCGGGCCCTCAGCTACTTATGCCTGGCCCCAGGTGTGGCTAGTTACCCAATTAGTTTGAGTGTATTTAATTCCCGGGTGGTGATCAGTCGGCGTGGGATCATTGCCGCTTGTCACGGTCACCCCCGGAGTTCGGTCTGTCATTTTGATTTTGTATCTTTTCAGTTTGTTGTTTAGTTAGCATTAACCAGTACCCTGGTTAGTGTTTTATGTAAAATAAAGCACGCCAGTTTCGCACTCCTGCTGTGGTTCTCCTGCCTCCCTGCATTTTGGGTCCTCCACTTCACACGCCGACAGACACCACGCCGCTCCGTGACCACAACCGTGACAGAATGATCCCACCATAAACGGACCCAGCGGACCAAGAGGCAGGTACCGTTCCAGTTTCGGCGGCGCGCATGCAGCGCCCGCTTCCAGTTTCCGGCGGCGCGTGTGGAGCGCCCGTTGCCAGTTCTGGCGGCGCTCGTGTAGCGCCCGTTGGCAGTTTTTCCGGCGGCGCTGATTGCAGCGCCGGCTGCCGATGTTTTGGCGGCGCTCGCGTAGCGTCCGTTTTTTCCGGCGGCGCTAGTTGAGCGCCCGTTGCCAGTTCTGGCGGCGCCCGCTTCCAGTTCCGGCGGCGCACGTCCTGCGGCCGCCACCGGGCCACCGGTTCCCGTTCTGGCGGCGCACGTCGTGCGGCAGCGGCCCCCAGCTCGTTTGCCTGTGCCACTGCAGCCCCTGGCCCGTTCGCCTGTGCCGCTGCAGCCCCTGGCCCGTTCGCCTGTGCCGCTGCAGCCCCTGGCCCGTTCGCCTGTGCCGCTGCAGCCCCTGGCCCGTTCGCTTGTGCCGCTGCAGCCCCTGGCCCGTTCGCCTGTGCCGCTGCAGCCCCTGGCCCGTTCGCCTGTGCCGCTGCAGCCCCTGGCCCGTTCGCCTGTGCCGCTGCAGCCCCTGGCCCGATCGCCTGTGCCGCTGCAGCCCGTTCGCCCGTGCCGCTGCAGCCCCTGGCCTCTACGCCGGAGCCGTCATCATGGTTCCGCTACCGACGTTGACTTTTGTTTGGGACGTCTAGGATCCGTCCCTTAAGGGGGGGGGGGGGGGGGTACTGTCATGTCTGGGTAGATCTGGTTTTGGTTGAGGGTCCCGATTGGTCCTGAGTTGGTTCCAGCCCTTCCGGGTTGACCAATCCGGGCCCTCAGCCACTTATGCCTGGCCCCAGGTGTGGCTAGTTACCCAATTAGTGTGAGTGTATTTAATTCCCGGGTGGTGATCAGTCTGCGTGGGATCATTGCCGCTTGTTACGGTCACCCCCGGAGTTCTGTCTGTCATTTTGATTTTGTATCTTTTCAGTTTGTTGTTTAGTTAGCATTAACCAGTACCCTGGTTAGTGTTTTATGTAAAATAAAGCACGCCAGTTTCGCACTCCTGCTGTGGTTCTCCTGCCTCCCTGCATTTTGGGTCCTCCACTTCACACGCCGACAGACACCACGCCGCTCCGTGACCACACCGTGACAGTGTGTGTGCGCGCGCTTGCAACTTTGTGAGATATGAAGGCAAGGTTATTTGGGTGTGAATCTGTAAATGTTGCCTTCATAAGCGTTATCTATGCATTTAACTCTTTGACTGCCAAGCATTTTCAGAAAAGAGGATGTGTGGGTGCCAGCTGATTTAAGCATTTTGACTGATCTTTCAAGGTCCACAGAAAATTTTGTGTTTGGACTATGGAAACACAGATTCTACCAAATGAAAAAAAAAAATTGTTTCTACCTTATTCCGTTTTTCAGTAATCAACAATAGAAAATAGGTTAGTTTCATCCAAATGCTCTGTTTTGAACCAAAATACGGAGAAATCAAGTTTTTTGTGAAACAATATTATTTCATGCACTCCAGTGAATTTGACACCTTTTTTTTTCCATGAATGATGCCACAAACACCTAAACAGTGCTTTACTTCTGTAAAACACTACCACCAACAATGAAAAAGTGTTTTTAGAAAGCAAAATAAGTTTATTTACATTCAACAGTGTAACAATTTGACAAAACAATTTGGCAAACTATTTACAAATGTGTGCAACTGTGGTACTATTTACAATTGTGTGGATGTTTCAACTACACTATTTTTTTTTGTGTGTGGTATGTTGTGTAACACTCCCCTGCGTGCAAGGGGACGCAGCAGGATTTGCACCACAGATTAGTTTCTCTGCGATTGCCCCTTCGCGTGCAGACCTTACACTTTCTTGCCGGCCTCTTTTTCTGGGGAGTAGCAGGTATGTACTGCAGTGTGTGTTTTGCCATGTTGCCATCAAGTCTACTCTCTGGATCATTATACGGTGACCTGGTGTTACCTCTGGCTTCCTCATGTCCTTCAGTTTTTATACTTGCAACAACTTCCTCCTCCTCTTCCTCTTCCTCCTCCTCCTTGTCTTGTGGTAACAGCCACCCTCTCACCACCTGCTGGATAAACTCCAAAAAGTGTTGACACTTCCCAGGATTTTTAGTTTTGTGCAGGATATATGCATTGAACATGCATATTTGAAAAAGATAGGCAACACATTTTTTGTGCCATTTCAATGTTTTCCGCGTGAATGGGTGGTAAGAGATGTTTTGATCCATCTTATCCACCCCATTCAAGGTGGCATTGTAGTCCAGAACACACTGGTTTCTGGAAAGGCACTCTTTTTTTTCTGTGCCTTCCGCCACACCATCCTCAAACGTTTGTCCTGCCATGCCACAACCAAAACCTTTGTGTTGTGTCTTATCAGTCCCCCACCTCCCCCACCCCAAGGCCAGTGTTTGTTAGGCAAGTGATGTCACTGGGTTCACCCCTGTTATTCCTCAGTGTTCCACATACATTGATACGTGCTGCCAGGAGACGCTCACACAAGCTGATAGAATTATAAAAATTGTCCAGAAAGAGTGTGTACCCATTTCCTGGCAGACGATCTAGTAAATTGAAAACTGTATCAGGCAGAGAACAACTGGTACCTACATAGGGTTGCATATTGAAGCAATACCCCGTTTGGGAGTCACATTGGATGTATGACTTGATCCCATATTTTATCGGTTTTTGGGGGTTGTATACTTTGAATGAAAGACGTCCCTGGAAACTCATCATTCACTCATCAATACAGACATTCCTCCCGGGTTGGAACTGTTCTTTGAATTTCTAGACAATGTGGTTGAAAACAGGATAGATTTTGAATAGTTTGTCGTCTGGACTGTGTCTCTTGTTGTTGAAATGAAAGAAACTCCAGATGAGCTGGAAGCAGTTTCGAGGCATCGCGTGACTGAAAAATGGTGTCGTTTATTATTTTTATTTTTTTTTATCTCAAATATATATATATATATTTTGTATATGTATGTGTGTGTGTGCGTGTGTGCGTGCGTGCGTGTATTTGTTAGCTCACCAAAAACCTATTAGAAAAAATCCCATACCGTTCACTTTAACCGAACAAACAAAGGAAAGTGAAATCCAGCACCGACCAGACACCACCCACCGGGCCACCCACCAGAATTCTTCCCCAACCCCAGAAACATCTAAATTCCAACAAATCCCAAAAAAAAAAAAAAATCAGGGAGACCTCAAGAGACCGAAGGAGAGACTGAGGAAAGGAAGGAAGGACAGACGAAGCCGAGTGAGATCCACAGACACCAGCCTCCACCGATTCAATGACCTGAGGAGGAAGCAGATTGTGTCTGAGTTTCGATAGATGCTGGTGTGGTGGATCTGGCATGCATGAAAATCTCCACCAAAGAGGGGAGCCGTCGACCCCTGCCAGGACAGAGCAAGCGCAACACCTGGAGGGACGGAACACCGGGGGCAGAAGGGGAGATGGGGGCACCGGAGGACGGCCGACACCCCCGAACTCCAGGCCCAGCGGGGAAAGGCCCCGGTCGTCACCCCAGCGTTCTTTGTGAAAGTTAACCCCTGTTACTGAGTCCGCCAGCTCGCCGACTGGCGAACTCTACCCCTAAACCGTGAATGTGACCCCACCCAGTGTATATACAAGTGTGTGTGTGTGTGTGGTGCATTAAAATTAGGAGCAGGTGAACCGGAGCCGAGGGAAATGATATTCCCACGCTCCGATCCACCCGCCTCCCAAGCATGTCACTGAGTGTATGTGGTGCATTAAAAAAAAAAAATAGATAGAAATGGTGTCGTTTCTATTTCGTCTTGAGTCCAATACATTTCTATACTGGGCTTGTTTATATACCCGGTAAGAAATTGGAGTGCAAAAAATGTTTTTAGTTCGGACACAGACACTGGCTTCCAAGCACGACTCCTACGGTGTGGCAGACTTTCAGTCTGCTTCTGCATAGACTGACGTGCATAGAGGTTTGTCTGGTCAGCAATGTGCTGGAGAAGTTCGTCCGTGATGAACAGCTGCAGGAAGTCAGCTGGCAGGGTCGAATTCAGCTCTGCTGCGGCACCCCTTGGTCCTGGTTTCGCAGTAAAGGGGAATGTGGTTGGCTGCCAGCCTGCTTCATGCCAGCCAGAATTTTTGGGATCTGCAATATCAATTTTAATATTCAATATCATATAATATTTATTTTAGATCAGTGTGATGCAATATATATATATATATATATATATATATATATATATATATATATATGTTTACCTTTTTTCTTGGATCCACTGGTTGATGTACATTCTGTAAATTATAGAAGACATTTACCATCAAATATTTTATTAGTGCTGTGTTGGATAATCTTTTTACCTTTATTCTGCTCACTGTGAGAAGCATCACTTTGAGCCCTATGAGCTACAGCTGAAAGAAATATATACAATTACAATAATATCGAAAGACTGTTTTATTTTGTTGTTGCAGTGTATTGAAAACACTTTTTTTATAACTCTCTTTGTCGTAGAAACTGCAGTGGGACGTCGCTGTGAGCACGATCCAGGATCTATGAATTGTACATTCACGTTACACACGCTGCTAGCACCTCGCCGGAAAAGTTAGACAAGTTAGATTACTAGAAATCTCATAGCAAGTTTGTGCTTACCTTCACAGTCTTCTGAGGATGAAAGACTGTCCGAATCAGTGTCTCTGTGATCAGACTGTACCCACTCCTCCGAAGAATATCCATTGGACTCAGGGTACTCTTCATCGTCTGATTGAATGCCCGCCTGTGCAGAAGTGCTCGGTTGCGCACCACGTTTTCCGGCGTTAGCATCGCTAGCCGGTGAGGCTTTACGGCGTGGTCGAAGCCGCCGCGTCAACGCTTCAACTTCGGCGTCAATCTCGGAGTCACCATCATCATCATCGTCGTCATCAATGTGCTCTTTAGCACTGGTCGATGCTTTTCTTCTTTGAGAAAAAAATGCTCAAGCGTGAGCTGCTTGCCACCGGTCGGCATTTTCGCTTTCTCAGCCATTCTCCCCTCAACACTCTAAGCTCCGCCTCACGTCTTCTACTGACTCCTACCCGATCTTGTCCAAAGAGAGTCATCGCTGCCATCTAGTGCCCAAAAATAGTCATTATACTAACCCGATCTGCTTGATACTTTCAGCACAGCTGGCCAAGGCTTTCCTCCACCCGTTTCCAAAAAAACATAGTGAACGTCTTTTAACGTCTTTGGCGGCCCTCATTTGGATTTTACTAAACGTTATTAAACGTTTTTGGCGGTCAAAGAGGTGTCAATTACACATGGATTTTCGTTATTCGCGATACTGGCCGGTCTCTACCCCTGCAAATAGTTGGGGTCCACTGTTACTGTCCAAGTTACATTATTTTAATAGTATGGTGATTGGATTACGTTAATAACTAAAAAAAATTAACAAGTAACGAGAAACTGTATCAGAAGAATACAATTTAAAAGCAAGCCTCCCAAACCTGCTTACATAGCATAACATGACCATGTATAGATAGATATTTTATTATACATTGATACTGTCTTTTAAGTCTGCTTGATTTTAATCTCTTAAAATGCATCAAATTGATGTTTTTAGATATGTATTAAGTATTTTATTTTTTTTGCATTCTCAATTACCCTCCTAGAGCGGTAGTATACTTGTCACATTTTTCATCCTTGATTAATGCATAAATATTACTATTTAAAAATAATCAGTGTGCGCCCTACTGCCCTGCAAAATTTGTTATTTGACCGCAGTCAATTTAAAAATAAAAAAATGTCAGTCAAATGACATTTTCTAAAAGAGCCAAACAAAAAATAGATAATACAATTACAAACGATACAAGCACTCTAGCGCCTCCAGAGCACAGAGGAGTACCTTACACTAATGTGCTCAGGTCTTATAAGAACATATACAATTTCATTTTCAGAGTCCATGAGTCTCATTAATAATGTATATACAGAGTTCCGTATAACAGCTTTCAATGTGGGTACATTGTTCTGCACAAACAGCTAGCTGGCACTTGTCCACCGAGAGACCTTCAACAGGAGCCTCAGAGAATCATTGTATGCAACTTGCAGCTTTCTGAATTTAAAGTGTGTATACCGGCACCACAGGGGGGCAGTATAGAGCGGTGTGCAATAGGCATTAAACAAAGCTATTTTCACTTTCTCTGTGCACATTCCAAATTTTCGTACCAGCATATTAGCCTGTGCATACAATTTACAACACTGTCTTTGAATGTCATTATCAGAGAGATCACTCCTGATGATGTGACCAAGAAAGTTTACTTTATCCACCACAGAAAGTACTCCGCCAGACAGATCAAACACGGGTAGTTTTTTCTTATTTTGCTCTTTAGGCCTCACAACTACTACTACACTCTTTTTTTAATTGAACTTGACATCAAATTGGTCATCATATTCAGAACACATCTTAACTCTTTGACTGCCAGACGTTTTCAGAAAAGGGATGCTGTCAGTGCCAGCCGATTTAAGCATTTTGACTGATCTTTCAAGGTCCACAGAAAATGTTCTGTTTGGACTATGGAAACACACATACTACCAAACGAAAGATTCAACTTTCATCTTTCATTAGAAAAAAAAAGTTTGTTTCTACCTTATTCCATTCTTTAGTAATCAACAATAGAAAATGGTTAGTTTCACCCGAATGCACCTAAATAGTGCTTTACTTCTATAAAACACCACCAAGAATGAAAAAGTGTTTTTTGATAGCAAAATACGTTTTTATTTACATTCAACAGTGTAACAATTTGACAACAATTTGGCAAACGATTTACAAATGTGTGCAACTGTGGTGCTATTTACAATTATGTGGATGTTTCAACGACAGTTTTTCTTTTTGTGAAACACTCCCCTTCGTGTAAGGAGACGCAACATGATTTGCACAACAGATTAGTTTCACTGCGATTGCCTCTTCGCGTGCAAAAGCTACACTTTCTTGCAGGCCGTTTTTTCCGGGGAATAGCAAGTATATACTGCAGTGTGTGTTGCCATAAAGTCTAATATCAGGATCATGTTACGGTTACGGTGGTGTTACGTCTGGCTTCCTCATGTCCTTTAGTTGCTATACCGGGTGGTAAGAGATGTTCTGATCCATCTTATCCACTCCATTCATGGTGGCATCGTAGTCCAGAACCAGTGTCTTCTCCGTGATCAGACTGTACCCGCTCCTCCGATGAATATGCATTGGACTCGGGGTACTCTTCATTGTCCGATCGAATGTCCGCTTGTGCAGCTCCGGCGTTTGCAGCGCTAGCCGGTGAGGCTTCATGACGTGAGAATAAAGGCCGCTTCCAACTGTGGCGTCCAACTGTGGCGTCAACCTCGGGATTCACCATCATCATCATTATCAATGTGCATTGGTCTATGCTTTCCGACTACTCTCCATCGCCCGATCGAATGCCCGCTTGTGCAGAAGTACCCGGTCGGTTGTGCTGCGCGTTTTCCGGCGTTAGCAGCGCTAGCCGGTGAGGCTTACTACGTGATCATAATGGTCGCGTCAAGGCTTCCAACTTTGGCGTCAAGCTCGGAGTCATCATCATCGTCGACATCAATGCGCTTTTTAGTATTGATCGATGCTTTCCGTCTTTGAAAAAAATGCTCAAGCGTGAGCTGCTTGCAACCGGTCGCCATTGTTGCTTCATCAGCCATTGTTGCATCATCAGCCATTGTCCCCTCAACACTCTAGCTCCGCCTCACGTCTTATACTGACGCCCACGGTGGGCGGCCCACCCAACCTTGTGCAAAGAGAGTCATCGCTGTCATCTAGGGGCCAAAACGAGTCATTAAACTAACTAGATCTGCTTGATACTTGATACACAGCTGCCCAAGGCTTTCCTCCACCCGTTTCCAAAAACAAACAAAAAAAACATAGTGAACGTCTTTTAACGTCCTCGGCGCCCCAACGTAGGTTTTTACTAAACGTTTTATAATGTTTATGGCGGTCAAAGAGTTAAGTAACTGCTGAATGCCTGCAGAATAAGGTGACATGATGACTAGATCATCTGCATAAAAAGCCTTTCCCCCACCATACAGCTGATCTTACAATGTTTTAACCTTTGAGACAGATCGTCCATATACAGGTTAAAAAGCATGGGTGACAACACCCCACCCTGTCTCACCCAATTTGTCACATGGAAAGAATCCGATATTACAGTTCCCCATTTAATCTGCACTGTTTGATGCGAGTACCACAACTGTAAAACATGGATAAAGTAAGGAGGAACCCCCTCGTTGTAGCAATTTTGCAAAAAGCTTACCATGATTAATGCGATCAAATGCCTTTGAGGCACATCGTATATATAAATTGCTACAGTATATATATCAGTGACGTGCAGTGAGCTCTAGGTTTGGGTATGCAGGCAGTCGCAAATTGAGACGCACACACCAATTACAAATTTGTGTGTCGGTAGGCGAGTGTACAAAGTATCCTAGGGTGACCATATTTTCATTTCCAAAAACAAGAGGACACTCAGCCCAACCTCGAGATATTTGATACTCAGATACAAGATGCCATACAGTCAAACTATTTTAACATATGCCTCCTCTGTATGGGTAGAAAATAACACAAAAAAACATTAATCTCTTTTTAAGTCTTACATTTTTTTTGCTCAGCATTATTTATTTATGTTTTACTTCGAGCGGGGTTCGTACCCATCGCCTCCAGTGCGGCAGCTCAACATTTGCGACTCAGCTAAAGTTCTGAGCCACCGTCACAGACAGTGCGCGGTCTCCCAGCCACAGTAAACATTGCAGTGCACTCAGCCTCCAATTTGCCGCACAACAATTTCAAACCCACCTGGACGCCCGGAAAGAATGTAATAAAGTGAATATTTTCCTGTAAAACAGCCTAATTCCTCACAAAATCAAGCTAGAAATAGCAATGCCAAACACCATGTAAAGTGAAAAAGCCAGTTAATCGAAACACATCCACAAAGCCAATCTTTCCTTTTGCACCATTCTTTGTGAAAAGTACGAATAATTATTTGTCCCTTACTTTGCTGAAGATCCGGTAGCTAAGGTGTTGGTCTCCCATCCTTCAAAAGACGGTGTTTGCCCACAAAAGAAAGGCGTGAAAAATAGTTTTATATTCTCCAGAGTGGTGCCATTTTACCGCTATGCTGTGCACTGAGTGTGTTTTGAATTCACGAATGCACTGTGCGAACGTACGTAGGAATAATACAGCGACGTAAAAAGGCTGCGTAGAAATCTGCCTATTTGCGTAAAGGACTTATTTTTACTGGTAAACTGTCCACGCAAGCGCGAACACACATCGCTAGGCGGACAGAGCTGGGAAAAGCAAAGTAGCGGTGTGCCTTTAGGAGGATAATTTTTGCAGCATTTTTGCCTGCAGGCAAGGCGAGGTAATGAGTCATTTTTAATTGAGGTATGAAAATCACCAAATGTTGTCACTTTTAAACCTATAGGTAGTGTAAAAAATAAAATAAAAAATAAAAACGGTTTCAATTTTCATTACTTAGGCCTACCTTGCCTATCCTGACCTCATGTCACTGGTGTGTGTGTGTGTGTATATATATATATATATATATATGAGAGGTGTAAATCTCTCCAATCAAGACGATTCGATACGCATCTCGATATGTGGGGTGCGATCCGATACAAGGACGGCTTGATTTTAAAATGGAATGACTAAATCTAAATCTCTTAATTTGCACATTTGCAACCATTTACTTTTATTTTGGAAAACAGTGAGCAACATTTTTGCATATGTAATGTTCCAACATGTTACAGACCTAATTAGTAAGTATCAGTTCCTGCATACTACCCATACATGCAGTGAATAATTTGATGTATACTTAATGCTTATCAAGGTTCTTCTTGTGAAAAAATAGCTCACCTATCATATTTCATTATCAGTAACATGGGCTGGCACTTTATTGCTGTGTTCCACTCAACACATGCTTATGTTTTTACCTGTGTGTGACTCGTTCAATACCAATTTTTAAAACAACTCACTGCTGCGTGATTGTCAGACAGGAATCTAGTTGCACATCTTATCGGGGGCGCTAATGTTTTTATCATGTCCTGAAAGCCCTCATTCTCCACAACGCAGTATTGCTTAAGTCGTTAACAATGAACCGGGTTATTAAAGGGACTGAAACATGAAAAATCAACTTTTTGGAGCTTTTAGCCATGTTCAAATACTAATTCCTCACCAAAAACATGACCAAAGTTGTGTTTTCCTCCATTCGCCAGTGTTTGAGAAATTCTAGGTTATTCTGCTCTCCAAGCACCAGCCCCTCCCAACCTGAGAAAACGAGCAGTTGGCACGGTTTGACGTCATTGCGTGCGGCCCCACCCTCCCACCGCCTCTGCGGACTAAACACATGCCCACTTTTTCTGAGACCTCCCTCCATGGGATAATGACAAAAGTAGCCTTTATCAATAAACATTATGTCCAAATGAATTCAAAGCAATCAATTATTCTTCACATTTGCAATGCCAAAGTGCAATGAAATGACAATTGGCTGTCTTAAAATCTATTGGCTGACACTGTTGTAAACTACAAGTAAAATATTTGCGCTGATGAATTTAAATGAATGGATGGTGTATTGGCTGGTGTGCTCGCCCCATAAGCAACAGGGCTTGGGTTCGCAACCTGCTGTGGTGCTTTTTTTTCTTCTCCTTCTTTCCTCTAACCTCTCTGCTCCCCTCCTCTTCCACGATTTCTTGCGGCAAGGACCCATTTGGTTTCAAATGCTTATTCAAGAATTGATGGCTTGCATGACCAAACACAGAGATCTAGCAGCCTGTGAAATTTAGAGTCCAGCGTTATTTGACGTCACATAACTGTGACAAGTCTCGTGTGACTTTTTTTTTCACCCACACAAAAACAAACAGGTCTCCCGGGCAAAGTTTTGCGTGCCTTAGAGTCAAGGAAATGTAGTTTTACAGCTCACTTGTATTATTATTCAGGACATTTAACTCTTTGACTGCCAATCATTTTCAGAAAAGAGGATATGTGGGTGCCAGCTGATTTAAGCATTTTGACTGATCTTTCAAGGTCCACAGAAAATGTTGTGTTTGGACTATGGAAACACAGATACTACCAAATGAAAGATTGAACTCTCATCTTTCATCAGAAAAAAAAGTTTGCTTCTCCCTTATTCCGTTCTTCAATAATCAACAATAGAAAATAGGTTAGTTTCACCCAAATGCTTTGTTTTGGACCAAAATACGGAGAAATCAAGCTTTTTGTGATACGATATTATTTCATGCACTCTAGTGAATTTGACACCTTTTTTTTTTCCATGAACGATACCACAAACATCTAAACAGTGCTTTACTTCTGTAAAACACTACCACCAACAATGAAAAAGTGTTTTTAGAAAGCAAAATAAGTTTATTTACATTCAACAGTGTAACAATTTGACAAAACAATTTGGCAAACTATTTACAAATGTGTGCAACTGTGGTACTATATAAAATTGTGTGGATGTTTCAACTACACAGTTTTTCTTTTTGTGAGGTATATTGTGTAAAACTCCCCTGCGTGCAAGAGGACGCAGCAGGATTTGCACCACAGATTAGTTTCACTGCGATTGCCCCTTCGCGTGCACTTTCTTGCCGGCCTTTTTTTCCGGGGAATAGCAGGTATATACTGCAGTGTGTGTTTGGCCATGTTGTCATCAAGTCTACTCTCAGGATCATGATACGGTGGCCTGGTGTTACGTCTGGCTTCCTCATGTCCTTCAGTTCCTATACCGGGTGGTAAGAGATGTTCTGATCCATCTTATCCACTCCATTCATGGTGGCATCGTAGTCCAGAACCAGTATCTTCTCCGTGATCAGACTGTACCCACTCCTCCGATGAATATGCATTGGAATCGGGGTACTCTTCATCGTCCGATTGAACGTCCGCCTGTGCAGAAGTGCTCGTTTTTTACAACGTGATCGAAGCCGCCGCGTCAACGCTTCCAACTTCGGCGTCAACGCTTCCAACTTCGGCGTCAACCTCAGAGTCACCATCATCATCATCAATGTGCTCTTTAGCATTGGTCGATGCTTTTCGTCTTTGAAAAAAATGCTCAAGCGTGAGCTGCTTGCAACCGGTCACCATTTTCGCTTCCTCAGCCATTCTCCCCTCAACACTCTAGCTCCGCCTCACGTCTTCTACTGACACCTACCCGATCTTGTCCAAAGAGAGTCATCGCTGCCATCTAGTGCCCAAAAATAGTCATTATACTAACTCGACCTGCTTGATACTTTCAGCACAGCTTGCCAAGGCTTTCCTCCACCCGTGTCCCAAAATACCCCCAAAAAACATAGTGAACGTTATTAAACGTTTTTGGCGGTCAAAGAGTTAATTCGAATGGCATTGATTCAATCGCAACTGGACTGTTTCAATTGTTTTATAAAATGTTTTGAGCAGCTGTATTCAGCAACAAAACCGATTTATAATGAATGTCTTGTCCGAGCCATCGGCCCGTTCAAGCTATTTTTAGACCGATTCATTGGTCCGTGTGCCGGCGTACTTGCATCGTTAAACTCAAAACCGTCTTTTGTTACACCCCTAACATACATATATGTATAAAAAACGTGTTGTGACAGGATATCCGCATGTAACGTTAGTTCGCCGTCACTCACTTGTGAATCGTAAGGCTAGAGGAGACGTAGTAACAGGACTTAGACCCACCTCCGTTCCAACCCGCCTCCCATCCCCACCGCCGGAGTCCATCCACCCAAGTAGATTTCAAATCTGTAGGAAACACTGATTTTATATATATATATATATATATATATATATATATATATATATATTAGGGGGGTCAAAATTAGCGCGTCAATATTGCGTTAATTGAAAGTTTCTTTTTTTAATGCTCGATTAATGACTATTAATAAAAGCTTCTACAAAGGGAATTCCAGTCGCGATGCAGCACAAACGTCCACGTCAAAATTACTTAATAGAAATGCACTGTACTGTACTAGAGCTAAAATACATAATGTTTAAGAGGCAGAATGTTCGAGTAGAGGAGCCATTTGGACTGTGTCGCACTACCACTGATTAGCCTGCTTTGAGAGAACGCACTCGGTAGTGCCAGTGTTAGCGATTAGCACAGAGCAAAGCTGCTACAGCTCCCCAAGAGGTGTCCATGGGCACTCTCAACCCCCTGTGAGAGCCAAGAGACGAATTAATGCAGTCTTGTCACTTGGAGTGACTCAAAGATAATTGATCTTTTGATGTGAGGCATATTTTATTCAGCAACTCCAGAAAATAGCTCGTAAGTGTAACATCGATATTGTCTTCTGGTTCGTTAGTAAAGCATGAGTGTCACTTTACATTAAATACGCATCCGAGAACTTAAAGGGATTACAGCACAGAATTTTAAGTTAACTATAGGCATATAGTGATAAAATCTTACCTTTGACACCATGGCGATATTTTTAAATGAAATATTAGGTATTTTGCTGGCTATTTTTCCAATGCGGAAGTAACACGCCCAGATCAGTAAAACCCTGCCTCTCCCCGTGTGGTTGCCGCACCCCTGTCGTCTGAGCCGGAACGCTGTGTGGCCACGCAAGACCGGCCAGCCGTTGTAGTACAACCGTGTCTTCTTTACATGTGGGAATTGGATGGATGTTCAATTCTTCAATAAGCATTTGAAACAAAATGGCTCTTTGCCGCAAGAAATCATAGTGAAGGAGGAAAAAAAAAAGACTACCGTGAGAGGGTCTCAAACTAGAGCGAGCTGCTCACAGGGTGAGCTTGTTGTACTTGTAGTTTACACAAGTGTCAGGCAGAACCCTTTCTGGGATTTTAAGATGGCCAATTGTCATTGCACTTTGGTGAAGGATAATTGATTGCTTTGAATTCATTTAGACGGAATGTTTATGTTTATTGATGAAGGCTACTTTTGTCAATATCTTATGGAGGTAGGTCTCAGAGAAAGTGGGCGTGCGTTTAGTCCGCAGAGGCGGTGCGGATGTGGGGCCGCACCCAATGATGTCAAACAGCTTGTTTTCTCAGGTTGTGAGGGGCTGGTGCTTGGAGAGCAGAATGACCTAGAATAGATTTTTTTCACATTGCTGTCCCTTTAACAAAATAAAAGGTTGTGAAAAGGAGTCACTATAACACAATTTAGTAGTAATAAATTCAATAATAATGCATATATTTGTGGGGACATTTGTGGCGTCAAGTTGTATTTTACCATTTTAAAACTGTGCAGCAGTTCACAAGTTAATTCATGTCAAAAATTAGATAGCTCTTAACATGAAAAGAACACAGCGATTTTGTCTGGTTCGGATGCAGTAAAGTTACATCATTTTACAATGTGCATCCGTATTGAACTTAACAAAATAAAAGCATCAACGTTCTGCAAAGGAGTCATTGTAACACAATTTAGCAGTAATAAATTAAATAACACATATTTGTGGGGACTGGGGTCAAGTTTTTATTTTTCTTATTTTTTAATTTTTTATTATGCATGTCAAACTAGTAATGAGCACTTAAGAACAACTATAACTGAAAAAGCCATTTAGATTAAAGGTGAAACGTCTTCAACAACCACAAAGTTATTTTGCCTCTATGCCCCATTTGGTCTCTAACTATATTTTCTGCATGTCCTGTTAATCCTTTTGCCATAATGCAGTTGATTCTAAAGTACATTTAAACTAACCCCCTTATACTTACTGTAGCCACGGTCATGCAAATATAGCCTCAATTCTTTATTCATGCTGTCTTATATGTTCAGTCCCAGGCCCATGTGACCCAGACAACTTGATTGATGGGATCATCCTTGTCGCCAACTACTTGGGCTCCACTCAGCTGCTTTCAGTTAAGACGCCCACCAAAAACATCCGCATGATGCAGGCACAGGAGGCTGTCACCCGCATCAAGGTGAAACACATTCATTCTGCTCAGATATACTCCCAGTCACACTCTTGCATTAAGATCCTTCTTTGTAGTATGCACACAGTCCTTTCTTATTGTCCCACCACACATGGGCGAGCCAAGGGGGCAATGGCAATGTGATCTGTATCTGATGGTTCTAATGATGTGGAACATGACCTCTCTAGCATGGAAGGAAACTCTTTAGTAGGTTTGTCAAAATTAGTGTCCTTTAACACCACACATTTTAATAAACGCGCGATTAAAGACCACCCCTTACTTGGAAAACCTGTACTGGGGGAATTTTAGTCACAATGCAGCAGACACGTCCATGTCGAAATTTAACAGTAATAAATAATAATAATAATGCATATATTTGTGGAGACTGGGGTCAAGTTGAAGAAAAAAGCACTGATCGTTTTACAAATGCAATGCAGTACAGTACATATTTTTAACTTGAACTCAAATTTATGAATTACTATGCAATTACAGTATAAATGACTAAAAGATGCAGCCATTTTTCTATTAGTCTAACATTTTTATAGTAGTATAGTATGAAACTTAGGGAAGAAATATTTCATTGTACATTTAGAATAGATATATAATTTGCGATTAATTGTGAGTTAACTGTTGAAGTCATGCGAATAATTATGATTAAAAATTTTAATTGCCTGACTCTTTAGTCTAAGATTGTGTGTAAGATCAAACGCGTCCAGCTAGATAAGCTTAAATTCTACAACCAGTCTTCTTGAAAGCGATTGGAATCTCTTCCACTTAACTCTCAACTATTATTATTGTTATTATTAGTAGTAGTAGTATTATTACTATTATTAGTATTATTAATAATAATATTATTATGTCCCAGGCTAAAAGCGTTTTATTTTTCTTTGCAGGCAGTTTTGTGAATCAATGACTTAAGCCCCTCTCCCACTGAACTGCGAACATTACGAATGTTGTATTAGCAAAATAGGATGTTGTCAACACAGTCATTTTGCGACATACCTGCGACGTGTTTGTGGTGTAAAAGCGAGATTTGAGACAACCCGTGAATTAACCTAAAATTGTAGTCAAATTGACCCACACAACAGATTATTATTTTCGTTTCCTTTTTATTGGAAGATGTAATTATTGGACATCGGCGTCCGCGACACGTTTGTGTGCAAGCAACCCCTGTTCATTTTAACCCCTGTTCATTTTGGACTTATTTCCTGGTCTGATTGTGCTATAAAAATTAGTATGGTGTTGTCAAGTTGCCATCATTTAGATATCACTCCATCTTAGGTTTCTTCCTTGGAGAAAGAAAGGGGAAGAAATACATTTGTATAAGTGACTGGAGTGGAGTGCAACAGCCAATTCCTTCATGTGTGCAACCGGTCCTCGGTGGCATTATGAAAAAAAATAAGTGACTGATTGTCCCCAAAAAGTATGAGTACATGTGCAAACATATTTTAATCATAGTCTAAAAATATTAGAATGAAGCTTGCCATATTTTGGATAATATTTAAGATAAAAGCGCTGCCGCACATTCGTAGGCATAATAATAATAATAATAATAATAATAATATTGCTTAACGCTTTGAATGTTATAAAAAATATTGTAAGTTCCATTCTAATATTTCCAGACATGTAGGCCTACTCATTGTCGGGGGGTTAAAGTTTGGTGGAGGACCCAAACGCAGGGAAGCAGGGCAAGGAGGCAGAGGTAATGTAAAAAAAAAAGAAGAATTTAATTATACAAAACAAAAGAGAACTCCAAATGGCAAGTGAAAACAACACGTGGGGAGGACAACAAGGCAAAAACTGGCAGCATGACGGGAGGAAAATGACACAACAAAACACACCTGGGGCAAGACACAAGTAGCTGAGGGCACTGATTGGTTGACACGAGGATTACACTTAACAAGACCAAGGAAAAACAGAACCGAAACATGGCAGTACTCCTCCCTCAAGGGACGGCTCCCTAAAACCCAAAAAGTCCCAAAACAGGGCGGGCGGAATGGGGCACAGAGGCGGGAACCTGGCCCACCCATCAGCGCCGGTCAGGAGGGCGTCCCGGACGCCAGACAAGGGGAGCCCGGCGCCGCCAGTCAGGAGGGCGTCCCGGATGCCACACTGGAGCAGAAGATGGCTGTGGCAGCATCCGCGCCGCCCTGGCATGCAAAGCAGAAGGCGGCCACAGGGCTTGCGCCGCTGAACGAGGAGCAGAGGAAGGCAGCGGGACGTGCGCTGCCTGTCCACAATCATAGGCTTGAGACCGCCATGGCAGAGGCTAAGAGACTTGGCACGACTGCGGCCGAGGCAAGGAGGTTCGGGGCGGCAGCGGCGCTGGAGCACATAACAAAACACTGATCACAAAAGGCAACAAGAAAACCCAAAATCAAATAAAAACCCAACCCCACAGAACTGGAAAACAACAGTTGCCTATTACAAAATAAAGATGTAACTTTACAGCTTTGGATTATTTTGTCACTTTATGACCAAAAATTTGTCAAATTGATCTTCTTTCCCTGAAACCGACATGCTGAAAACCATGTCATCAGCTGCGATTCCCAATCTAATAATTGGATTGGGGCATCCCTACAGTTTAGCAGACAAACTATGTTCTATTTAAATGCTCCAGTATGAACCAAGATCTCATACAACACATCTACTTGCATTCCTGCTTCCAATAATGATCTGCATCTTGTATTAATGTATTTTTCTGTTTGTTTTTATTATTTTGGTCACTTGTGTTTCCTGTGGTGATGATGGACTTGAAAATACAAATACCTGATCACTTTGTATATATTTTTTTTCTCCCATATGTTTTCTGTAAATGTGTACATTTGTATAGGCTCTAGAGGATAATGCCCAGCCCATGACAGAAGTTGATCTCTTCATCTCCACTCAGAGAATAAAAGTGCTCAATGCAGATTCTCAGGTACAGTGTTCCCTCGTTTCTCGCGGATTCATCTTTCACGGCCTTGCTGTTTCGCGGATTTCTTTACAGCGTGCTTTTTTTTTTAACAGCGTGCTTTTTGGTTAGTTTTTTTTTTTTTTTTACAATGTATGCATGCTCCATCCGTTGCCGCCAACAGACGGCTCAGCGCGCCGCCTGCTGGCTGCCCCACGGTTCACGCAGGCCTGCGCCGGCCAGAGCGCTCGAGTGGAGTTTCGGGGGCACCGCGGCGATGCGGTCCCAGTCAAAATGGGTTTATGTGTCCTGCCTCATATCTTCATCATTAAAATTAAGATTGACCGCCCCAAACCAGTCGTGGCCGTTTGAAATTCCTCGGTGTCCTGCGTCCCGGAGATAAAGGGCCGACAAACGACCCGATATATATATATATATATATATATATATATATAGCAATTGATATCAGAATGCAAATTGTAAAATAATCTGTGTTTAAGGACATTCAATTCTTACAGTCAACGTCAAAATCATTACTTTTAAACCATAACCAAACATTTAAATTATGAAGCATTAAGATATGTTTGTGTCATTGTGCTTTGCTATGTTTAGAATGAATAAGCCAAACCAATGATAACAGAATGCAAATTTGCATCGGCCAATGGTGACAATTGATCACTGTAATTTTGTAACGAATGGGGAAAGGGAAAAGTGACGTATGCCATAAAGCAGTCAGTACATTTGTAAATTTTTGTGTGTCACGGTTCCTGTCACCCTCCTCAAAGTTGCTTAGTGCCAGTAAAAGTGATACAGACCCCCCTCAGGCCATGACAAATGTATCATTCAACAAGTTTTAAGTCAATGTTTCATCAGCAGAGTTATGTAAATATTTTATGAAGATTGTAAAGTTCCTTAGTGTTGTTTTTATCTGGAAGCCGGCAAAATTTACTGACACGCCCACCTATGGTCTTTACACTAAAATAGCATTGATTTTCAGTGTTGATATCATTCACTTACGGACTGTTGGGGCTCTTTGACTTCCAGGAGACAATTTTGAACCATCCTCTGCGCACCATCTCCTACATTGCAGACATCGGGAACATTGTGGTTTTGATGGCCAGACGTCGAATGTCACAACTCGATTCTCAAGAAACTGTTGACACATCAGACCTGGAAGCAGACAGCAAGTGCCAGTACAAGATAATGTGTCATGTGTTTGAATCTGAGGATGTGAGTCAACAACAATTTTATTATGAAACTATTCACGGAGATATTTCACATACAGAAGGGCCAGATGTCCCTTTGTTTTGTCTCATATGATTTTGAAAATATTTAGGTTTTAGCCAGGGCCGGCTCTCCCTTTGGGTGACATAGGTGAATGCTTAAGGTGCTGTGTCTTCAGGGGGCACCACAAAATTAGGGGAAAATACACCTTGATTAACAGGCCTTTTTAATTAACTTTTTTGTTCACCAGCTTATGTTTGGCAGGTAACTCTAAATTTACCAGCCAATTAGATTTTCTTTTTTTTTAACAGCTCAGTTTTTATCTACCTCCCTCACACTAACTCTGTTCGTTTCTTGCATTGGTTGCACTTTAGACAGTACTGCATCTCTGCTTTTTGCAGATGGTTTTGGCTTCATCAAGCTGTAATCTTCAACTCTCACTTCAGTGAGAGTTGAAGATCTGTCTACACATGATTGCTCACTCTATCACACCTCTAGCAGCAACTGTGATTTGTGATTGACACTGGCAGTGGATAGGTACAGACATGCCAAGTGGTCTGATTTGTCTGTATTTTGTAAGCAGCATTTGCCATTATTCCATTCTATTGTTACGGATAAATCAAAGATTTTCTGCAGAGTAAATTATACACGCTAATGCTGAGCTCAAACTTCAGAAGTCAAGTTTATTTATATAGACCTTGTCTACCGTATAAAATAGTACTATGTAGTTGATACTGTTATTTTGATGTGTGGGGATATTGTAATTGGAGACAGTCCTCCAATACAACCATATAGGTCGTTTTGAAAAGGTGCGATATTCCGACCAAGTGTTACATATTTTAGTTTAGCGACCGCTATCGGCCATGTTAAATCAAAAGTGAGTCTCGAACCCAGTCCGTCTGGTCGGAAGACGAGTGTTTATCTGACTGATTTATATGTCAAGTGATTGTTTTAGTGTTGACTCCATGTTTTCTTAGTGTTGACTCCATGTTTTCTTAATGTTGACTCCATGTTTTCTTAGTGTTGACTACATGTTTTTGATCTACAATCTCACTGTGCCTTTTCCTAATCTAAACCATTAGTGTCCCATGTATAGGCGTCGAGTGATTGTTTTAGTGTTGACTACATGTTTTCTTAGTGTTGAGTACATGCTTTGTAACGGTCTACAACCTCACTGTACGTCTTCCTAATCTCAACCATTACTGTCCCATGTAAAGACGTAACGTGTACTGTACAACCTCACTGAAAGCCTCATCCTAACCCCAACCATTGGTCCGTGACGGCAAATTGACATACATGTCAACACTAAAATTTAATTGTTAGCTTAGTATGATAGACGTCTCAGTTTTGTATTTTTTCGCTATTTAACATGGCCAATAGAGGCCGCTAAACTACAATATGCATCACCTGGTCGTATTTTGCTGCATGGTAAAAGGACCAATATGGTCGTTATTGTTGGAGGACTTGTGTAATTGTGTACTTAAGAAATCACCAAATGCCAGTGTTACTGTCAAACTGTCATACAGTGTTCACCTCATTCACACAAAAATACTATTGCAATGTTGTTACTCTCACGTTATCCTTTAATCTTTGAGCTGTGCTGAGATTTGTTTCTCTGTACGTATTGTAGAAATGACAATAAAGCTTGATTTTTTAAGAAGAGATAGCTTACATTCCCCGCATGCTGGACTTAATTAGAGAATTAGAATTAGAGAATTAATTAACAAGGCTTGAAATGTATGATAATAGTTATTGGTCTTGACCAAATCTATGGACTCATTGTGTGAATAGAGTATGGAACTAAATGACTTCATTCCGTTTTACCCCAACATGTAGGCCCAGCTAATTGCTCAGTCTATCGGGCAGGCCTTTAGTGTGTCTTACCAGGAGTTCTTGAGGGCTACCGGCATTAACTCTGATGACCTAAGCCAAAAAGAATACAGTGACCTGGTTAACACTCGGGACATGTACAATGATGACCTCATCTGCTTTTCTAAGTCGGAAAACTGCAAAGAGGTAAGACTGGTTATAGTTCAAACAATGAATTGGTTCTACTGTACAAGCATATGTAACCCAGGCATGCTGCACCAGCCCCTGCACACTGGCAAAGTCTGCGTTGTGTTTTAGTTGATGTGTTGTGGTGCAGAGGGAGGTAGCACAGGACTCGGATTGTGGCTGAGATGATTTCACTTTAAAAGTCGATTCAAAACCAAAAAGAAACTCACATTACAGTTGTGCAGTGAAATCAAGGTAATACAAAGTATAAATTGGTAAGGCATAATGCACTCAATTGCTCAAATCAAACCACAGGAAATTAAACAACTAATAATCCAAATCTTGTTCCCACAAGATAAACAAGTCAACACGCATTAACAACAAGATTAATTGAACAAAAAACCTTGGATGGTCTTTTAAGCCAAAGATATAAAATGGATGGTAGTGACAAGCACACTCACCTATTCAAAACCACAAAAAAAAACCCTGAATCAAGATGGATGCCCCACGCATATGCAGCCAAAATCACGGGGTCTCCAAGGTGCTTGTGAAATTAAGTTAAACTGTGCATTGTCGCCACCATGTGGCAGCCTACAATCACTACCGTACACATACAAAAATAAAGAATGTAATACGGTACCATAACTCAAACTGAAAAATGTGTTCACTGGGCAGTGTGGGCACTCATGACATGAATTCCTAAGTTACTGTAGCGCAATTTAGTTGCACAGCCCGTAGACTCTCGTTATTCTTTATTAGGGTCCCCATTAGCTTCCACAAAGTGGCCGCTAGTCTTCCTGGGGTCCTCAAATACTGTAAGTAACTGGCCAAAAACATACAAAGCTTAAAATTACTCCGATACCATACAAAATATTAAAACGATCGCAAAAATATATATTTTTTAAATTCAGGCGCAACATTAATACATGCAAATACATCGCTTTCCCCAATTATAAGGAATATTTAAAAAAACTTCATGTTTTAAAAATGCAACACAGAAAAAAAAGCCCACGCTGGCGACTGCCATGTCACCATGATGCATCTTCTGTGAACTCAAGGTCGTGCGCATTATGACGTCACAAATATGCAACACCACCATAGGAGAGGGGAGGGGTTGAGGAGTTGGGCACAATTTGAGCCACAACCACAATAGATTGACCAACGTGGCATGTCTATTATTATCGGCGGATTTCTTTATTATCTGGTTTATCTGTATGACGTCAAATTGGTTGATAATTGCCGATAATAATCGGCAACTTTCTTTATTATCTGTTTTATCTGTTTGACGTCAAATTGGTCGATAATTTACGATAATTATCGGCCACCAATACTATCGTGCATCCCTGGTTACCAGGCAAAGTAATATTTTCACTACTTTTTATAAAATATTTTATTATCTCAAATAATTTTTATTTTTATATATTTTTTATATTATTATTATCATTATTATTATCATTATTATTATCATTATTATTATCATTATTATTATTACTATTATTATTATTATTATTGTTGTTATTATCTCTTTTATCACAGTCTTTGCTGGTGTTTCTTTTGTGCATCAGCCGGATGCACCCAGGGCGTCAGTCACTTCTTTTTCTTTCGGCTTTACCCTTTAGGGGTCGCCAAAGTGAATCAGTTGCCTCTATCTAACCCTGTCCTCTGCATCCTCTGCTTTCACATAAACTACCTTCATGTCCTCTTTAACTACATCCATAAAACTCATCTTTGGTCTTCCTTTAGACCTCCTGCCTGGCATTTGGAAACTCGGCATCCTTCTGCCAATATACTGGCTATCTCTCCTCTGGACATGTCCAATTTATCTCAGTCTGGCCTCTCTGACTTTATCTCTAACATCTACTGTCCCTCTGATGTACTCATTCCTGATTCTATCCATCCTGGTCACTCCCAAAGAGAACCTCGGCATCTTCATCTCTGCCACCTCCAGTCTCCAGACCAAACAACATAGCTGGTCTCACCACAGTTTATTAAACCTTTCCTTTAATTTTAGCTGAAACTATCACACATCACACCTGACACTTTTCTCCACCCGTTCTAGCCTGCCTGCACACGCTTCATCACTTCTTTTCCACACTCTCCATTGCTCTGGACTGTTGACCCTAAACACTTAAACTCCTCCACCTTCTTGGTCTCTTCTCCCAGTAACCTCACTCTTCCACTTGGGTCCCTCCCATTCACACACAGATATTCCGACTTGCTACGGCTAACCTTCATTTCCCTCTTTTCCAGGGCAAACCTCCATGCCTCTAGCTTCTCCTCCACCTGTTCCCTGCTCTCACTACAGATCACGATGTCATCTGCAAACATCATAGTCCATGGAGATTCCTGTCTAACCTTGTCTGTCATCCTGACCATTACCATACCGAACAAGAAGGCGCTCAGATCTGATCCCTGATGTAATCTCACCTCCACTTTGAACTCCTCCATCACACCTACAGCACACCTCACCACGGTCTTACATTCCTCATACATGTCCTGCACCACTTGAACATACTTCTCTGCCACTCCAGACTTCCTCATACAAAACCACAATTCCTCTCTGGGTACTCTGTCATAAGCTTTCTACAAAGACAACAATGCAGCTCCTTCTGACCTTCTCTATCAACATCCTCAAAGCAAATACTGCATCTGTGGTACTCTTTTTTTGGCATGAAACCATACTGCTGCTTACAAATGTTCACCTCTGCCCTCAGTCTAGCTTCAACTACTCTTTCCCATAGCTTCATTGTGTGGCTCATCAGCTTTATTCCTCTGTAGTTGCCACAACTCTGTACGTCTCCCTTGTTCTTAAGAATGGGCACCAGCACACTTCTCCTCCATTCCACAGGCATCTTCTCACTATCTAAGATCTTGTTGAACAACCCAGTCAGAAATTCTACTGCTACCTCTCCTAGGCACTTCCATACCTCCACAGGTATATCATCAGGACCGAATGCCCTTCCACTCTTCATCCTCTTCAATGCCCTTCTCACTTTATCCTTACTAATCTTTGCTACTTCTTGGTCCACAACAGTCACCTCTTCTACGCTTCGTTCTCTCTCATTTTCCTCATTCATCAACTCTAACCTGTTGCACGTCCTTCCTATCTTTGTCTCTTTGCCTTGCCAACCTGTATAAATCAGTCTCTCCCTCCTTATGTCCAACCTAGCATACAAGTTATCGTAAGCCCCTTGTTTGGCCTTTGCCACGTCTACTTTCACCTTACGCTGCATTTCCCTGTACTCCTGTCTACTTTCTTCAGTCCTCTCAGTGTCCCACTTTTTCTTAGCTAACCTCTTTCTCTGGATCTACTTCTGCACCTCCTCACTCCACCACCAAGTCTCCGTATCC
Source organism: Leptonotus elevatus (assembly GCF_054856555.1). Lineage (NCBI taxonomy): Eukaryota > Metazoa > Chordata > Actinopteri > Syngnathiformes > Syngnathidae > Leptonotus > Leptonotus elevatus. The sequence continues at coordinate 28,095,567 of NC_141243.1, forward strand.
CCTTTCCTTCCAGATGACACACCAAGGGACTCTTACCTGTCTCCCTGCTCACATTTGCTGTAGTTGTCCAGTCATCTGGAAGCACCATCCAGAGTCCGTCTCAACTCCTTCCTGAAAGTCATACAACACTCTTCCTTTTTCAGCTTCCACCATTTCATCCTCTGCTCTGCCTTTGCCGTCTTTGTCTTCCTCACCACCAGAGTCATCCTACACACTACCATCCTATGCTGTCTGGCTATACTCTCACCTACCTCTACTTTGCAGTCACTGATCTCCTGCAGAATGCACCGTCTACACAAGATGTAGTCTACCTGTGTACTCCCACCTCCACTCTTGTAGGTCACCCTATGTTCCTGCCTCTTCTGGAAAAAAGTATTTACGACAGCCATTTCCATTCTTTTTGCAAAGTCAACCACCATCTGTCCTTCTGCGTTCCTCTCCTGGATACGAAACTTGCCCATCACATCCTCATTACCTCTGTTTCCTGCACCAATGTGTCCATTGCACCAATGACAACTCTCTCACTTCTAGGGATGCTTTGCATCATTTCATCAAGGTCCAACCAAAAGTTCTCCTTTTCCTCCAGCTCACATACCCACTAACAACATTGATCATCACACCTTTGATTACTTGCTTCTTGTATCCTGCTTCTAAACTTTTAGCTTTGCTCCCTTTCCACTTGGTCCCCTAAACACATAGTATGTCCACCTTCCTCCTCTGCATCATGCCAACCAGCTCTCTACCTTTTCCTGCCATCGTTCCAACATTCAAAGTCCCTACTCTCAGTCCTACACTCTTGGTGTTCCACCAGCAGTAGTCCAGTTTCCACCGGCACCCTGTAGGTCAACAGCACCGTTGGCAGTTGTTGTTAACCTGGGCCTCTACCGATCCAGTATGGAAGTCATGTATTTGATTCGCATGTTTGATTTGGCCAAAGTATTACGTCGGATGCCCTTCCTGACACAACCCTCTGTATTTATCCGGGCTTAGGACCGGCACAAGAAGACACTGGCTTGTGCCACCTTGCGGCTACATTACCTAGGGCGTCAGTCACTCAAGTCAATTATTCTGTTCAAATACTAAGCACCTTTCTGAGGATTCGCGCAGATCCCAGCATGCAGATCTTTTGAATCTCTGTCACAGTAGTCCTCTCTGATACTTTCATGATGTTTTCTACCATATCCTTCTTTACTGTACCAAGTGCACCAACAACCACAGAGATCATTACTGTTTTCATATGCCACATTCTTTGTATTTCTAGTTCTAGGTCTTTGCACTTGCTTTTTTTTCCCATTTCCTTCAGTGTGATGGTTCTCTATGATGGGGCATTCATATCAATCAGTTTGCAGGTGGAATTTACTGAATCTTTAACGATGATGTCTGGCCTGTTCGCTGTTATAGTTCTATTAGTATTGACTGACATGTCCCACATGATGGTGATGTTGTTATCTTTATTATGCATCACTGTCTCACGCTCATGTTTGTACCATTTGTCTGTAATCTCTTTATCATGGTCTTTACAGATGCACCAGTGGAAATATGCTGCAGCATTATTGTTCCTGGAGATGTGCTCAGTTTTGGCTAGTACCTTACATCCAGATAGAATATGGTCCACTGTCTCTTCCTTTTACGAGCACATGCCCTCCGCTTGCTGGCCACATATTACTTTCTGATAGTTTCTGGTGTTTATAGCCTGGTCTGTTTCTCCTTTCAAATTACTTGACAACCATTTGTTGGTAGTGACTGTGTCTACGTGAGGCTTCTCTAGGATCTTTGGATAATGGCCATGTAATGCTTTGTTTTTCCACTTTTCTTCTTCCATTAACTTTATTCAGGATTTAAACACGTATTTCAGGGCTTTAGCATTTTCAATGTCAGATTTATTTTCTCTATTCTCAATCTCTAGCATTGTTACTTCACTTTTGAATTTAGTAGCATTCTTGGATATTGATTTTTTTGGCTTTAGATCTTTCATGTTCAAGCACCTTCTTTGGATATTGCACTTCTTTGTGCTTCAGATAGTGATGAAGCCCTACTATTGCAGTTTTGAATGCTGTTTCTACGTCAATCAGGCCCCTACCTCCATCTTTTATTGGGATATACAGCCTTTCCACATCTGCTTTAGGATGTAGCATCCTTGTTTGCGTGCTTTAATGTCAATCTTCTTCAGTTCTGAGATTTTCCAGTTAATGATGCCAAAGCTATATTGCCCAACTGGAATTGCAAGGCTATTGATAGCTTCTATTTTGTTTCTTCCATTTAGCTCAGTTCTTAGGATTAGTCTTGTTCTCCCATTATATTATTTTCTTATCTACTGTTTCATTTTGCTATGCTGGATACCATCACTTTTATCGACTCCCAGGTATTTGTATACTCCTTCCTGGTTCCAACTCTAGTATTTCTGTCATCTATTACTATGTTTCTAGTTGAGTATTATTATTATTATAATTTGTTTTCTTTTTTCTCTTTTCTTCTATAAAGAGCTCAGTATTGTTCATTCGGAAATGTCATCATCATTGCTCTTTATTTTTTTTTAATTTTTAATTTTTATATATATATATATATATTTTTGTATGTGGGTGAGTATGTGTATGTGCGTGCGTGCATGTGTGCGTGCGTGCGTGCGTGTATTTGTTAGGTCACCAAAAACCTATTAGAAAAAATCCCATACCGTTCACCTAAACCGAACACCGCCGTCAGGAGACCCGAGGGGACCAAAGAAAACCAAGGAAGGTGAAATCCAGCACCGACCAGACACCACCCACCGGGCCTTCCACCAGAATTCTTCCCCAACCCAAGAAACATCTAAATTCCAACAAATCCAAAAAAAATAAAAAATCAGGGAGACCTCAAGAGACCGAAGGAGAGACTGAGGAAAGGAAGGAAGGACAGACAAAGCCGAGTGAGATCCACAGACACCAGCCTCCACCGATTCAATGACCTGAGGAGGAAGCAGATTGTGTCTGAGTTTCGATAGATGCTGGTGTGGTGGATCTGGCATGCATGAAAATCTCCACCAAAGAGGGGAGCCGTCGACCCCTGCCAGGACAGAGCAAGCGCAACACCTCAGGGTCCCCCAGGCCGCGGCAGCGCCAAAGGACGACCCCCGGGCCCCGCCAGGGCCACCGGCCGGAGAGCAAACCCAGGAGCAGGAGCGCCCCCCACCCCAACACGGGCCGCGCCCCCGACCCAACGTAGCAGGACGGGGCACTGCAGGCCCGCCAGGCACCCCACCAGCCCCAACCCCCGCAACCCCCACGACCCCCCCGCCCCCCACCCACCCCCGCCATCCACCCCAACCCAGCCCCAGTCGCCCCCTGGTCCCCAATCCCCCAGACACCCTCCCACCCCAGCACCCCCCCCCCAACAAAGCCGCCCCCCCCGACCCCACCCCGACCAACCGGCAGCCCCCCAACCCCCGACCCCCAGCCCCCGGGGACCCCCCGCACCCAGGCACCGGCGCCGAAGAGGGGCCGGACAGCGGAGTGGAGAGGGCAGCCGCGCCCACCTCACCCCCCGCCGCGTGGAGGGCCGGAACACCGGGGGCAGAAGGGGAGATGGGGGCACCGGAGGACGGCCGACACCCCCGAACCGCAGGCCCGGCGGGGGAAGGCCCCGGTCGTCACCCCAGCGTTCTTTGTGAAAGTTAACCCCTGTTACTGAGTCCGCCAGCTCGCCGACTGGCGAACTCTACCCCTAAACCGTGAATGTGACCCCACCCAGTGTATATACAAGTGTGTGTGTGTGTGTGTGTGGGGTGCATTAAAATTAGGAGCAGGTGAACCGGAGCCGAGGGAAATGATATTCCCACGCTCCGATCCACCCGCCTCCCAAGCATGTTACTGAGTGTATGTGGTGCATTAAAAAAAAATAGATAGGGGGGGGGGGGGGGGGGTCGGGGACATGGACAGGGGACCGCAGCACTGCTCTATACCGCGGTCCCCAACCGATGGCACCCCCACAAGCCCCCCCCCCAGTTGTGTGGTGCATTAAAATTGGAGGGGAGTTGTAGGGTGAAGACGGTGTTTCCACCCTACCCCACCCCCCCAAAGTGTGTTATGTGCCCTATATGTCTATAAAAGTGTATTGTGCAAACCTAGTGTAGTGAGTTAAGAGGAGCGACCAGCGGGGCCCTCCCCAACCGGGCGGGGGCAGGAGGCGCACCCGCCCACCAAGCCCCCACCCACCCCACCGGGACCCCGGCGGGCATATGTGACCAGCCCGGCGGGGCAATAGGGCTCGCCCCCCAGGATACTGGGGCCCGCCCGAGGTGCCAGGACGCCCACCGGAGCGGGGCGGGCACAACATCAAACCCCAGCCACCCCCGCCGGCCCCCGGAGCACCGAGACCCGGGCCATGGATGGAGCCCCCGTCCCAGGGGAGGGGAAGGAAGGCGTACCGGGGAGGGGGAAGGGAGGGGGGAAGGAGACGACAAGAAGGGCAGTGGGCAGCGGCAGGGCCGCAGAGAGAGGGGGAGAGGAGGAGGAAGGGTGACGAGGGAGAAGGGACAAGGAGGCGGAGGACGGGCGGGGAGAGGCGAGGAGGGAGAGGCAGCAAGGGGGAGGAAGGGGGAGGGGAGAGGAAACCACCGGGCACCCCGGCGGCCCACAGGCTCCGAACCGCGTCGCCGGGCCCAGAGCGACGGACCGTTGAGTATTATTATTATTGTCATAGGCAATAACACAAGGACTAAAATGATAAGATAATCAAAGAAAAAACAAAACAGGAAAGGAGAAACGGTCTTAAACGAGGTGATGGATTTCCTAATCAAACCAACATGGGACCCACATTTAACCTAATTGTTTAACCCAATTGGAGGCACCAATTTGTACAATCTGGTTAATGTCTGCGAAGTTGCACTTATAAATGGCCTAGTGTTGGTCCGAGACGCAGAAAGCCTGGATTGGAGGGTCACCAAGCCCGTTGTTTGAAGAAGAAGATGAAGCGAGAGAGACAGTTTGTCCCGCTGGGCAGCTGAGCCTTACGGCGGGGGATGGTCAACCTGTTGGCTGCAGAGAGGCCTTTTTGGTTGGGGCGTCAGAGTGCCATTGTTAGCACTGCGATCCGTTTAGCCTTTTTAGAGACCCAAAGCAGTGTGTTTCACTGCGCCTGTCGCTGGGCGATGGCAAGCCGTGCGGTCGTCGTGGACTAGCCGAAAGCAGAGCCAGATGAAGCATGGACCCCCCCACGAGCATGGGAGCCAGCAACCAGGAACCAGCAGTGTGAAGGAGAGGAGTCAAAGAGGCAAAAAGAATGAAGAGAATGAAACAAGCAGGGAGCTTGCCTTTATATGGTGCTCAGTCAGCTTCCAACCAGGGGGGTCCGCCATCGAGTTACACAGAGACCAGAGCGGAACCTTACCAGCCTTGGGTCGAATTTTGGTGAAAACTGATCAAATTAAATTTAGATCCCATGTTACCTTAGATTCTAAGTTCAAACTTCAATCAAATGCAAACACATACAGTTAAACACATCAAAAGAAGCTGACAACTGTCAAAATGTGCATACACATGAAAGTTAAGTGGAGAATCTGCCACTGCAATGGAACATTTTCATGACACCTCATGGAGTCAACATTTCAAAAATGGCAAACACATAACATTTCATAATTCATTCTTCTGTTGCAAAATAAGTTTTTTCTTTTTTTTCTTTTTGTGTGTCAATCTTCTCACTCCAGGCTGGGGCTGGAGGTATATGTGTGTGTGGCGGGGGTGCTCTTTGTTCTTTCAACACTTTTCACGTTAAATAAGAGAAATACAATTGTTGGTGCTATTAAAGAGATAGTTTGGATTTTTGGACATGAATCTGTATGGCATCCTCACCTAAAGTGGTGTGCAATCAGCACTGATTTACCGCTGCCAGCATCCTGTGACCCGAAACCCGGTCCGGTTTTGGTCAAGACGAAAGTAGTCCGGCAAGTTGGCTGGGGTCACGGAAATAAAGCGTTTTTCTTTGAAAAATAATTTGTGTTCAAAAGAGTGATAAATTTGCATCACAAAACTGCACATTAAAAAAAAACTCAGACTCCATTGCCACCGGGCACTATTTTTCTGTTCGTATCACTGCGTGGCGTGCTGCATATCCAGCTGGCAGACGCGCGTTCCACCGTAATTATATCTTTGAAAACTCACAATTAAATGTCTGACTACAACGACAATGTCTTTAGCACTGAGCCAAGGGGGTATCTTTATGCACCCGAATATACTGATGCCGATATTCGTCTGATGAAATTAGAACGGGCAGAAAGAGAGAGCGAGGAGTGATAGAGAAGTGGTACAACTTGATCAGCTGTAGCCTCGAGAGCGGGTGACTGTCACTGACAAATTGGGTGCACTTGTTTGAAGTGCTCGGAAAGCGGTAAAATGTGTGCGAAGATTCAGGGAAATTTTTATTGGTAGCCTGGGAAATCACGCGTCCGCACCATATTAACATATATAACAATATAATATAGTGTGACGTGTCACAAGAACTCTGCCAGCAGACGTGGTTGGTAATCTCACCTTTTTATTTGTCTTCACACAACCGGCTGCTGTGGGCCGCAGCCAACGCCGAACACAAGAAACTTTACTCGCAAGCCGAATTAGCACACTTTACCAACAATGTATGTGTGAGTCCCTTTCCACCACGAGACGTGCGATGCGTTCACAAACACTCGGACACAAGAATACAAAACAAAATGTGCAACACAGGAACACACAACACATCTTAGTTATACAAGCTTATAAAGTTTATACACTCGTAACGTTATATACTAATGGCTCTCACTCTCCATTAGCTCTCTCGCATCAGGTAAACACTTCCAAACAACTTGGTTTGTGCGCATCTGTCAGCTGGATGAAGTGCGCCGCGCAGTGATACGAACAGAAAAATAGAGCCCGGCGGTAATGGAGTCCGACTTTTTACTAATGGGCAGTTTTGTGATGCAAATGTATCACTCTTTTGAACACAAATTGTTTTTAGAAGAAAAACGCTTTATTTCTGTGACCACAGCCAACTTGCCGGACAACTTTCGTCTCGACCAACACCGGACCAGATCTCGTGTCACAGGACGCTGTCAGCGGTAAATCAATGCTGATTGCACACCACTTTAGGTGAGGATGCCATACAGATTTATGTCCAATAACCCGAACTATCCCTTTAATTACACTAGCCGAGAGTGTCGCTATGACCAAACAACCGGTATGTTTTCTTGATTGCTGTTGCGGTGCTTGCTTGTGGAGTCGCGATGTTAATGGTTGTTGGTGGCAGGGTCATAAGCAAACTAGGCGGTCCCCCCCTCAGGTTTTCTCAAATAAAATATGTAAATGACCCTATTATTTTTGTTTTTGCATTTTTGTATTGCAGAATTTCGTTGTTTTATTGTGCTATTATAATATAGTTGATAGTTTTATTTTGAAGGATACAGGAAAAGGTCTCATAAACTGGTAGGAACTGACATAAGTAACCGACGTACTTAGTAGCGCCGTCTTCCAAGTGCAGAGAAGACGTGTGCGTGCCACAGGAAATCAGAGAAAACTGAAGTTTACAACTAATTCAGTGAACGATTCTTTAGCACCTGGCTGAGAAGGGAACGAGGTTCGTATAGGAGCAATATTTTATTGTTTAACTAATGTTGCTATATTTCATGTTCATTGTGTAATTTACTGCTGGTTAAAACATTACCGTTTTCGTCCACTGAAGTGTGCTAACGCTCCTTGGTAAATATTTAGTAATGCTATTGCTCAAGATTCTGTTTTATTGACTAAGAATCTGTATTTCTGTATGTTTTTTTTTAAAGGTATTTATAAAGGCAACAGGCAAGGTTAAAATGTTTATTTACAATATAAATTGTACTCAAGAGATTGTCAAGGCTATAAAAGGTAATAATATAAGGCAATTCATTATAGTATATGGTAGGTTGACTAAATTTATCTTTGTCTTCCTTTGGAGGACAGACCATTTTCTTACGTCCTGTTGAGGCATCCGGGGGTTTTATAAATTCATGAAATTGTCCGGTTGGCATTGCGTGACTAATAGGAGGTGAAGTACACTGTGTAACAGGACTGGTACCACAATTTCTAGGCCGGGACAAGTGCCCTCTTTTTTTGGGAAATGGGAATATGGTCACCCTAGTATATGGCTTAAATACGGTAAAAGGATATACAAAACATACCGTTTGAGTTATTAATGGCAATTTTTGTTTATTTGTATTGTAGCTCTTACAGTGTGTAGCGATTATTTGGGTTGCCGTAATGGCTTATGAGAAATTTAGACAGTACTGAGGGGAGTTGTAATTTCCGCAGCAACCTCTGGGGCACCACGTTGACTTTGTCAATATTTAATACCAGCTGGTTCGTTCTCGTCCATTTGATAATGTTGTTCAACTCAGCCTGAAGTTTCACTTTCAATACAGTTGAGAATGGTGATGTACAGAAAAAAGTCGAGTCATCAGCATACATTAACAAATCAGCATTATGACCCGCCCATGGCAACGGTTATGCTAATCCATGAACTAATCAATAACACACACACGCACGCACACATTTGAACTGTGCACCCATAGAAACTTGCATTATCACTTTTAGAAGCAGAATTTCATCACCAAGCCGCCAAACAAAAATTGGCATTTAGTGTACTTCCCCAAAAATTTCCACAATCTTTCCCCTTAACATATTAACTTTCTTTCTTTCTTTCTTTTTTCATCATTTCTGTATTTCAGGTGTTGCTAGAGAAAGCAAAAGGGGAGATTCTTGGTGTTGTCATTGTGGAGAGTGGGTGGGGCTCCATCCTACCGACAGTCATCATTGCCAACATGATGCATGCTGGGCCGGCAGAAAGGTCTGGCAGACTGAACATAGGTGATCAGATCATGTCTATTAGTGGTACCAGTTTGGTGGGTCTTCCACTGTCTACTTGTCAGAGTCTCATCAAGGTAGGTGAGATATCAATCCTACAGGGGTTTTTTTTAGGGCCCGAGCAGCCACCGCTGCGAGGTCCCTATTTTTCCTTCTTCTTCTACTTCTTCTTCTTCTTCTCCGCAAACGATCAAATTTTTGACTCCCTAGACATGAACGAATACTCACCAAACTTTGCAGACTCTTCGGGCAAGGCGAAAAATTTGATATTATGATGGCTCCATAGCGCCCCCCTACAGGACAAAAATAAAAACCAATCCCGGCAATCTACTGCACCGACCCCGTGAAAGGGATCCAGTTGAAAATTTGTCACAGAAGCTTTAACATGTTGATCATGCCCCACACTAAATATTGTGACTTTTTGGCAAAGGGTATGGCCATGACAGTGCTGCGAAGTCTGATGATTCACCGTGACAATAAAAGCTGCTTTAACTTGACCCAGATGATACTACCTTCTCCAAATTTCACACATTTGATGAGAGTCGAGTCCTGAAGACATCTACTTATAATTCATAATAGTCATAGCGCCTTCTACTGGCCACATGAAATACGTGTTTTTTTTTCGATTTACCAGATCTACCTCATATTTGCTCAGAAGACTGTTTAGGCCTTCATGATGTTATAACACGAAGTTTGCAACTTTTCGTGAATCACTGTGGGCGTGGCTACACACTGTTCGCCAAGAAAACAACACCGATTTTGAGGGCCTAAACATGCACAGAAACTCGTGAAACTTGGCATACATATCTGGCCTGGCAAAATGAGAAATATTTTATTATGTATTGTACGATTTTTTATTTTTTTTATCACTAGCGCCCCCTACTAATTTTTAACAAAGCAGCCCCGGTTGTACGTTTAAGCAAGAGCTACAACAATTTTTAGGTATATGAGGGAGCCCAACACCTACAAAAAAAAGTATCTTGGACACAAATGCTAAAATGAACAGAAAGTGAGCTACGAATTTTCGAATGTCCCACTTTTGCCGATTTTTGCACATTTACAGGGGGCATTCTTTTGCCCATTTTTCCTACACATTTCAGCCGATTTACTTCAAACTTGGCCTGAACCATGTCAAGACCTCGCCCATCAACAGGGGGAAAAAATCTTGACCCTTAGAAATACTATTTGACGGGGACGATCATCATTTTTTTGTGTTTCATATTTCCTTCGCCCATGAAAGACAAACTGCGAAGTAACTCTTTGGTACATGCTACAAAATGTTATTTATTGACATAACGTGGTAGTTTTAGAACCCAGACGCAGAGATAGAGGTTGAGGCTGAAGCAGCTTTTATTAAACAAAACAAAAGCTCCTCATTGAGAGGGAAAAAACAAAAGCTATTCAAGGTTAAACTAAAGGCGCTCCAAAAGGGAGGAAGTCTAAACTATAATCAAAACAAAATCACTCCTTAACTAAAACAATACTGTGGCTATTCAAAGTTACAAACCAAAGTTCTCTCAAGGGACAGGGCAACAAGGCTGTGGACGGTAACTGGCTTTAGTGGCTCTGACGAAAACACTTAGGCACAAGACAGGGGAGACGCAGACCATTTAACACATGAGGGTAATGGGAAACAGGTGGACACAATCAGGAATCAGGGTTGACACTGACACCACACGAGGAAGGGCAAGTGACCTGAAACGAGAGGAGTCAGAATTTTCAAAATAAAACAGGAAATGACAGTACAACCTCACCGCGGTGTGACAGTACCCCTCCCTCTAGGGCCGACTCCTGACGGCCCAGGCTGGTCCCTATAGAAGTCCTCAATTAGAGAGTCATCCATAATGAAGCGGGAAGGAACCCACTGTCTCTCGTCGGGCCCATACCCCTCCCAGTCCACCAAGAACTGCTTGCCCCGGCCCCGATTGCGGACGGCCAGCAGTCGCTTCACTTTGTAGACGGGACCCCCATCCACAATCACAGGAGGCGGCGGGGGCGAAGGAGCCGGAACCAGGGAACTCTCCCTGACTGGCTTGACTTGGCTAACGTGGAACGTTGGGTGAACACGAAGGGACCGAGGCAGGCGAAGACGGACAGCGGCCGGGTTGATCACCTTGGAGATGGGGTACGGGCCCACAAACCGTGGTGCCAACTTTTGGCATGGCACCTTCAAGTGAAGGTTTTTGGAGGACAGCCACACTTTATCCTCCGGCTAGTATGCTGGAGCAGGTCTCCTCTTCCGATCAGCTGCTCGCTTGCCTCTGTCCCTCTGGCGCTCCAGTACCTGCCGAGCGGCTGCCCAGATGCGATGGCAGCGACGGACCAAGGCATGGGCAGAAGGAACAGAGGCCTCAGACTCCAGGTTAGCAAAAAAGGGGGAAGGGGGGATCGTAGCCAAAAACGCATTTGAATGGGGTGAGTCCTGTGTCACGGCTCCAACCACACAGTTCGGCGAAAGGATGGTCTCTGGTTCCTTAGCTGCAGGCTCGGGCTCATAGAGACGGGACAGGGCGTCGGGCTTGACGTTACGAGACCCCGGCCTATAAGTGAGAGAGAAGGAAAAACGGTTAAAGAATAGCACCCACCTGGCCTGGCGTGGGTTAAGTCTCTTGGCTTTGCGTATGTACTCCAGGTTCTTGTGATCGGTCCAGACCACAAACGGATGCTTCGCCCCCTCAAGCCAGTGCCTCCATTCTTCCAAAGCAATCTTGACAGCCAGAAGCTCTCTGTCCCCAACATCATAGTTTCGTTCAGCCTTGGATAGTCGTTGCGACAAGAAGGCGCAGGGATGCATCTTTCCATCCTTCTCTGCACGCTGAGACAGGACAGCTCCGATCCCCTCATTGGACGCGTCCACTTCTACAACAAATTGCCGCTGTGGATCTGGCATTGTGAGGATTGGTGCTGTGACAAAGCGTTGTTTGAGTGCTTGAAATGCGGCTTCTGCCTCCGGTGACCAGCTGAACCTCACCAGAGGGGAGGTGAGGGCATGCAGAGGGGCAGCTATTGCGCTGAACCCTCTGATGAAGCGTCTGTAAAAGTTGGCAAACCCGAGGAATTGCTGAACCTTCTTGCGGCTATAAGGTGTGGGCCACTCCCTCACGGCACTAGTTTTAGCCAGATCCATCTGTACCTTCCCAGGGGCTATGACAAAGCCCAGGAAGGAGACGGTTTTGGCATGAAAAACACTTTTCTCTGCCTTGACATATAGTTTGTTCTCAAGCAGTCTTTGAAGAACCTTGGAAACATGGATTTGATGTGTGGCTAGATCTGACGAGTATATAAGTATGTCGTCTAAATAAACATACACAAACTGGTCCAGAAAGTCTCTCAACACGTCATTAATCATGGCCTGGAAAACCGCAGGAGCATTAGTGAGACTGAAGGGCATGACTAGGTACTCGTAATGGCCACTAGGTGTATTAAACCCGGTTTTCCATTCATCCCCCTCCCGGATCCTAATGAGATGTAGGCATTGCGCAAATCCAATTTGGTAAAGATCGTAGCTTGTTGAAGATTTTCAAACACGGAAGACATGAGAGGAAGGGGGTAGCGGTTCTTTATTGTAATGTCATTAAGGAGGCTATAGTCTATACAAGGCCGTAAGGAACCATCCTTTTTCCCCACAAAAAAGAAACCTGCTCCCGCTGGTGATGAGGAAGGACGAATCAGTCCAGCCTTCAGGGAAGTCTCGATGTATTCCTTCAGGGCCGCCTTCTCTGGTCCTGAAACAGAATAAAGGCGTCCCTTGGGAATGGTGGAACCTGGAATCAGCTCTATGGCACAGTCATAGGCACGATGGGGTGGGAGCGACATGGCTTTGGTCTTGTTGAAAATCTCCTGGAGGTGATGGTAGCAAGAAGGGACGATGCTCAAATTTGGGTATTCAGAGTCTGTGAAGGAATTAACAGAAATGTGATTAACAGTCGTGATGTCCACTTCTCGAATTGGCGAACCAACCCCATGGCTCACACAATTCTTCCCCCATCCCAGAACTTCGCCAGTCAACCAGTTTACATGGGGGTTGTGTTCACACAACCATGGGTGTCCTAGGACCAGAGTCTGTGAAGGAGACTGAAACACATGAAAAACTAGGTGCTCCTTATGTTTTCCAACTTGGAGCTGGATGGGTTCTGTGATGTGTGTAATGGTGAATAACTCACTTCCATTTAGTGCCCTAGCCTTAATGGGCTTAATTAGTGGCTCAGTCTTGGCTCCAAAATGTCTCACAAGCCCCCAGTCTATCAGGCTCTCATCAGCCCCAGAATCTATCAGGGCATGGAGGTCTGTGGGAGTGGTGCGGTGAATGATTCTTACTGGTGTGAGTTTTCGTGGAACCGACACTGGAGTCGTAACTTGACTCACCGTTTGGGTCCTTTTGGAGATGATCTCGGTTACCGCAGTAAAAGCACAGACCTTCCAGCTTTCGGCGCAGTCTCTCTTCCAGCGAAAGCCGCGCTCTGCCCAGTTGCATGGGCTCCTCCTCTCGCCCCAAGGGAACGGGTTGGCGCTGAACTGCCGAAGAACCGAGAGGAGCTGACACACCTGGTGCTTGGAAGAGCGGGGATCCCTCCATCGTCCTTGCCCGGCGACCGCGGCTCTGCGTCACCTCCTGCAGCCGATGATCCGTCCGTATGGCAAGGGCGATGAGGGAGTCCAAATCCGGTGGCAGATCGACTGAGATGAGCAGCTCTTGGATGGACGTCGCCAGGCCCTTGAGGAAGACGTCATAGAGAGCCGTGGAGTTCCAGCCACTCTCTGCCGCGAGAGTGCGGAAGCGGATGGCATAGTCGCTCACGGAGTCCTTTCCTTGTATCAGGCTGCTTAGCTTCCCGGTCGGAACAGGCTGGATCAAAGACCCTCTGAAGAGCGGCTCGGAATTCCGTGACGGAGCCGCAGAGTGGGGAACTGCGGGCCCACTCTGCCGTGGCCCAGGTTCTGGCTCTCCCAGTCAGGTGGGAAATCATGAAAGCCACCCGGGATCGATCTGTGGGAAAGGCCTGGGGGGAGTACTCAAAATGAATGTCACAGTCAGTCAAAAATGCCTTGCATTGTCTTGGCTCCCCAGAGAATCGCTCAGGGGAGGCTAGCTTGATCCCTGACCCGGTATACGGCACGGGCGGAATTGGCATGGCTGATTGAGTCTCTGGCACAGCAGGAGGGCTATTGGTGCGATCCTGAACGTCCTGTAACTGTGCTGTGAGCTGGACTATTCGCGCTGCCATGGCTGTCTGAAACTCCTTTTGCTGGGAGAGACGGGCTTCCTGAGCTCGCATTGCTGCGGCAATTTGCTCCCTCTCCGCTGGGTCCATACTGGCCTAAGTGTTCTGACACAACGTGGTAGTTTTAGAACCCAGACGCAGAGATAGAGGTTGAGGCTGAAGCAGCTTTTATTAAACAAAACAAAAGCTCCTCATTGAGAGGGAAAAAACAAAAGCTATTCAAGGTTAAACTAAAGGCGCTCCAAAAGGGAGGAAGTCTAAACTATAATCAAAACAAAATCACTCCTTAACTAAAACAATACTGTGGCTATTCAAAGTTACAAACCAAAGTTCTCTCAAGGGACAGGGCAACAAGGCTGTGGACGGTAACTGGCTTTAGTGGCTCTGACGAAAACACTTAGGCACAAGACAGGGGAGACGCAGACCATTTAAAACATGAGAGTAATGGGAAACAGATGGACACAATCAGGAATCAGGGTTGACACTGACACCACACGAGGAAGGGCAAGTGACCTGAAACGAGAGGAGTCAGAATTTTCAAAATAAAACAGGAAATGACAGGACAACCTCACCGCGGTGTGACATTTATAATGTTATTTTTGAAGCCCTCTATGGACAATACAAGCAATATTGTGCTATGCGTAAAACTAACGATGATGTGTATATATGTACTTTAAAAAATGCCAATCAGGGCAACTCATTGTCCAAAAATAAAAACGGACGCTGATTTTTGAGGGTCTTAACATTGACCAAAACTCTTTGAGCTTTACACACTCATCACACCTGGCAAAAAAATAAAAACAATCCACATTTCAAAGAAATGTGGCTTTGAATGTACCTGTATCCCAATGTGCAAGTACCCCAAAGTGGTCCGGGCTGCAAGGGCCCTTTATAGCTGCTCGCAGCTCTAGTTTTAGTTTTTTTTTACGATTGCTTAACTTTGACAGCCAAAAACGTTTAGTAAAATCCAAATGAGTGCCGCCAAAGACGTTAAAAGACGTTCATTATGTTTTATTTTGAATTTTTTGAAAACGGGTGGAGGAAAGCCTTGGCAAACTGTGCTGAAAGTATCAAGCAGGTCCAGTTAGTATAATGACTATTTTTGGGCACTAGATGGCAGCGATGACAAGATCAAGAGTGTTGAGGGGAGAATGGCTGAGGAAGCGAAAATGGCGACCGGTTGCAAGCAGCTCACGCTTGAGCATTTTTTTCAAAGAGGAAAAGCATCGACCAATGCTAAAGAGCACATTGATGGTGATGATGGTGACTCCGAGGTTGACGCGAAGTTGGAAGCGTTGACGCCGAAGTTGGAAGCGTTGACGCGGCGGCTTCAATCGCGTCGTAAAGCCTCACCGGCTAGCGATGCTAACGGTGGAAAACGAGCACTTCTGCACAGGCGGACGTTCAATCGGACGATGAAGAGTACCCCGAGTCCAATGCATATTCATCGGAGGAGTGGGTACAGTCTGATCACGGAGAAGACACTGGTTCTGGACTATGATGCCACCATGAATGGAGTGGATAAGATGGATCAGAACATCTCTTACCACCCGGTATAGGAACTGAAGGACATGAGGAAGCCAGACGTAACACCAGGTCACCGTATCATGATCCTGAGAGTAGACTTGATGACAACATGGCCAAACACACACTGCAGTATATACCTGCTATTCCCCGGAAAAAAAGGCCGGCAAGAAAGTGCACGCGAAGGGGCAATCGCAGTGAAACTAATCTGTGGTGCAAATCCTGCTGCGTCCTCTTGCACGCAGGGGAGTTTTACACAATATACCTCACAAAAAGAAAAACTGTGTAGTTGAAACATCCACACAATTTTATATAGTACCACAGTTGCACAAATTTGTAAATAGTTTGCCAAATTGTTTCACTGTTGAAACGTATTTTGCTATCAAAAAACACTTTTTCATTGTTGGTGGTAGTGTTTTACAGAAGTAAAGCACTGTTTAGATGTTTGTGGTATCGTTCATGGAAAAAAAAAAGGTGTCAAATTCACTAGAGTGCATGAAATAATATCGTATCACAAAAAGCTTGATTTCTCCGTATTTTGGTCCAAAACAAAGCATTTGGGTGAAACTAACCTATTTCTATTGTTGATTATTGAAGAACGGAATAAGGGAGAAGCAAACTTTTTTTTCTGATGAAAGATGAGAGTTCAATCTTTCATTTGGTAGTATCTGTGTTTCCATAGTCCAAACACAACATTTTCTGTGGACCTTGAAAGATCAGTCAAAATGCTTAAATCAGCTGGCACCCACATATCCTCTTTTCTGAAAATGATTGGCAGTCAAAGAGTTAAATGTCCTGAATAATAAGTGAGCTGTTGAAACCACATTTCCTTGACTCTAAGGCACGCAAAACTTTGCCTGGGAGACCTGTTTGTTTTTGTGTGGGTGAAAAGAAAAGTCACACGAGACTTGTCACAGTTATGTGACGTCAAAGAACGCTGGACTCTAAATTTCACAGGCTGCTAGATCTCTGTGTTTGGTCATGCAAGCCATCAATTCTTGAATAAACATTTGAAACCAAATGGGTCCTTGCCGCAAGAAATCGTGGAAGACGAGGGGAGCAGAGATGTTATCTGCCTACATCTATAAATGTCTGGAGGGTGTCACTTTCACGAGGAGTATCACAGTAAGGGCAATTGAGAAGGCATGGATGACAAAGTTATGGAAAGACCAAAAATCAAAGTAACAACAAAACACAAGAGTGGTGACAGCGTCTATGATCCAACAAAGTCTGAACGAAACCAGGAAACTAAATACAAGCCAACAAAACCAGGGGCTGCAGCGGCACAGGCGAAGAGGCCAGGGGCTGCAGCAGCACAGGCGAAGAGGCCAGGGGCTGCAGTGGCACAGGAGAAGAGGCCAGGGGCTGCAGCGACTTGACCTGCGCCGCCGGAACGGGAACTGGTGGCGGCCGCAGGACGTGTGCCGCCGGAACTGGTGGCGGCCGCAGGACATGCACTGCCGGAACGGGAACTTGTGGCGGCCGGGATGCATTTAATACTGAACACAATTTATTTAACCAAAACACTAACAGGGGAACTGGGTAAAACTCTAAATAAACAAAACAAACAAAGTTATGAAAAGACCAAAAATCAAAGTAACAACAAAGACTGAACGAAACCAGGAAACTAAATACAAGCCAACTGACAAGACAACGAGGGACATCTGGACAAGACACAAGTTGCTGGGGGAGATGATTGGATGACACAAGGGAACAGGATGACGAGTACAGGTACAAACAAAACCTAACAGGACAGCAAGACTGTCTAAGCAAGACAGGACAAAGCCAAAGCAACAAACCTAAGCATGATATACACAAATCCTAACATATATATATATATATATATATATATATATATATATATATATATATATATATATATATATATATATATATATATATATATGTATATATATATATATATATATACACACACATATATATATATATATATATATATATACACACACACACACACATATATATATATATATACACACACACACACATTTATATATATATATACACACACATATATATACACATATATATACACACATATTTATATATATACACACATATATATAAACATATATATATATATATATATATATATATATATATATATATATATATATACAAGCCCACCCATCCATACATGCAAATGGCAGTGAACTTTACAGCGTGGGGGCTGTTGAATCAGTTTAAGGCCGCCACGACGAATTTGCGTGTGTGGAGGATGTGTGTGGGCTTGTATGTGTAAATCTGTAAAGCGGAATATTAGTGCCAAAAGTCACGTGACAGTGGTAAGATTATGCCAAAAGTCACATGACCGTTATCCGTAGTTTTTTTTAATACTTGAAAGAATTTAGTTTGGATATGTTTTTGTAATTGAAGAAATGTTTCTTTGTTTGTGTAAAACATGCTGTATTTGTTTTTGAAGCATGATGTATTTGTTTGATAGTTACAGTTCTTATGTGCAACAGTGCAAAACAAAATGCATTAGTTTGTGAATGATGTTTTGTATTTGCAAAACACAGAGTTTGTGAATTGTTGGGTGTGAGTAAATCACGTTTTGTGTGTTTGTGAGGTTTTGGCATGATATTATGCTCCTTCCTTTTGTCTCTGAGTCTCCAAAAGTTGGGTGGGGCACGACTAACCTCCACTATGAGGTGCCAGCATCTCCCCACAGAGACTCACATCTACTGTTTATTTGATCCTTTATTGTTCTTACTTGTAATTCCTATCACAGTCGTTAGTTTTGCTTCTTTTTAAGTTCCCAAGTAGATTAGAAAATAAGCATGCACAGTTCCCAAGTAAATACATTTTGAGTGTATTACAATTTTATTTGTTGAATACTTTTTTGAAACCTTACAGTAATTTTTATTTTTATTTTTAGGGTCTTAAAAACCAGTCATCCATCAAGATGACCATTGTGAGATGTCCTCCAGTGACAACAGTACTCATCAGACGTCCAGATTCCCACTACCAACTAGGTTTCAGTGTCCAAAATGGCATTGTGGGTACTCTTTCTGAAAATGTATGAAGTATAATCCAGTTTTGATGTAAACGAGTGCACTGGCATATGGACTAATGAATCGGCCTAAAATTAGCTTGAACGTTCAAACTTTATAAATCAGTTTTATGATGCTGATACAGCTGCTGAAAAATGTTTTGAGCTACATTCACACAACAGCAGAGGAGGCGTTTCCGGTGGCGCAATTGCATTGTAGTCAATGCACAGTACTTCCCGTGCAATGGTGCGAAAGGGCGTTTGGAGCGGTGGTAGGTGGCATGGCGAGGCAAAAATCTGTACTTTCGTTTCACCCAAGTTTAAAAATTTTAACTTTCTTCGCGCTTCGCCTTGCGGCAGCCAATCGGTTTCAAGTATGAGCTATGTCACACACAGCGTCCTGTCTGTGCTCACTTGGAGCGCAACATCACGGCCAGCCGGGACCGAATGATGAACAAGGAAGTAGCATACTGAATGCTGTTTACTTGCTGTTGAACTGTACCGAGGTAGCAATAGTGTTTAGCATGCATAGCTAAAGCTATTTAGCACTACCACCGGCCACCGGATTAAGTGGAAGTAAACATGTAGCTAAAAAAAAAGGCACTAATTTGGTTTGTAACATGTCGGAACATTACATATGCAAAAATGTTGATCACTGTTTTCCAAAATAAAAGCAGGGATGCATGGTAACTTTTTTCACACCGATTCGGATAACGATAACTTCCTGCTCCTCTACACCGATACTGATATTGATAACCAATAACTTTTTTTTTTGGTATGAATTATGTGGTGCGACCAAAATGAAATAACCAATTTGGGACTTATATTTTGAAATACATTTAAAGACAGGAATTTGTATCATTTGTGGTATGACCTGAAAAAAATAACATACATTTTGTCCACCAAATATATAATATTTTTATTAGAATTTTACTTGTGTGGTTAGCTAGTTTGTTTTGTTTAGATGGCTAATTCTTAGCCTGATAACATCTGATGCAACCATTGTAGAAAGCTTTTCATAACAGATGTATGTCCTAAATTAGATGTCCCAAACTGTACATAATAGTATAGGTGTAGATTATAGTAAATAATAATGAGGAATAAACAGGAATAAACATATTATATTTTCAAACAAAATATTAAATATTTGGTAAATAAAAAAACTATACGTTTTATAAAATGTTGACATCGCTTCTTAGTAAGTCAGTGTCCCATCACTGGTGAGCTATTTTTAGAACAGGGATTACACCGCATGCGTGTGGGTTGCGGATCCGCTCCAGCGGCGGAGCCGATTCGTTTAATTTCTATTAGCTTGTTCAAATTACACCAGCTGCGTATGCGCTGCGGATCGACTGCGGGACCAGCTCAGTCATGCTGGAGCCCGCCAGACAAATAGACCTATTTTCTATTTTTGCCGGACAACGCATCTGTCGACATCCGTCAAATGAAAAAGTAGCACAGAACACATATTTTTGTAGAAACTTTATTTGGACGTTGTTATATACGTCGCAACACATTCCGTGCAAGCTCTCTGCCCAGCAATGTGAAACGCCTAAACAGAAAGCAAGGTAAGCCTCGTAATAGTGTTGTCACAATACCAAAATTTGGACTTTGACACTTTACCTGTATAAAATACCTCGATACCGGTGATGAAACGTTACCTCGAAAAAAATCTAAAACATCAGCAAAAACAGCAAAATTAAAACTGTTAAAAAAACTTCAAATTATTTAATTTATTTTTATTAATTCAAAATATTAGGATGTGTACGTGTTAATTTATGTACATACGGTATATATTTATGTATATACTGTATATGCTTTCACATTGCATGCTATATTCTGACTGCATTTGATGTCATCCGTTTTATATATTGGCAATACAGTGGCACTCCAAGGACTCAATGTATTAGTTGCTTGTGTGTGCGTACATGTGGCATCTCTGCTCTTCTCCATTCCGCTCCCAACTACAGGGTTCCCGCGGGGTCTATAAGTAAAAAAAATAATCAAAAGTTCAGAAACTTAAATTTTAAACCTTAAATGTCTTAAAAAATCAGCCATATTTTCATCCCAGGTCTAAAACTTAATTCACCCAAGTCTTAAAATTCTTAGATCCGCTCCTTCCATTCCGAGAAGTCTGCTCTGTAGGAAAAAAAAGAAAAAGAAAATATTTTTTTTTTACATGTTGCGTTGTTTCTAATGTTTGCGTGCTGAAAGAGAAGGAGGCATTTGAGGAGTGTGTTTGCATTGTAGTCAATATAGTTTGGGTGGGAGAGAGCGAAGGTACGTGGGGCGGTGCAAATGAGGCGTTTGGTGCAATGGGACGCGCCGCCGTGTGTTTTGCGGCGAGATTTACGACACAGGAAGGGAAGAAATTATCATTATTGCTGTCTGCGGACATCCCGAACTCTACATTGCAAGCTACCACTACCGGAACAAAAAAAAAAAAGGCAGAGTGGTGAACGACGAAGTTGGCAGACCTGGGTTGGTATGTATTCACTTTTTTTTGGGGGGGGACATTTGTTGAACTGTGTACCAAAACAACAGAAGACATCACTATTGTTTAGCATTAGCCAAAGCATCATTAGCACAGTTAATTGCGATTGTTCAGTTTTTTATTTAAACTCACTTTTAGTTTAACTAACTCCCTCTGGAAAGGTAGACAGGACAGGCACGGCGGATACTTAACTGTCGTTTATTGCTCACACGCACACATCGACACACTCACACACTGCCACACTTGTTGACATTTAACAGTGGTAGCAGTATTTGTGCTCGGTTAGTGTTAGTTAGTAGTAAATTTAGTTAGCATTAGTAATAGTTAATTAGACAGCTCGCCGTGGATACGCATTTATAAAGTGCCCCGCCCACACAGGTGCAAATCATTCATTCATAATTATCCTTACTCCCTATAATAATAATACATCATAGGCATTCGGTAATTGGCTTGACTAGAAGATATGTACACAAGTAAGAAGATTCAAATACATGTGTACACACAAAATTATGTACTACAATAATGTATGTGTTATTGTGATTAAATTAAACTGGCACATCATTTGGAAACGAAACAAAATGTAGTTCACATTGCAGACGGTTCTACACCTCCCACTTGGTCTCCTGATTCTACAATCCAAGTAGGCCACTATACCCATGCAAGTACTCTCGAACATAAATAGGAGTCTTCTGACATCCCTATGCAGGATGGTAGAGGGGCCGGTTTGTCTAACTTGGTTTCTCTTTAATTGCCCATCAGATGCAGGAAAACTCTGGCACGTACAACGCACAACTCGTACATCACGTACTACTCCATGTGTGTCAGGACAAACTACCACAACTCTACCAAGTTTTTACTGACCCCTGACCGTGTTTTGGTGAGCAATCCACACCAGGTCCCCCTCCTGGACATTACTCGCAGGAGCATGCCATTTTTGGCGGATGAAGAGGCCAGGTCCAGCAAGCTGACTCCATCGCTTCTAGAATTAGTTGACCTCGATCTGAACTGCTCTCAGACGCACAACAGGGTAGGAGGGGTATTCAAACCCTCTGTGTCGCCCTGGGGTCTTGCCCGGCCAAGCAGAAGAGAGTTTGGCGTGATGACTTCTACAGCTCTGTCCTGTACTTGTATTCTGGCACCGATTGGTCTCTCATTAGATAAGTTGGCAGCCAAATAGAGGAGCGTCTGAAATTCCAGAGTTGTGAGATTGCTTTCCTCACCAACACTGCTCAGTGCTGTTTTGAGTACACAGACTGATGCTTCGGCTGCCCCATTTCGATGGGGATAATGTGCCGGGTGAAACTCCCATGACCAGTCAGTGCCCGTAGCTGCTGCCTTCTTATGAATTAAGTCCTTGTTAATGTTCTTCAAGAACCCATATAGTTCTTGTAACATTGGCCTAGCACCCACGAAGTTTGTCCCCTGATCAGACCAGAGCTGCCTTGGGTGGCCCTTGAGGGCTGTTAACCGTAGGTAGGCTTTCATGAACCTTTGTGTTGATAAGTCCTCCACAATATCAGCATGTACAGCTCTTGAAGCCATACAGCTATATATTACACCCCAGACGTCTAGCTCTGTGTCTTACAGCGTATTTGACAATGTAAGGCCCAAACAGATTTAGAGCTGTAAAATCGAAAAGTGATCCGGTTCAGTTCTCTCGACTGGGAGTTCGCTCATTAGCTGCCTACAGATTTTTTCTTACGGCAGTGCACACAGAAATGTATTACTTTACTAGCGATTCTTGATCCTGTTAGAATTATTAACATTGTTTTTCTGTTTTACATATATATTCTTCAATGTGTTTTTGATTTTAGTTAGATATGTGAAACTGTTCCCATATGTCAGTGGAATGTGGTCTGTTTTCTCCTAAGGAAGTGAGGTGTCGGAATCCACAAGGCAGATATGCGGGAATCTGGGGTGCGAAGCTCTACAGAGTTCAATAGTTTATCTAGGAAGCCAATTGTTTACCTCACATCTGTTAAGGACTGAAAGAACTCAATAGGAGTTGGCCAGATTGTATCTCACTCTGCTGACAGGACAAGATCAAAGGGGGGGCTGTGCTCTGTGTGGGGTTTTATGGGGAATCTCTGGTAGAGGGAGAAGGGGGGGCCAAGTGGCACACATCCTTTTAGGAAGTGTTTAAGATAAGAGAGGGGGTGTGTAGAATTGTGGTGACAGGAAATATCACATGCTGAGAAGAGACCAAATGGTCAATGACAGGGGGAGGGAACGATTTCTGTATATATGCATGCATGAACTTTGAGAAGAACACATTTGTGGGTGAGCTGCGATGATTGAGCAGTAGCTCCAAGTGACTTTCAGAATCTGAAATAAAGCTGGCAAACTTGTTCACAGATTTCAACTTTGAATTTATTTGAACACGCAGAAATCAAAGAATTGATTTCCAACAATCCCTGTACCACCCATGCTTTAGACCTAACACGAGGATTGTGCCTGCAACACCCTCATGATTGTTTTTATTGAGACTCCCGTGTGAGAAGGGTGCTGACCCACGCTTTGTAGGGAATGAGGGGCACTCCAATTATTTCCTGCGAAATAGTCTGCACTCGACCATAGCACAGCAAGAGACCCGAAGCCTCATCCCTGCTGACAACACGTCTATTTAATGTTGTTACAGGAAATTTAACTCTGGGACTGGATCAAGATCTGTGCAGCCTGGGCAGCCAGGCACAGATCTCTTGAAATGCAGCCTCAAGCTCTTGCACTGTTGGTGCCGCCTCCCACTCTACTGACATGGAGACTCTTCGAATGAGAGTTAACCAGTTCTGCACATTTCTACGAACATAGCTGATCACCTCACAAAGTTTGGCAAGAGAACTTTACTTAGTTGGGTCCACTTGATCAACTAGCATGGCTCCTCGCAGAGTCTCAGTGTCTTTCGTCTTGTCGTCACCGTTTATATTGCTGGTGTTTACAAAATATTTCGCTTGAGCCCTAATGGTAACTGCTGAGAAGGCCTTTCTCTGGAGCTTTCTCACTGCCTCCCTGGCATGAGCTACCATTTCTGAGGCAGACTTCATAGGCCACAGACCAATTCAACAGGACAGGATCTCGGCCCCTTTTTGCCAAACAGAGTTTTCATCCACCTGTCCAGGAGAGCATCCCCTTGTGATTAGATCAGCAATGTTGATCTCACCTGGGATCCACCACCAGTCAGTTACGGGCCCAGCCTTCTGGATTTCTCCGACTCTGTTTGCAAAGAAGGTGTGGAACCCGTAGCTCTCTCTCTGGATGGCCCCCAGTACCGCCTGGCTGTCAATGAAGTGGTACCACTTCTCCAACCACCCATGCTTCAACATGTGCCCCTTTAGGCGTGCAGCAAAGACCGCTCCACTGATCTCAGACTTGACGGCATCACCCTTCTGATCAAGGGGAGTAAATTTAGCCTTCAATTCCACTAGACGTGTGACCACGCCATCCACTGTCACCCATCGTAAGTACAGCACAGCTCCATAGGATTCACAACTCCCATCTCTCCACTCCACCCAGGGGTTGTGAGGCATCTGTGGAATTTAATGCTGCTCAAGCGGATGTATTATTTGAACAGTTCAACTGCTTTTAGTCTGAGCTCTTCAGAAAGAGATTCATCCCAGGTGTCCATCGTAAGCTTGCCAGCTTCCTGGTAGGCTCTTTTCACGAGGATGACTTATTTCTGTTTAACAGGCGTCACCAGACCTATTGGGTCATATAGGCCAGCGATTTGGCTCATGAGCACACGACGCGTCAGCGGATTTGGTGTCCTTTCTTCAACTTCATTTTCAGTAAGGTCGGTTTCTGTCGTAACCTTTTTCTTCCTCCCAGAGAAGTTGATGGAGACCATCACGAAGAGTTTGTCTACGTATACAGGGTAACCAACCCCCAGGGCTTTATTATCTTCCACCTCTAACTAGTTGGGTAACATCAGAGTCATTGGCTTTGAGCCTGCCCCATCTGGCCTCCCACTTTGACCGGACCGGACCCAGGGCTTGAGGTGAAAGCCTCCGACCTTGAGTTTTTTCAACACCCCTTTGAGTATGCTGTCCAGGCATTGTGGGTCGTTATGGGAGGTGAGGAGGTCATCCACGTAAGAATCTTCTTTAATGACTCTTCTATCTTCCACCATACTTGAGAACTGGGGCAACTTTGCAGTCTCCCGCATGGCTACCTGCGCAATGCACCCTGCAGGCTTGTCTCCCATGTTCAATTTCATCTTTTGGTGAGTCTCTCCACAGGAACCTGTGGACATGGACCCCTTGCTCTTCCAACTATATGGAATTATACATTTTCGTAATGTCCCCAATGGCTGCATGTTCCCCTTCTCTGAACCTGAGCAGCACCGCCCTAATGGGATTTAGAACATATGGGCCCTTGAGCAGAATGCTGTTTATGCTCACCCCTTCAAACTCTTGACTACTATTCCAGATGTGCCGCTCTGGTGTAGTCACTGAGTAGGGGTTTGGTGCAATCAGATGGCTCACCCACCACACAGCACCTTTCCAGCCGTCCAACACGTCCTGCATGAGCTTCACAGCGGCTCCTCTTTCCACCATGTCGTGGATCTGCCTTGTGTAGGCCTCCTTCCATATGGGGTTTTTCATGAGCCGCTTCTCGCTTCAGGAATGTTGCTTCTACAACCTTTCGGTTGTTCGGGAGTGAAGCTGGATCCTCCCTCCAAGGATACTTCGCGTCCCAGTGTGGCTGGTTGCTGTGGGCCTTCCTCTCTCAATAGGTCAGGCCTGCTCTTATTATTTTGAGCTTCTTCTCATCAGCCAGGGACATTTATTTTACTCCCGGTAGGCACTTTTCACAGCGACACCCTCCGCAGGCTGGGTCACAAGCAGCGCCTATGCTATCCCATTTTAGCCACTCAAGGACTTCTTAATTGCATGCCATTGTTGTCTGAGTTTGAATGCTTTCTTTTCTTTCAAAATGCTCTTCAACTTTGACTGCCACTGTCCTCATTAAATGAGCAAAGTGAGTTATTGAACGCCATGCAGTTACCTCCACTTCTTCGAAGAGGTCTGGATGTGTACCGCTGACGGTTTTGCCTAGAGGGCCATCCCAGAGAACCAAATTGCCGACTCTTTGAAGCCTTTGCGACGCTAATCCACCTTCACATCTGTTGATCCACAGGTCGATTGTCCCAGGGTGGGCTAGTTCTCCCGGTTGAACTTCTGGGAAGAAACGCTCCAGTTCTTTTGATGTGATCACTCGCTCCACTTTAGCAATGTCTTCCATTCCATAGCAGATTATCTCGTGGAGCCTCAAAGTTCCTCATGGGGTCAACACCTTAATTGTCACAAGGTATATTCTTGTATGAACTTCCACCTTCATCATGGCAATACCATACACGACAAGCAAGACTGGTTCACCAGTTAGTCCAAATCTTTCTGCAGCTTGATGCGTGATTTAATTGGTATCAGACACAAGATCAACCAAAGCTCCAAGACTGTCTCCTCTTTTTGCCGTGACAGGTACAAGCATCATGAAGACTGGGTACTCCTTTAGGCCACTTTGTTCAATCAGGTCTCTACTGAAACATATTTGTGACGATGCTTTGTTTTTACAGGCTCTGCGAGCAGCTTCGAGTTGATGGGGGGTTAGTCCTAACCCAGCAAACACTGCTTCTTGCTCCTCTGTTGGACCACGCAGTACTATCTTTTCCTCCACTTTGTTGTCCCTTTTAGTAGCATCCTTCTTCATTGGATCCTTTGGGCAAAGGAATGTCATCTACTCCATGAACATCATATGGCACTTTGTACATGCTTTTGCCTTTTTTTTTACAAAAGTTTACTTCTCCGATAGGGTGGCCTTGAAGGTTTTGCAACGAAACTGCTTCCCTCCATGTTCTCCATTACTACACACAACACTGACATCTTAGTGAATGACTTATTTCTGTTGCAAAACTTCTGGTGGCTTGGACTCTCAGAAGCGTAAGTAGACCACGGCTTGCTAGGCAGTAACTGTTCCAACCTCACCAGCAATGTCTTCTGGTCTTGAAAGAACAGCGTTTGAAGAAGAGTCTGTCAAAACGGTTACCTAGTTTGACATTGTTACTAGGTTTATTAACATACATTAGCCACTCTCTTTTCATGACATCAGGGAGTTTGCTCTCTACAGATGTAATCACCAACTGGTTCTGTATACCATCTATACACCCTAGAACTGTGAGATCCAATGCTGCCCTTTCAACTGCTAGGATACATTTTTGGGTCTCCCGTGGTTCGTAACCCCCCAAAGCAGGTCGGGATTGTAGCTCTAGTACTATTTCTTCCGCTGTTTGTGCTTTATCACCATAAACATTTTCTAGCTCCCTGAAGATATCACTTGCCTCCCGGCAACGCAACAGCCTCAGTTCAGCTTTCACAGCTTAATCCATGCTGTCTAGCAGATTAAGTTTTTTGCACTTTAGCGATCCTGTGGGCTCCGCTTATGCTTGGATACTCTCCCACTCGGCCTACCAACACCAGTAGTCCCTCCTCCACCCGGAAAAGTTGGGCAGATTTATGGGAGTGAGCCTTATTCTTGGACAAGGCCATTGTTGCTCACTCCGCCGGTGTATGCACCAGTATTGCTGTACGGCAAGCTACTACGCCCCATACTGAGACTGGCAGGCGCAGCAGGAACACTTGGTTTGCGCGGAACACTTGGCAAAAGTTGGAGGTGAAGCGGGACCAGCATTAAGTCCAAAATCAAACTGCTGTGACTGCAAGTGAGGCTGCATAGTCGTGGGCGCACCCGTACTCGTGGGTTGAGTACTCATGGGGGCAGCTTGAGTAAAGTCTGTTACGGTGCCCACTCTGGTAGCAGGAATGGATGGAAATCTAGTAGCATGCTTAGCTCCCCATCTGTCAACAGGTGGGATTCCAACAATGGACTCAGTAGCAACAGGTTGTGTGGCGACGGCAAACGTCTCACCACCATCACCATTGACACTGCATTTTGTTTTGCCTCCTTTCAAGTGTTCATCCTGTCGACATGTCCACTCATCCATTAGTGCTCTTTATCCTCTTTTAAAGACAGGAAAAGTAACCATTTTTCCTTTCCATACGGCCGGTAATCTCCCCAACTATACAGAAGGTCTCTGAGTTCTTGAAGTCGTCTTTCTAATTTACCACTTTCAAACTCCTATTGTAAAGGTGGCACCCCTGTATTTTGCACAAGTGTCTTAGCCTGATCTAAAATTGTCCTGAGTTGAATCACAACGGCGTCTACGTCAGGCTCGACATATTTAAACCATAGCATCTCTAGTACCATATTTTCAATTTATAGAAAATTTTGTTCGCTGGAATCTCTCCTAGCCAGAGCGTACTGGGACTCACTGTTGTCCTCTGATTGGTCTAGCTGTCCCAGTGCATAAATGTAATCATTACTGGGCTCCAGTAGTTTATAATAGCAGTTCAAAAGACTTGAATTGTCACAGCCACTACCGCTGTGTATTAGGAAAGACAGTCACGTAACTTGCTCAAACTTACGGTAACAACGCTTGGCAACGATAGACTCCACTAGCTTACTTAAGCTTCGTTTAGCTTTAGCTTTGCTGTTTGCGGCCCAGGAACAGACACTTTATTTGCGGTGGCTTCTGTACCTTCTGCACAGCCTTACTCACGGTTGTGGAGACTCCTCAGCACATCATGTCCCGTTAGCTTCAGGCTTCGGCTTGTTTTTTACGCATTTACGTGGATGTCGTCCTCTTTGGCTCCCACGCATACTCGTCGGCTCTTGCCCTTGACGATTTTTCGATGTCCGCTCAGCGTCCGTGTTCTCCTCCACACAGCTCCGAGACGGTTTACGACTGTCCAGTTTTTTAATTAAACTCACTTTTAGTTTAAATAACTCCCTCTGGAAGGGTAGACAGGACAGGCACGGCGGATACAACTCAACTGTCGTTTATTGCTCACACGCACACATTGACACACTCACACACTGCCTCACATACTTGTTGACATTTGACAGTGATAGCAGTATTTGTGCTCGGTTAGTGTTAGTTAGTAGTAAATTTAGTTAGCATTAATAGTAGTTAGCGTGATTAATAGTCATAGGTCATAAACCGTCGAGGCATCCCGGTCCTGACATTCAACATTAAGGCCCCGTCCAGACGGAAGCAAAGCCGGCTTCGTTCCTCACACAAATTTCGTACACACAGAAGCATTTCAAAACTTGCGTGTGTCCAAAAGAAAACGCTGAGGACGTTTAATGGTTGTAATGTATATGCCAAGTCTGGAGGGGCGCTGTAGTGCAGTCACAGAGAGTTAATGGAAAGCGTAGAAGAAGAATCAGCGAAAAAGAAAAACACTTTTCCCCCCTAACTTTATTGCAATCTATTTGGCTTGACTAGAAGATTCAAATACATGTGTACACACAAAATTATGCACTACAAGAATTCATGCGATTAAACTGTGATTAAATTAAATCCGCACATATTTTGGAAAACGAAAACAAAATGTAGTTCACATTGCAGACGATTCTACAGCGATGCTGAAAAAAAAAATTCTAAGAGGAGTTTTTCCATAATGGAAGTGGCTGCGATAAGTGAAGAAAAGCAAAGCCCCTCTCTCCGATGTGTGCAAATGAAGCGGCCACGTCCGGCAGTGTGTACAATCTACACACCGCAAACAATCTAGCGAGTAAAATTAGGCGAAACATTTGTTTTTTTCATTTTCTTTAATTTACCAGGCAAGAAACTCAT
This sequence comes from Leptonotus elevatus, assembly GCF_054856555.1. NCBI lineage: Eukaryota > Metazoa > Chordata > Actinopteri > Syngnathiformes > Syngnathidae > Leptonotus > Leptonotus elevatus. The sequence continues at coordinate 28,125,343 of NC_141243.1, forward strand.
TTAGATTAACAATCACTAATCCAAGAATGATCTGACCACAGGGTTACAAAGCCCCTTTGCTATTGGTGGTAACGTAGCATTGTTAATTAGGTGGCTCAGTCTGTCCTCAACCGGGTACCGTACATTTCAAGTTTTGTTTCTGAATTTCTGCCAAGATTATGCAGTGAGCTAGTCTGAACGGGGACTGTGGACAATTTTAGCTAGTCTGAATGTGGAGTGTGGACAAAACAACAAAAAGGAAAATAACGAGTGCTTTAAAGTCTTATCTCCAGATAAAAGGGGTGCATCTGGTTATTCTTTTAAGGCTTCATTGACTGATAATCTAAACCCAAAGCATTTACCTCTGAAACGAGGTCGTAGTGTTATTTAAAAACCCTTTATTGTAGATTGGAATGTACAGAGATAAATACATTACTAAATAACACAAATAACAATACTACCTTGAGTCAGAGGTGAGTGCTTTGGATTTAGTTTATCAGTCTGTTTATTCATCTTTCAAAATTTTCAACAACAACAAAATATATTAATAGCAAGCTGTTTTGTCACTTGTTGGAGATTGTAATTAAAATGTAGTAAGCCCAGGTTAATTGCGCCCCCCAAGCGTAGGATGGATGTATATATATATATATATATATATATATATATATATATTGAGAGAGAGAGAGAGAGAGAGAGAGGGGGTGGATGGATGGATGGGTGGATGGATGGATGGATGGATGGATGGATGGACGGACGGACGGACGGACGGACGGACGGACGGATGGATGGATGGATGGATGGATAGATAGATAGATAGATAGATAGATAGATAGATAGATAGATAGATAGATAGATAGATAGATAGATAGATAGATAGATAGATAGATAGATAGATAGATAGATAGATAGATAGATAGATAGATAGAAGAACATTTATTGCTAAATTGATGTTAATTGCTCTTTTACACTCTATTTAATTAGATTAGAATCATGTCTATGTGTGCAGGATAAAAAGAAATGGAATGGGCTAATGGTAGTTCTGCTTATTAACAGAGTCTACTGAGACGCTACATGAAGAGAGAGGCCCTTCAAGACATCACTCCTCTTCAACTCACAAAAATCGATGTGTTTGACAAGAATTTAAAGAAAAAAAGTAAAAGTGTAAAGAAGTGCCAACATGACATATTTCACTGACTTCTTATGTTCTCGTCCTTTGTTGTAGGGGATGCTATTGTGCAGGAGTTTGAGGCGTTCCTTTCGGTTGAGGCCAGAAATTAAGCTTTTCTTGCCTTCAAACCGTTTGAGAGACGCCTAGACACGTTCTTGTGCGAGCAGTTGAGTGGTCCCTATCCTGCTGCTTGCCTCAGTTGAAAGGGGATTTTCAGTCAACAAAGAGATCCTGACAGAAAACCTCCGAAAGGACTCGATTGTTGCCCAAAGGCTTATATGTGACTTTGTTGCGATGCATGGAGGTGTCACTCAGGTCCCCCTCACCAAGGAACTTATGGCATCTGTAGGTGCAGCCTGGTCAAAATACAGACTATTTCTGGATCACGAGCATGCCAGAAAAGACAAGGAAACCCAGGGACAGAAAAGAAAGCTGGCCGAGCAGGCTCTGGAGGACCTGAAGAAGAGGAAGATGAGTCTGGAGGTGGAGCTGCCAGTGAGGCAGATGTACTTGCTAAAGAGGTGGAGAGCAGAGCTGGCTAGAAGATGGCTCATCTGATTTCAAAGTCTAATGCCTTGAGAAGAACCCATAAAAAAAAAGTTGCTCAAGTGAAGGCCCTTGAAGCTGAGATCAGTGCTTAAGGGGAGGAACTCAGATATATGGTTGTATAGGTTATATGTATAACTAGATATGGCATTGCCATGTTGTCAAAATGACGTGATTGTTATGTACATTGTTCTGAGAATTGTAGTTAATCTCGGGTTGGTCATTGTCAATATTGTGTATGTTGTATGCTTTTGGTGCACTTTGACATGTTTGAAACCAATACAAGTTGACATGGTTTGAGAATCAAATGTGACCGTCTTTTTTTTGTTTTGTTTTTGCATGGAGGAGGGGTGTGGGTGGGGTGGGGGTGCTTTGGTCGGTCGTTAAGTTGGTCTAAAAAAATTCTCATAATGGTCTAAATAGGTCTAAAATTTCACTGAGTGATTTCTGCAAGAACCCTGCAACTAGTCAAATGGGTAATCAAATACTACAAACTGGGAACAAAATAATTCACACTCGACTCATTTTTTTAAGGGAAGTGTCTCAACCTGTTGCTTTGTCAGTCGTCTGAGCTTTTTCTATGCAGAACTGTGATTTTCTACTGTGTGCCTGTTTATTGAACGCACCTTGAGTCCACTTTTCCACGTTGCTTTTTCTTCTGCTTCTCCGCGAAAAACATTTGCTCTTGTTACAAAACGTTTCTAAACCTGAACATTTAAAACCACTAGTGTGTTCTTCATGTATTTATTGAAAACATGCGTAGGCAGTGCTGTCGCGTGGCTTCCACTCAATATGCGTGCGCTTTAAAAAAAAAAGTTTAAGTACTTTGGCACAACACCTTGTTAGTGTTAGAAAAACAAATCATTACAGTCGGGGTTCCTTTTAACGCTTAATTCACTGTTTAAACACCAGCGTACATGGACAAAGAGAGATTTATAATGAAGGTGGAAAGCCACAAAATTATATATGACATGGCACATCCTTTTTATAAGGACAACCTAAAAAAGGATGATGCATGGAACACCATAGCAGAAGCTATGGGAGTGGACGGTGAGTTCAATCAAAGGAAGTCCACCTCTCTTTCTGCTTCTCTGTTGAGCACAGACTTTCTGTGTGTTTGTCATTTTTAATGCCACATTATATATATATTAGGGCTGGGGAAAAAAGTAGACCAAGTGCATGCGTCTAAGTTATTATAATAATTAAAAAAACATATTTGAGGCACTTGTAAGTTGCCGGGAAGGAGGGAATTCTAATTATGTTTCACCCCTCAACAGATCTGTAGTCTCATGCGTGGTGGTATTGCTGAAAGGGGTGGAGTGAGAGTAGGTCACTGCATCATTGAGATCAACAGCCAAAGTGTGGTTGCCACACCCCATGAAAAAATTGTCCATCTCCTGACCACTGCTGTGGGAAAGGTGAGCTGCAAGTTCTATCAATGTTGTAAATGTTGGCAGTAATACTGCAAGCATATATTGTAAAGGCAGTCAAACGAATGTGCCATACTGTTGAACCTCTATGGTCACACAGGATCCATTCCAGAATGCCTATTGTTCAGGTTTTTAAATAAATGTTTGCAGTGTTTCACTGTTCAAACTGTCGTTGTCAAAAATCTTTCATTTAAAAAGGAACTAACCCCAAGACATCTAAACAGTTATATTTTAGATTTGTGTGCATATCACTTGTGCATATCTTCTTTATCGGTTGTGTTTATTTAAATCTAATAAGTATTCAGTCAAAAAAAAAAGTGCTTAAAACATTTTAAAACATCACAACTACTGGAGGCAACCATTTTAAATGTAGGTCATTACACTCGCACAGCAGGATTGTATTTGATTTAATCACATGTACAGTACAAAAGCTACATAATAGGGATTTATCGATGCATCGAAAATGTATTTAATATTGATGTAAATTATTTCAAATATGCATTGATGTAAGAAATAAAAGCATTGATTCATAACACCATGTTAACTGTTTGGCCTTGTGCAGTTTTTCATCGTTTCTAGCCGGACCCTTTTTGGGGATGGGCACATTTTGAATGGGACTCTAGACAAGTGGTGAGTTCGCTCCGGTATTGTTTGGTGGGTCTTTGTAGATGCCAATAAAAACTTGGTTAGAGCTTTCTAAGTAATCAATTTAATGTTTTAAGTTTTGTAAGCGGCTACTTGTTTACTTAACCCATTAAAACCTAAAGCACCTGCCAAAACATGCCTCTAAAACATATGGGTGACTTTAAAATCACCCCCGAAAACCTGGTTTCCCTGGAAATGTAACAATATTGGCAATGCCTACTAGATAATTGATATCTCAGCTCCTGAAGCAGATAGAAACATAATTCCAAAAACATTTCAGAGCTTACACATGTAACGTTCACACAAACCTAAGTTTACTATTATAAACATTCAATATATATATACATATATATATATATATGTTTTTAAATCAACAAACAACTGTGTCACATCTACAGTGTATATTTACCTTCAACACTGGAGTGCAGTTGTAATCACCTCCGGGGATTCAGTGGTAATTATTTGTCGTCCATAACATTACAAAGCCGTCAAAATTTTCAACATCCTCATTATCTATAAACATATTACTTAACAATATGTCACTGTCAACTGGTTACCATGGTTCTAAGTTCTTCCGCAGCATCATCAATCCCCGTCAATTATTTCATAACTTCCGCAAATCTGCGTCAGCCAAAAATGCTCGAATAAAATTCCAGGACATGCTACGAAGCCTACGTCACCCTCACATGTATATCCTGATGCATTTCATCAGCTAATAGACAGATAATCAAAACAAAACAAAAAGATAAAGGTAGAAGAGCGCTAGAGCGCTCCCGGCTCTAATGGCAAAACGCTCTAATGCGCTTCTGGCTATAATGGTTAAATGAGGCACTTTATCGTCTGTGGTCGCAATGAATTACACTGATGTAGTGTCTTATTAGTCCAGTAGAGGGCCTCATTGTTACACTTGTTGAACAGATATCTGTTTAGTCTTTGTCATTTGATTTTGATTTGTCTCAAACAACAGCAATAAAAACATAACAAAGGAATAGAAAAAAAGCACAATATAATAAGAGGCAAGTTTGAGAAGGGGCAGAAAGAAGCTAAATTTATCAAGTTAGCCCCCCTTTGCATAATTTAAAATCAGAATCCATAAAAACATTGGGGAGAGTGGGGTAAGTGCCAATTTTTACTTAAAGTGTCTTTGACGCAAGAGGATTACATGAATGCCTCCAACTAAAATATGTTCTAATAGTTTAGGATGTTGTGCATCCCTGGGAGCAATCACTTTGGATCTTCAATAAACTGTTTGAGAAATATAGCTTCAGAAAAAAAAAGTGGTTTTGTGGCACAACTTGCAACCAGTACGGCGTAGGTTGTGCCATTAGTCAGAATTCAGTGGGGTAAAGTGTGCCAATTATAATGGAAGTAAAAAAGATCATTTTGATCTCATAAATAATGCTATATAAAAGGAAGGCAAATTCAATACACAACTTTGATTTGCAGGTGGGAGAGGCGTTTGCTTCTTTCATTCTATGACATTTCCTGTTCAGCCTTTTTATCTTCTCTTTCTTTGTGAGCATTCTCCACCTCCATCTTCTCAGGTGTGTCAGTCACAATTCTTGTTGTCACTTTCTTTTTTTAACAAAACTGTTCTTTCTTTCTGTGCATTTTGGCAAGGGTAAAATAACTTCTGAAGATACATAACCCAAGTGAGCAGAACAACCAGATTTGTCTCTTGGTGAGTGCTTGGGATGGTAAGCCAATTTTTTATTTTCTTAACCCTATTTTCTTTTAATGGCCATCCTGCAGATTTGTATCTCCTTTCCAACCTGACGTATGGTCTTCCCCTCTTACATTTCTCTTTCCAATTCCTCAAGAGAAGTTGAAACCCTGTCTGTCTTCCTTTTGTATCTGGTGGCATAATGAATTTTGGTCAAAAATTAAGAACGGCACATACTTTTAGTGATCTAATGTAAGAATACAGTTTACAACAACAATAAAATACAATAAAGTAATATAGAGTAAATAATCATAATTTAGGGGAAGTTGTGCCAACGTAACCTTTGACACCTTTGTCCTTTGACACAAATTAACCCAAGCCCACCTATTTTGAAAAAAATGCACCCCTCAGCTGTTTTGAGTCAGCATCTTGCTAACCATATAGACTCATGATGTAACTTACTAAAGCAATAAAACATGTTTTCAAAGTTGTCTTTAATTGTTCAAACACAGCCATCAAAAAACCTTAACTCATTCAAACCCAAAAACGTTTTTAATAGGGATGTTTGATACCACTTTTTTTGGATAGAAATTGTACTTTGGAGGGCAAAAACATGTTTTTTGAATTTATATGTGCTTACCTCTGAAGCCATGTGTCTCCCTTTTGTACCGGAAGAGCGAAATGGATGTCCCTTCAAAAATATTTGGTCACATGACCAACTTTTTCTGAGGTTTTCTAAATAACAGGGGTGGAACTACTTGCCCCTTGGCACAAATTACCCCACTCTTCCCTACACAAGTATTTCAATACATTTTAGAAGATTAAAAGAAGTTTAAGGACAAACCTTCTTAAAAGAATCAACACAAATCCTCAACAATGCTCCTGGATTATCCTTCTTTATACTATCTGTCTCGCTGCACAAAGCTGAGAACATGTTGTGAGGGCAGAATTTAACCACAAAGCACTGATAACAAGACAAAAATGTAATTAGTCAAAATTATTAGTTCAATTTTGACGTTTTTTTTATTTTTATATATAAAGTAACAAAAAGTTCATGTTTGTAACACAAACAAAATGTAGATGTTAAAATAAAATTATTATTAATGTTATCAAATGAGACATTTTGTATCTAATCAAATCAAAAATTGGGCGGGGGTGGGGGGGGTGTTTAGTTTTGTTTTACCACAAACCAATCCGCGGATCGGGCGTGATCCGAACCGTGGGGCCTGATCCGAACCGACCACGGATCAATGATGATCCATTGCACCACTACTATTAACCATTGTCATATATGTGTTTCTCAGATCCACATGAAGACGATGCCTGCAGCCATGTACCGTCTGCTGACGGCCCAGGAGCAGCCAGTTTACATTTAAATAAATTGCCCATTTCTAACCTAACTTCTACTATCACTACTACTCTTACCAGCATACATCCTATAGTGCAGTGACTTACAAACTGTGTGCCGTGGAAAGTAATCTAATGTCAATTATTTGGGTGAAATATTATTGATATTATTTATGTTTTCAAGCAATTTTTCTGCTCAGATTGATTGCTGGAGGTTGTGTGGAAGTTCTGTGGCAAATCTCTTTCATGTTTTTTGGTATTGTCCCTATATGATCCATTCTGGCGTGACATTCCTGATTTATTGGCAAAGGTATTTAAGTGCAAAATTCAATTAGACTTTAAAACTATATCTTAATGATTTAAGACAACTCAAGTGGAGGGTAGGATAATTTTTTTTTATTGAGAATTTTGTTGTTAGCGTGTAAGAAGGCTTTGACTAAGAAATGGTTGAAGAGATATACCAACAATAAATGAATGAATTGATATAGTATATTGTATACAGTATATGTTATGGAGAGAGTTTCAGCTAGAATAAGATGTAAAATTGATATTTTCAATGAAATTGGGATGAAATGGACTATTTTTATTTTAGTTTCCGAAAAAATACCTGACTTTGTTTGATTCGGGTGATTTCATAGATTTCTTTTTTTGTTTTGTTCATTTTTGTTTGTTTTCGGTATTGTGGTTTTGTTTTTGTTGTTGCTGTGGTGCTCTTCTTTTTGCTTGATTGTTTTGGGGTTGTTGTTTGTGTAAAAATGGACAATCAATTGCTATTCCACTAGATGAAAGAAGTTACAACCTGTGTATCCACTTTTTGTGAATTGTTTTGCTTTGTGGTGTGCCGTGAGATTTTTTTCAGATGTGAAATAGGTGCATTGGCTCAATAAAGGTTGGGACTCACTGCTATAGTGTTTTGTTGGGACAACCATTTCCTGTCATCTTTCATCACTAAAATATATTAGCAGAGAGGGAATTCATACAAATTTTTGCAATTCCGTATGATGTTACAATGGGCACAAGCTTTCCCAGTAACACTGCATACGAGTTGGCCGATATACATAAATTAAAAAATGGCTACCAATGAAGATTAGAATGCAATATCTCAGTACAAGTTGGCACTAGATCCTTATGCAACACCATTTTTCCTCTCGTCTTTAGCGTGAGAAATCCATTTCTGAACTCATTTATCTATTAGAAGGTCATAGTCAAGGACAAAGGCTATTTCTGGTTTAGGTAGTCGTAATTATTGCTTTTAAAACATCTAGTCATTTAAAAGATCATATATTGACAATTGTTTTCTTATCACATCAGGTCTAACCCTTGTTGGAAATCAATTCTTTGATTTCTGCGTGTTCAAATAAAATTCAAAGTTGAAGTCTCGTGGAGAAGTTTTGCTAGCTTTATTTCAGAGTCTGAAAGACATCTCTAGAACCTGGCTCAAATAGCCCTGGTCCAAAAAGTGTAACCATCTCAAAGTACACGCATACATTTATACAAAAACAGTTCCCTCCCCCTTCATTGACAAAGAAGTACCTTTTGTCCCTACAGACATAGAGCAACCCATGTGACACTTTCTGCCAGCACCCATAAAACCCCACACAGAGTACAGCCTTTGAGGAAGAGATTGTGCCCCCCCTTTCATCTTGTCCTGTCAGCAGAGTGAAATACAATTAGGTTATCTTCCTTTAGCCCACAATAGATGTGAGTAAACAATTGGCCCCCAGCGCCTCCTGGCACCAGGGATTCACGGCAGACGGCCTTTTGGTCAGACACCTCTCATTTAGATTGAATCAGAAACCTTACTTTCCCAGGGAAGAGAACAAAGACTATAGATTAACTAACATATGGGGAACAGTTGTAACATATCTAACTAATCTATCAAAACACTTTGAAAAATATAAATTGAAACAGAAAAACAATGTTAATAATCTAACACCCTTTAGGCCCTATTTTCGTGCCCAGTGAAACTCTAGCGCAGTCTAACTGGATGGAGTCTTCTTTCTTTTGGTATTTTCCTATATTTTGCACAGGTAGTATTGGGCCTATATGTACTAAGATTTCTTGCTGTATTTATCTTAATTTTGCATCCTGAAGAAGATTCTGCCATGAATTTTCTTGTGCATGTTCTTTTATGAAGACTCGCCCCAAATGTACATTAGATGCTGAAAACGCGTTAAAAGCCATAGAAAGTTAGTATTGCCTCTCAAACTTAAACCAAATGCTTAGGACTCAAATTCCCTGCTGTATTTAGCTTAATTTTGCATCTTGAAGAAAATGTATCCATCCATACATTTACTACCGCTTATCCGGGGTTGGGTCGTGGAAGCAACAGCTTTTGGAGGGAAACTTCCCTCTCCCCAGGCACTTCAACCAGCTTCTCCGGTGGGATCCCAAGGTGCTCCAAGGCCAGTTGAAAGACATAAGGTGTAGCCCGTCCTCCGCCTCCGCCTCCCTGTCCCTTCTCCCTCGTCACCCTTCCTCCTCCTCTCCCCCTCTCTCTGCTGCCTCTTTCCCTTCTTGTCGTTTCCTTTTTTAATGCACCAGATACACTCACTGACATGCCTAGGAGGCGGGTGGATCGGAGCGTGGGGATATCATTTCCCTCTGCTCCTGTTCACCTGCTCCCAATTTTAATGCACCACACACACACACACACACACACACTTGTATACACACTGGGTGGGGTCACATTCAAGGTTTAGGGGTAGAGTTCGCCAGTCGGCGAGCTGGCTGGGGTCGTGGGGGGAGCTGGGGCTGTGGACCAGTGGGGTGTCTGGCGGGCCTGCAGTGCCCATCCTACTGCGTTGGGTTGGGGGCGCGGGCCGTGTTGGGGTGGGGGGCGCTCCTGCTCCTGGGTTTGCTCTCCGGCCGGTGGCCCCGGCGTGGGTCGTCCTTTGGCACTGCCGCAGCCTGGGGAACCCTGAGGTGTTGCGCTTGCTCTGTCCTGGCAGGGGTCGACGGCTCCCCTCTTTGGTGGAGATTTTCATGCATGCCAGATTCACCACACCAGCATCTATCGAAACTCAGACACAATCTGCTTCTTCCTCAGGTCATTGAATCGGTGGAGGCTGGTGTCTGTGGATCTCACTCTGCTTCGTCTGTCCTTCCTTCCTTTCCTCAGTCTCTCCTTTGGTCTCTTGAGGTCTCCCTGATTTGTTAGAATTTAGATGTTTCTGGGGTTGGTGAAGGACTCTGGTTGGTGGCCCGGTGGGTGGTGTCTGGTCGGTGCTGGATTTCACTTTCCTTTCTTTTCTTTGGTCCTTCCTTGGGTCTCCTGACGGCGGTGTTCGGTTTAGGTTAACGGTATGGGATTTTTTTAATAGGTTTTTGGTGAACTAATGAACACACACGCTCACACACACACCCGCACACACGCACTCACGCACATACACATACTCACCCACATACAAAATAATAAAAAGAAAAAAAGAAAAAGAGCAATGATGATGACATGTCAAATCGGTAAAATTACCGAACAATACTGACCTCTTAAAAAAAAAAAAAAAAAAGACAACACGCCGATTAGGGAGTTTCTCAAAAAGTATATATACAATGAAGAAATATAAAAGGAAAATAATTTTGGGGTTCACAATTCTAACTGAAAGTAGGCGAATTTATGCCGATGAAATTATGTGAAATATTCAACGTCAACACGCCGCTTCTGTCAGGACTCAGGAGTTTGCTTCGTAGCACAATTGTAAACACGTAACACCTGTGTAGAAGAGCGCCAAATTGTGGGCGTTGCAAAGGTTGCTTTTGTGCAGCCTTCGCTCAGGCCCCATCTCCATAGATACTAAGGCCAAACGTGAAGGCTGGATACGAGGGCCGCGTGACTTTGGACACAGCAAGCGGTCGAGTCGCACCGGAAGTGATGTCATGCGACCGATGAATTGGCCTTTGGAGGACCCAGCCTTGTGAATTAGGACAAACCTATAGTCTCTCCAGCGTGTCCTGGGTCGTCCCCGGCCTTCTGCCGGTGGGACATGCCCGTAACACCTCTCCAGGGAGGCGTCCAGGAGGCATTCGAACCAGATGCCCGAGCCACCTCAATTGGCTCCTCTCAATGTGGAGAAGTAGCGGCTCGACTCTGAGTTTCTCTCGGATGACCGAGCTCCTTAACCTATCTCTAAGGGAGAGCCCGGACACCCTGCGGAAGAAACTCATTTTGGCCGCTTGTATCCGGGATCTTGTTCTTTCTGTCACGACCCACAGCTCGTGACCATAGGTGAGGGTAGGAACGTAGATTGACCGGTAAATCGAGACCTTCTCCTGAAGAAAATTCTACCATGAATTTTATTTCTATTTCTATTTATTTATATTCATTATGAAAATTTTCAAATAATCATCCCAAGTGTACATTAGATGCTGATAAAGCATTTAAAGTCAATTGCTAGGGACTCAAATTTCTTGCTGTATTTAGCTTCATTTTGATTTATTTTGATGCCTCTAGACCTTTTGATTTGCTTTTCTGAATTAGTCTATTACTAATTTGTGCTTCTTTTTTTTATTCCAGTAGAATTTCCAGCAACTGGAATCAGTTAGACGTACGTTTGAATGGAATAAATGAAAATAAATAATTTATTTTGGGTAAAAAGAAAAATAATTTTAATGGTGGCTATTCATCCTATTAAAGAAATAGGGAGATTATTCCAGCGCTGCAGGTCACTGCGGTGGCTATCCAATAGTGGAGTAAAGTTTAAATTAGTTAATTCAGTTAATTTAGGTGAGATTTGAGTCTTTTAAATTACCCGTAGGAAAAGCGCAGTGTGGATCCTGGCTTGGACTTGGGTTTCATGAATTTTCTTTAATTAGGAGTAGTGTTGATTTTGTCCAGATAGAATAATCTGATAAATGTAAGAATTTAGTTATTAAAGGATCTTTGTGCAGTTTGTCACTTTTTTAATCACAACTGCCACCTCTGGCCCAAAGCACCTTTAAGTTAAATACTTCTCCTCACGAGATAGCAGGTTCTTCTAAAGTAATATATCATCGGCATATAGATTGATTTTGTGTTCTGTGACCCCGGAGTGAATTCCTTGGATCCTAATATCCTGGCGTATAGCTAATGCAAGCGGTTCAATTATATCGCAAATAATAAAGGAGAGAGTGGTCAGCCCTGTCTGGTGCATCTCTCTAAGGTAAAACTCTGAGATGTAATCCACTCCAGGATTAGGCCTAAACCAGATTACTAAAACTAGGTCATTTAAGTGGCTTGCATGAGCGTGTCTTAAATTTGTCTTGGTCTACCCGTATATAGACACAAAAATAAATGAATAAATACAAATATCAGTGCATTTGGACCAGCATCATAATACAATAACATAGTGGAGCTGAGTGGTCTTAAAAATGAGGTAGAGGATTTATTCCTAAAATAAACTAGAATTTATTATTGTAGGCCACTGCAACAAACATTAAATAAAAGTGTTATGTGTTGATTACATTAGAATGTATTGAAAAATATTGAATAAAAATCATACTCAAATAAATGTTCCAAAAATATCAGTGCCTAAACATTAAAGAACCCTAAAATAAGGCTGGTATTGGCACAGATACCTGGTACTCGCCTATCATTACTTACAAGTGTTGCATTTTATTAGGCAGATGCATGTTAAAATAGCATTTTAAAAGACTGATGCTTACTAATTTGGTCTGTAACATGTCGGAGCATTACATATGCAAAACTGTTGATCGCTGTTTTCCAAAATAAAAGCAGATGTTTGCAAATAATGAATATTAAATTAAACAAGATATTCAAATGATTGACGTATCATAAAAATTATAAATGAATGTGGCAGTTGAATAGTTGTCAAGTAATCAAATAATCGTTGCACCAAATCGAATCGTAATCCTATTGTATTGAACCGAACCGAATCGTTCCATTTTAAAATCGAACCGTCCTTGTATCAGATCGCACCCCATGCATCGATTACGTATCGAATCGTCTTGATTGGAATGATTTACACCCCTGATATAATGTATTACAAGTAATAGAGAATGAGTTTAAGAATATTATGAAGTGGAGAAGAAATAGCCCCGCAGAGCACAGAAAAAGATTCATTGGTGCTTGTGGTGTCAGGAAAAAAGAGGTCCACCGCACAGTTGAAAATTGAGCCACAATTTATTGGCTTCATCAGGCTATATACTGTAGCTATATAGCAAAATGCGTTGTGTAAGTCAATAAATTGTGGCTCAATTTTCAACTGTGTGTGGTGGACCTTTCTCTTTTTTTCAATATTATGAAGTGGTTCAATGCTAACAGACTGTCTATAAATATTAGTAAAACCAGATTTATGATTTTCAGTGGTAGAAATATGAATGTCGAAGCAACACATAGAAGGAATAGAAATGGAAATGGACTAATGAAATTAAATTTCTAGATATCTTTATTGATGAACATTTAACATGGACAGCGCATATAGAATATGTCAAATCTAAGGTGTCACAAACCATAGCCGTTACAGAATCATTGAACAAGGATGCTTAGTTATTGTTGTATAATTCATTGATTGTTCCATAACTGACCTATTGCATTGAAGTGTGGGGGTGTGTAGCCAAAACCTACACTGAATCCATATTTCTTTTACAGAGACGTGCTATTCGTGTTGTTTGCGGTTGTGGATACAGAGACCACACTAATTCATTATTTATGCAACTAAAAACTTTAAAATTTAATGAATTGATGGAGTTTAACAGCCTTAAAATATTGTATAAAGCCCATTGTGAAATTTTACCAGTTAACATATGTTGAACTTTGATTCAATTGGAGTATTTCTCTTTTCGCCCTCAGGGTGTCGGTGAGAACACAAAGGAACAGTGGAGAGAAGATATGGATTGGCAGCTTTAATCCAGGAACATCAGCAAGAGGTGGTTACAGTAGGGGCACCTCGCGCAGTTCCCTTTCTTGGTTCCCTGGTCCGAATACAGCTCGGCTGGTGTCCCTCGGCGAGCAATGAACCGTTTGAGGGCCATGAGGAACGAGTCGGCGTGGATTGTGTTCAGGAGATCAAGATATACGCCTCTGGTGGTGAGACACTTAAATATGATACCCCACCTCTTCTCCGTACGCCTTCCCACCTTGACTTGGAAGGGCCCAAAGCAGTCCATCCCGGTGGAGAAGAAGGCTGGCTTAAAGAGGCGCAGTCGAGCGGGTGGAAGGTCCGCCATCTTGGGGACAGCTGGTTTTGCCTTACAGCTTCGACAGTCTGTGCAGGTGTGCTGGTAACGGCGTACTGTTTCACGGCCATGCAGTATCCAGTATGAACGCCGTATCTCTGTGAACACTCTCTCTGGCCCTGGATGATGTAGACGACTGTTGAAGTCTTGAATGAGGAGTCTGGTGGAAGTATGGCCTGCAACACGAATGAGCTTCTCTTTGTCCAACTCAGGAGCCAAGGCAAGAAGTGTCTGCTGCTGGATGAGACTGGCTTGCCGGCCTTCAAGATCCTCAGCTCATCTGGGAAGCTCTCACGCTGAGATCGCTTAAGGATGAGGATCTTTGCCTCGCGATAATGGCTGCTGCTCTGATCTGCCGCCCTGTGCAGCTCCTGCACTGGAGCATGTAGCAAGTCCTTCCAGGTGTCATAAAGCTTTGCATCTGCTCCACTGACTGCGACTGTAGTGACACCTCAGAAAGCAGACTTTCTCAGCTCAGACGTATCGTCGTCCTGACTGCCACTGGGCCTGGCTGGCCATTCTTCCGTGGGTTGGAGGAGGAACGGAGGGCCTTGGCTCCACCTGTTAGGCTTTACAAGGTCCTGCAGTCTCTTGCCTCTTCTTATATCGTCGGCAGGATTCCATGCTGTGTCTATGTAGCGCCAGGACTCAGGGCTGGTGAGTTCCTGTATCTCCGCCACTCTGGTGCCAACAAAGATCTTGAAGCGGCAGGACTCTGAGTGCAGCCACGTCAGAACCGTAGTGGAATCAGTCCACAGGACGGTCTGAGATTCAATCTTCAGCATAAGCTCCTTCTCTATGAGCTTAGCCAGCTGGGCTCCAGTGACGGATCCGCACAGCTCCAATCTGGGCATGGAGAGGAGACGCTTGGGTGCAACTCTTGAGCGGGCAAGAAGGAAGGACAGGTAGACTTGACCTTGCTTGTCGCTTGTTCTCAGGTATGCCACTGAGCCGTATGCTTGCTCAGAAGCGTCCGAGAATGCGTAAACTTTGTGGGTGATGCTTGACTCGTCTACTTCGGCAGGTAGATATGCTCTTGGTAAGGTTACTTGTGACAGGAACTGTAGCTCGTCCTCCCAGTTGTTCCACGCTTGCAGGGGGTCCTGGGGCAGGAGAGGATCGTCCCAGTCTCTGTGTTTCTCCCAAAGGAGTCGGACCAGCATCTTGGCCCGAGTCGTGTATGGGATGAGGAATCCTAAAGGGGTCGTACTGACTGCCTAGGACCCGATAGATGTTCCGCATCTTTGGGGTGCCATACTCGTAGGGTTGGTGCTTGTAGTCTATGGTGTCAGTTTGACAGTGCCAGCTGAGTCAGAGCGTGGATTCAGAGGCAACTCTGTCTTGGGTGAGTCAGAGCTCGAAGCTGTCGGATCTGTTGCGGGTGGTCAGACCCAATAAGCACCAGCGGGTTGACGTTCTGGAAGGGCTTGATTGGTAACCAAACCATGTGTGGGTACCTCTGCTGGTCAGTCCATTGGGTAGGACAGACCAAGGCGTGCTGCGGTGAATGCCTTGGAAACTTGGTAGCTGGTCTTTGGGTCAGCAGCAGGAGAGATATGGAAGGACACTGTAGAGCCACAGAGAGTCTGAACATCTTGGCGGATTGTCCGAAGGGGGAGATCCTCTCCATCTACCTCGTAGACAGAGCTCTCGGACAACTGCTGAGAGGAGCATCGTCCTTTCAGACCCGTCGTCAAGGATGGCATAGGTGGTTACTGAACATTTGCCGTGACGAAGAAGAACTTGGACGACCTTCATTAAGACCCTGTTGCCCTTTGGTGGGTGGTCGACGTACAGGGCCTCAGTAGTGGGGCTCACTTGGCGACTGTCCTCACTAGTAGAAGGTCTCTGTTGTCTATCGTTAACTTCATGAAGGACCTGTAGATGTTTACCTTGACTCAGGCTGCAGGGTTTCTTCAGGTCACACTGAGCTGCTAGGTGGGCCTTGCACAGTGCCAACACCTCTTGTGGGTCTTAATCCAGTCCGTGAGCTCGTCTTTGCTCAGTTTTGTGACTTTGGCGCATTGGCTGAGAAAGTGCTCCTCGTTCTCACAGAAAGGGCAGTAGGGCTTGGCTCTCCCCTTTCTCCTCTTTAAGACCCTCGCAGGTGGACTAGGGTTCTCAGGTCTCTCTGCGCCATGGAGAACAGTAACAGTTCGAGATCCCTGGCGACTCTTGGACTTGGAAGCTTGTTTCTCTTTCACCGCTTTAGGTGGTGTTGGCCCATCAAACTCTCGACACCATGATTCATATTTGAGCCACTGGGCCAGATCGAAGGTTGCTGGAAGGTGCATCGACGGAAGTCTGCTCGTTGCTCTGGAGGGAGTTTGCTTAGAAGTCTCGCCCACAAGACCCACAGCAAATTTTGGCGTCACCATCAGTGCCCAATGTCCTGAGAAGACCAACTAACCCACATGGAGGGCGAATCGCTCGAAGGCTGAGGTGTCATCACGATGAACATCAGGTGAGTCAAGGACACTGGCTATTTTCTTGGGGCTGACCAAATTTCTCGTTGAGAGCATACATGATGTCTTTTTGCCTCTTCGAACTTCAAATGGCCCACCAGGATCTGATATTTGAAGAGTTTGGTCCCTTCCACTGGCAGAAGGTTCTGCAGCGCGAACTCACAGGGATCGCGGCTGCTGAAGTCTGGTATTGTTGGGCGTGGCCCCCTGTAGGTCTGTGCAGTCGTGACTGCTGAATCATGGTGCTGTGAAGCTGGAGTCTGCCAGCTTTGTCTCGGCATCCGAGGTGCTTGCTGCGCGGAGACTGGTAGGTGCTCTGACTGTTGAGGAGGACTGGTTGCTGCATAGGTAGGGAATCTAGTAGGTAGATGCTGGGCATATGCAGGCTGGTGGTAGTTTGGAAGCTGCTGAGGTACACAAGCAGAAGCATAAGGTGTAGCTCCAGTGGGTGGAGACTGGTACTGGAACTGAGACGGCGTCGACGTAGCAGCTGGATACTTTGGCCTCAGAGATGGTGTTTGTGTGGCGCGGTAGAGAAAGAAGCCACAAAAGGAGGGTAAGACTCTCTGCTTCACTGCCAGGATTGGAGGTGCGAAGGTTGACTGCTGGCCTTTGCTGGCGACACTTCATGGCGGCTAGATGCCTGGCTCTTCATCTGCTGTAACTGTGAAATCAGCTCTTCTAATCGGTCAGTCATCGTTGAAGCTGGCTGGTCGTCAGGCGGGGTGTCCGGCCAGTCCTCTTCATCTTGACTGTGGACCAGATGGGGGTCATGACGGTTGACAAAGTGTGGCATAGCTTGCTGAAGGCTGATGACTGGTCAGCCTCCTCATTTCAGCCTGAAATTCAACAAGTGTAGCTACGTCGGCATGCATATCTCGCTGTGACTGCTGTAACACGGCCTTCTCTCTGTGTATGTCCCTTAGCTCATCTCTTAAGCGAAGTTCCGGAGACATGGGGTGATGGTGGTTCTCCTCCCTGGGCTCTGTCTCCGAAAACCATCGGTGGGCTAGCTGGGGTTTCGGACTGTATCTTTGCCGCTCTGTGTAGTACAGGTCCGCCTCCTGGAGGTCAGCATTCCACCAGTGGTGACTGGTGTAGGGAGAGGGTTTGAAGTAAGGGGGGTTCATCTTGGCCGCTCCCTGTCCGCCCAATGTAGTTGACATGGCAGTCGTCTAGATGGGCTAGGGGGCGTTTGACGCTTCGGTCGTGTTCCAGAGGCTTCGGGCTCCATGCTATCCAAAGGTAAAGAGAGAAATCCGGCTCGAAGGACCAAAATGTTGGAGTGGCTAGGTTTGGACTGTATAGGTTTGATTCAATTGGAGTATTTCTCTTTTCGCCCCCTCGGGGTGTCGGTCAGAACACAAAGAAACAGTGGAGCGAAGATGTGGATTGGCAGCTTTAATCCAGGAATATCAGCGAGAAGCGGTTACAGTAGGGGCACTTTAGTGTACAGGCATACAGGCATGGGCTGCTATGATGCAGGCACTATGGCTAACTATGGATGCTTGTAATCCTGTAGTCCTGTGTATGCATAGTCTGATCATCTATGGGTGTGTGAAAGCATGTGGAAGCGTGAATGTGTGTGTGTGTGTGTGTGGTTGAATGTATGTGTGGTTCAATGTCTGGTTCTGCAATAAACAGAAAAACAATCCAGCGTATGAGTGTGAATACCCTGACTCTTTTTTTTTTCGTGAGAGCTCAGTATTGTTCATTCGGTAATTTTAGCGATTTGACATGTCATCATCATTGCTCTCTTTTTTTATTTTTTATTTTTTTATTTATTTTGTATGTGTGTGTGTGTGTGCGTGCGTGTGAGTGTGTACTCATTAGTTCACCTAAAACCTATTAAAAATCCCACACCGTTCACCTAAACCGAATACTTCAGAATCCAGCTAGAGTCGTGAGGTTGTCAGGAGACCCGAGGAATGGATCAAAGAAAAGAAAGGAAAGTGAAATCCAGCACCGACCAGACATTACCTACAACCCACCGGGTTACCAGCCAGAGTCTTTCACCAACCCCAGAAACATCTAAATTCCAACCAATTAGGGAGACCTCAAGAGACCAAAGGAGAGACTGAGGAAAGGAAGAAAGGATAGATGAAGCAGAGTGAGATCCACAGACATCAGCCTCCACCGATTCAACGACCAGAGGAAGAAGCAGATTGTGTTTTAATTTCAATAGATACTGGTGTGGTGGATCTGGCATGCAGTCAGGCTAAGGTTCCAACTCACGACCTTCAGCTTAGGAGACTGCCAACTACCACCTGAGCTGTGCCCCTTCTACTGTTTGTTTTTCTTTCTTTGGTTGGAAAGATTCCATGCAATCATGGAAGCAGTTGCAGCTGACATTAATGATATACTAGCAGAAAGCAGGAGCTGCGTAGCTCAGGCAGTAAATCGGCTGTCTCCCAAGCTGAAGGTTATGAGTTCGTTCCTACCTTGAGTCACTTTTATTTTTAACAATTCTTTATTTTACTCTCTTCCAAGTGTAAATATTACTCTAAAACTGAGTCTATTTGGTCCCTATCTAAATAGATACAAATTGACTGTACAGAATTTACTGTGTAAATAATTTAGTCAGAATTCTGAGAGATATTTCCAAAGCAGTCACTTTGCAAACTTTATTTATAAACTTTATTAACATTGTAACAACATCTTGGTGACTTTGTGGTGTTTGAATGTAGGAGGAATAATGGGGCATTCATTCATTCATGGTGGACCATGTGTCTCTGGGATGAGTCCTGCAATCATCCATGTCCTTTTCGGTGGCTCATCGGAAACGACTACAATTCAGATTGAACATTACCAGTGTATCAGTGTTGACATCCGCAGCACTATTGAGCTGGTTTGGAATTTTGTTTCTATAATTGTACAAAGGGAAAATATTATTTAAATATAAAATTTATAATGGTTTGTTCTGTAGAATGGTATGACCCATCATTACTCCTTGTCCACCATGTATAGCTTAACAGCAGTGCTGAACTAACAGAAGAGGACAAAAGAAATGTTCTTGAGTTGGCACTGTCCTGGGACCTGCCAGGTGTCGCAGAAACCAATCGACGGTGGCTGTATGACCGTCTTTCATTCCACGCTGTAAGATATAGGTAATTTTCTCTTATTACATTTGATATCAAAACCAAAATTGCAAATCTAATGATCAAAGTTAAAATGTATTGATAATGTGCTGTGTCATGCAGTCTATTCTAGAGAACATTGTGTGGCCTACTCTGGAAGATGATGAGGAAGAGTGCTCTGTTGAGGACCAGTGCAGACTAACTGTGTACCTTGAGTGTTTTATGGAAATAGTAAGTATTTTACAATGGATGGTTTGGTACATAATACACTAATATGGGACGTTGTCCAAAACTCCACTTGTAAAAAAAAAAAATTCTGGCAGCATCCTGTGAAGAGCACAAAGCCCTTCTAAAATTCTGGACTGGATGGGAAGTCCTGCCCAGACAATTGACTGTAGAAGTGGTGAATAGCCAAAGTCTTCCAAAGTTTTCCACCTGTTTTGAGGTCCTACGTCTTCCTGCACACTACCAGAACTACGAGTCATTCTGTGTGGACATGCAAGCCTGCCTCAAATCCTCTGACTCGGGTTTTGGTTTGGTTTAGAGTTGATATAAATTGCAACGGCATTGTTTGCGATTTCTTAAATACATTGCAAGCAGGGTGTTTTGTGGAAAACACTACTTCACCTTTATGTTTTTATGCAGGATCGTGAGTGGTCGGCGGCAACAATGAATACACAGAGACTTGATATGCTTTGCTAGAATAACTGTGTCTTTTATTCCCCGCAAACAGTGAAAACAATCTTCTGTTTCAATTTAATTATAACTGTTTAGATTTAGTCATAACTGGGTTAACTCAGTAAAGATTGATGAGTGAAGATTCGTCCCTCTAATTATCTGGGAAAATAAATGTGTTGGGAGGTTTCCTGTGTATATCTGAGAATGTGCATGTTTAAGTGCTGTCAAAGTCTTATTTGCTTTCTCTGTCTCCCTTCTCGGGTTGAACTTAAATATGATGCTGTCAAAGTCTTATCTGCTTTCTCCGTCTTCCGTCCATGATTCACACACTGAGGGATTAAGGGAAGGGGGAGCTGCATCCTGTAGGAGGCTTGTACTACTTTTTCAATATTGTATAAGAATGCTGTGAGTTTGCTGTAAAGACACACACAGAGAAATCACTGATTGAGTGAGCTCGGCTGTGTCTCAGAAATTTCTGATAATAAAACCTTCGAAGGAAAAAACTGTTCACATGATCTCAACTCTGATTCTTGAAAAACAATTTTACGCACACGCAGAAAACATAGATCGTTTTCTAACAACAGCAATCAACATTTTTATACTGTGCTAGAATAATCATACGTTTTATTCCCCGCAAACAGTAATCGACACCTGTGCTTTGCTAGAATGATTGTGCCTTTTATTCCCCGCAAACAGCAATATTCACAATTTGCTTTGCTAGAATGATTGTACCTTTTATTCCCCGCAAACAGCAATATTCACAATTTGCTTTGCTAGAATGATTGTACCTTTTATTCCCCGCAAACAGCAATATTCACAACTTGCTTTGCTAGAATGATTGTACCTTTTATTCCCCGCAAACAGCAATATTCACAACTTGCTTTGCTAGAATGATTGTACCTTTTATTGCCCGCAAACAGCAATATTCACAACTTGCTTTGCTAGAATGATTGTACCTTTTATTCCCCGCAAACAGCAATAATCACAACTTGCTTTGCTAGAATGATTGTACCTTTTATTCCCCGCAAACAGCAATCAATACACTACAACGTTAAGCAGCATAATATGATCATCATCAGCGCTTACCTTGACACTAGACCGGGGAGCCTACGGTCCGGGTGAAGCGAGCTGCAACAACGGCTGGGCAATCGTACGTGTTCCACAGCTGACTCCATCCGGACCGTGTGCCGCTCCGTCTTTTATTCGTTAGCAAAAAGTTGTGAGCGTGAGAAACCGGGCTGGCCAAGCCCTCTCCCAGACACTCTCGGGAGCAGGGAAGGCTGTAGTATAAACATGGAAGAGTTCCCAGGCTGATCCCGCCCTTTATTTACAAATTGTTGGGCAACTGGATTCGTACAACAGTTCAGGACAACAACATATCCTTATATAAGAGGTTACATGAGGACATATCAAACCATGGGTTTTTTTCCCTTCACAGGGTTGGGGAATCCAGGTCCAGAAAGTAAAAACCCTGAACAATTTGGTTTCAGCTGCAGGTGGAGATTACCTTGTTTACCTGCCAGTTGAGAAGAAGCACCTGTGGCTGAAGCCATTCTGTGCCAGGGTTTTTACCTTCTGGGCCTCGATTCCCCAACACTGATTGAGAGTTCCAGTTCAGACAAATGACCCCAAAAAAATCAACAATAGCTAACTAAACAAAGTTTTAATTGGGTCCAGAAATCAGCTTACAGTTTTGATATATCTGACAGATTGTCATATAAACCTTGATTTAAGAACGTGACTGATGAACGTGACTGATTCATTAAGCTATAAAATGTGTATTTTATATATATATATATTAGTATTTTTCCTTATTCACAGTTCCATTTAGAAATGGACACAACATGTACTGCATGTCTTAATATGTGCTTCAAATAGTTTAAAGAACATTTTAATTACATGTGTAAAAATTTACATACAAAGCTAAGGTTTGTAAGTGAAAGTATTTTCTGGGTTGCCACAGATGTTACAAGGCGCCTAAACTCTGAACATTTATGTAAACAGAGTACGTAAAAGGAATGACCACTGTTACATTCAGAAAATAAAGACTACAACGTCATATACAGTGTCTTTATTACAGTGACACTGCTTTTTGAAAATCTTTTTAACACAGTTTAGCAATCAGATATTGGAAGGACGACATCAGCTAACAACAGCAGAGGGAATCCACAGTGGGCCTAGCAAGATGGGTACATCAGAAAAGCGGACATTGGGGTATCCAGGGGACCCGACAGTGGGCCCTGGATCGAGGCATTGATCTAAAAATAGATCATGTAAAAACAGCGGTCGAAAATTGTGAAAAAAATGCCAAAACAGGTGATATTAAAAGGGGAAAATTTGACCGACAAAGCTGGAGCAATTATAGCGCAGGAGAATGATAGCTCTGTGGCCGTAATGTATCCTGGAGACGAAAATTGAGTGTATGTTCCCGTTAACAAATGCTATTTATGAGAAAACTAATCCAAGTGTGTAGTTGTCTATGTGTATGTGTACAGGTATGAATTCACCTCGATTGGGGATCCAAGTACAACGAGGAGATGTATGCTGGCCAAAGACATGGGGGTGCCGGACGATGGGGCATGTGGGGTGGTTTCGGTTACGGTGGGGAAACGCCGCTGACAACGACTTTACTTGTCCAGGCGGGCAAGCCTGCCTGATTGCCAACGTAAGCAGTGATTGTCCGCTCCAGGTGTGTCGGAAGTGCTTCCGTGGACAGGACGTTCCTGTGATGGCCAGAGGGTGCCAACTGACGGTGAATGCCACGTGTTCTTTATGTGAGTATGATACGGAAAAAAGGAATTGCACCGGGAACAACAATGGCACTGACTGGACAATCACAGTGAGCCAAGACACGTGGATAGCCAATGGTTCCGAAATCACGGGACGATCCACGTCCCGGTATGCCATATGGGTGTCGCCTAATACTACCACCGATGTCACAACCCACGTTGTTCCTATCGTGCCAACCTGTATGAAGATGGCACATGGACTGATTCGAACTGAGGTACGTTGGACAATCAAGTTCCCTATCTTACCAGAGTGTCATCGTGCTCGACGGGCGGGGTATGACACTCTTCTGGGGGGGACAGGAACGTTGCTGGGATCCGCCAACCTGATTGACAACCAGATTACTACAAGCAAGCTGCACTACACAGGTCAATACACACATGATGCATTAGTAAAAGTGGCACGGTGGATGCCAACTGCGGTGCAAGGTCAAGCACAGAATGTATTAATTTGGGAAAAACAAGTGCAGTTTCGAGAAAAAGTAAACAACTCCACTAATGAGGTATTGCAAAATATGACTGATTGGATGAATAGGACTGCGTGTTCATTGCAATACATACATGCCAAAGTACAAAGAAATCGATTTAAAGCAATTGTAATAACAAATAATTATTACGAATGGCGAAGGATATGGAATATCACTACTAATGTTTGGTTATGCTTACAGGCGGAAAAAACTGTTTGCAATGACACTGTGTGCACCGGCACATGGGTGCAATATAATGTAACCAACTCTCAGACAGTATGCAGGTATTATGTATTACCCGTTATAGCTTTAAATGCATACTGGATTTTACACATTAAAGGAGAGTGGTTAGCACCCAAAACAAATATGACTTACGATTTAACTGGATGTGACCATACCGATGGAGGAAAAGTCTGTATGCTAAATCAAGGTTACACCAATCCATGCCTGAAAGAGGAAAATGCAATGTGTGACTGGGATTTTGAGGTGCCCCGAGATGTGCTATATCAGGTAGGGCCACACACCTTATGTGTAGCTACTACCCGGTCCATCCCCAGTTGCCGAAAGTACCATTCTCTGGCTGCCTCAAGGATGTCTATCTGTGGACATGGAACAATAATACTTATCGGTTAACCAATTTCACTGATGCCACAGCTCTCACCTTGATGCAGTGGGAGGTGTTGCATGACAACCGTTTGGGTATCTCCTTGGAGAAGTACAGTTGCGCACCGAGCGACTCTAAGGTGCTAAAACAGATGGTGAAAGAACACCGTCATAACATTACAAAATTACAGATAATGACGGTGGTAGCCAGGGAATAGGTACTTGCAGTGGCAAAGATGGTGGAACAATCTTCAGCGTCGCACTGGTATGATATATTTACAGGATTATCACCCTTTGCACGAAAAGTACTGACTCCTCCATTGATTGTACTTATTGTGGTATTATGTGCGATATATTTACTCCATGTATGTACTTGCTTCTATGTAAAACGGGTAAAACGCGCCATGGATGACAAATTAACTAGAACACTTTTGGAATAAGGGGACGATATTTTGAAATAACATGTATGGATGATATCTATGGGAAACGACCACTTTCCGATTATGGGGGGATCATCAAACTATAACAGGGGAATGGGTCTATAATGAACCCGTTTTGATTTGGACGAATGTGCCAGGACCAATGCGTTATCTGAAAATATTGTGAGGTTTCATGAGTCCAGGGAGTGGAATGGAGGGAAAATAACCAGGGTTTGATATGTCCTCATGTAACCTCTTATATAAGGATATGTTGTTGTCCTGAACTGTTGTATGAATCCAGGTGCCCAACAATTTGTGAATAAAGGGCGGAATCAACCTGGGAACGCTTCCTTGTTTATACTATAGTCCTAAACATGTTTTCGAGGGTGCCTGGGAATTCCCAGGTTGTATGCCTTGTTTATACTGTAGACTTAAACATGTTTTCGAGGGTGCCTGGGAATTCTCGGGTTGTATCCCTTGTTTCTCACGCTCACCCCTTTTTGCTAACGAATAAAAGACGGAGCGGCACACGGTTTGGGTAGAGTCATACATACGATTGCCCAGCCGTTTTGCAACTCGTTCTACCCGGACCGTCGGCTCTCCGGTCTAGTGTCAAGGTAAGCGCTGATGATGATTATATTCTGCTGCTTAGCGTTGAAGTGTGTTGATTGCTGTTTGCGGGGAATAAAGGCACAATTATTCTAGCAAAGTGAGGTGTGTTTATTGCTGTTTGCGGGGAATAAAAGGTACAATTATTCTAGCACAGTACAGTGAGTTGATTGCTGTTTGTGGGGACTAAAAGGTCCAATTATTCTAGCACAGTATAGGCGTTGATTGCTGTTTGCGGGGAATAAAAGGTACAATTATTCTAGCACAGTACAGGTGTTGATTACTGTTTGCGGGGATTAAAAGGTACAATTATTCTAGCACAGTACAGGTGTTGATTGCTGTTTGCGGGGAATGAAAGGTACAATTATTCTAGTACAGTACAGGTGTTGATTGCTGTTTGCGGGGAATAAAAGGCACAATTATTCTAGCACAGTATATCAGTCTCTGTGTATTCATTGTTGCCGCCGACCCCTCACGATCCTGCATAAAAATATAAAAGTGAAGTAGTGGTTTCCACAAAACACAACTACACGAGCAATGAGTAACATCTTGCTCAGGTCAAATGTTAGGAAGCATATGTTTGAGTGCATGATGCGTTTGAAAGTAAACTTGCAGAGCTTGGCTAAGTGGAACATTGATGTGTGGCAATTCTGCAAGTTCTCGTTCATTCAATGAGCGGGGAAGCTGGACCTCTGGAATGGGGGTCTCAGGTGATGGACGAAGACTATGCGGTCCGGTCCAGTCCACACCGTAGTCGTCATGAATCTGAAAAAAGTCAAATTGGTTATGAGACGTGCAACTTACTGGAGTGAGTTGGATCGAGCGGACGGAGGGAAGATCGGTTGAAGAAAGACGGAAAAAAACTGCTCCAAAAAAAAATGGTAAAAACAAAAATTGTAAAAAAAAATGGCTCCGCAGTCGGACGAGGGCGACACAGCTCGACTCAGGTGTGGTTGGGACTTCAGCCGGAGTTGTCCTCTCGGCGCGAGGGAAGGTCCGCGTATCAGCTGGCCAAAACCCGCTCCTGAGGCCGAGATCCGCTGCGTGTCTGCGTCCCAAGGGAGATCAGCTGTTGAACCAGCTCTCGCTGCGATGGGACACTGAAAGCAGGTGCGGAGTGACACGCAGGACTTGCGCGTGTCCGTTCAACTGTGGTTGATGAGTCCCAACAGGGTCACGGAAAAGTTCGTTGACGACTGTGTTGCCGAGGTGGGACGAACGAAAAAAATAATAATTATATATATATATATATATATATATATATAAAGAATGAAAAAAAAAACCAGGATGTGTCCGTCTGACAGTGCGGGCACGTGTGCGGCGCCTCCGGTGCGATCACCAAGTCCGAGACACTTGGTTGTTCAGGGAACAAAGGTGCCACGTGGTTGAGAACGTGGCACGGCACCGTTTGGGGCCAGACGGAGGGGAAAAAGTGGAAAATAAACAGGAACAGTTGCGGAAGATGAGAGAGCGAACAAAGCCCGCGCCGGCTGTTTTAAAGTTGTGGGGCATGTTCAAGAAGGGAGGAACGACTACCTCCCTCTTTGACTCAACTCAACTCCAAGACTTTTTAAACTCCAAATTATTTAAAGAATTAATAACTAATAATTAAAATTTGGCCAGGCTGGCAAGCCAAGTTCTTCCAAGCAAAACATGTTATCATTACACATATCAACTAATACTGTGGCACGAGGTAATTTCGTTCTTTGCGGAGTAACTAAGAACTCTCTTGAGGTTGAAATACATATGACATTCTTTTCCAAACACAAACAAAACATACATGGTGTGAAACATTCAGTTGTGCGTGAGTAATGATTTTTTTTAGATGAACTGTGTATGATTGCTTTGTGGGTCCTAGGTGTTCCATGCGAGGGCAGTTCCGATCGTCCCCACTTGAAGGCGCTGTGGTAACTTTCAAGAACGCTGGAATGTGACTGACCTGGGTTCGACCAGGCCATCTGGCTTGGGGTTTATCTGTGATTTTAATCCACAAACACAACAGGGGAGAGGATGGAGCCCCCCGTTAAGACACTTTAGTACCATAAACGCGTGGTTCTGGCGGCTGAAAAGCAAACATTCACATCCTGATGACATGGGTGATGGGTGACTTCAAAAGTGTGGAAGGCCTTTTGGCCGTCTCTGGTGAGGGTGAAAAAGAGGGGGAGAGTTGCTATCTCTCAACCTCAACCCCAGGTTGACCTTGCGCATATTTCCAAGAGTGAAATGTTTGAGGAAAGGAGAACCCCCCCAAAATATATTTAGGGTGACTGGCAATATTCGTTACATGCACAATGAAATAAATTGTTTATTTGTTTTTTTATGGGCTATTTTCACTTATCCTGATCCCATACCGCTGGTTGTGCACACTTCTGCCTGTCATGTGAGAGTTCCTGTTCTCCTCCATCATCTGGACTATGAAATGAGACACCTTTACACTTTCACACCCTTTGTCTGACCTAAGGTTAGGGCGAGATGAGATGTGATAACTATTAACAGTGAAATCTGACAGTGAAATTATACTGTCTGGAGCAACAAATAAGAGGAATGTTAGGCAAATTTCATTCCTTACCTAACTCGAGATGGTGTGCCATACTGCCTGATAGCTGACAAGAACCCATTAAATACAGTTGTGGGTTTGTTATTAGTGGCAGCATTGAGGTATACAACCTACAAAAAACATCTATTCCTCCATGGAGGTCTGGTGGCCCTGCAACTGACGATATGTTCAGATTGTTACCTGCCTCTTGCCTGCTAAGTACTAGGAGAGGCTCCATATTCATCTATTATTCTGAGTTAGAATATGCAGTACAGAAAATAGATGGATGATGTAAGATTGTAGTGTGGATATCATATTCTCAACAATATATAGACTACATGAGGTAGTGTCAAGAGTTACATACATGGAAGACTACATAACAGTAAATTAGTACAAGTAGTACTAAAACATTTGTGTGATTTTGTAAAAGTAATGAAAAGTACTTATCTAATCATCTTATGATTTCCATCTATATGCCAGAGGCAATCTGGCGCTGGCACACTGTATTTACGGCGCCTTGCAGTCTGAAGAGATAATCGGCGCATCGTGACACGTCTCATGGAATCTACCAGTCGAGATCCTGATGAGACCATTTTAACAGTTACTTTCACTAACATGCTGTCATGACTTTATAGATGATATAGAGGAAATGAAAATGTACAGTCTGGGTGGTTCAACTAGGTTAAAAAAAAAACTTAAAATACGGCTACATACAGTATAATCTTACTTTTAATGTGTAATCTTCTCGACAGTAGATGTCACAACATAGTTCTGTAGCCGGCATTTGGCTGGCAATGCTGAATATCTTGCACTATGACATTGAGTTCTTCATCTCCAATAGTATAATACCTATCAGATTTCCTGCAAAGGAAAACAGATTATAATGCTGCAACATCTATATACACTGTTTGAATATTCTGAAAAAGCATAGACACAGCCTAAACAAACCCCCCCCCTCCCCTTCCACACACACACTTTGTCAAATCTCATTCCATTACCAAGAAGATGTTTACAGTAACTTACTGTAAATCGAACAGTGCTGGGTGACACACCAAACAAGTTGGCGATACTCTGTATGGTTGTACCAGAGAGCACACAAGTCCTGAGTGTCTCACGCGGAATTTCAAGTTGTGGGCAACCAGCACGTGAAGGCCGTTCCTCATGTGCATATTCTATATGCACCCGGTGCTCAGTTGCTCTCAAACTTTCAAAAATGTTGTTATCGATGTCAGCTTCCTAAAGAGCAACTACAATTCCAAGCATTTCAAAAATAGTATTCAAACGAGTCAAAATATCATCTAGTCTCTCCAGCGTGTCCTGGGTCGTCCCCGGGGCCTCCCGCCTCCTGCCTCCCACCAGTAGGACATGCCCGGAACACCTCCCCGGGGAGGCGTCCAGGAGGTATCCGAACCAGATCCAGTGTGTCTTTGTCAAACCTTAATGATATTTTTTTGCTTCAATACCAATGTAATATTCTTAATTGCTC
Organism: Leptonotus elevatus; assembly: GCF_054856555.1. Taxonomy (NCBI): domain Eukaryota; kingdom Metazoa; phylum Chordata; class Actinopteri; order Syngnathiformes; family Syngnathidae; genus Leptonotus; species Leptonotus elevatus. The sequence goes on from NC_141243.1 coordinate 28,154,420, forward strand.
AACAGTGATTAGCTTTTAAGTACTAGTTAGCTGTTAGTTATGCTTTTTGCAGCTACTGGATATAAAGCAAGAACAATGCATTATGAAGGCATATTAATTATTAAGGGTTATTAATTACACATTTATTAATTTTAATCATTTACAATGATTTTCAACACTTGTACATCTGGAATAAACACAAAATGTGATGATGGTTATAAATCTTAAAAATCTTTAAAAATGCATTATTAAGTCTTTATTAAACACTTAACGAGCTTTTTGCAGCTACCGGATCAAAAGTGAGAACAATGCATTATTTAGGCTTATAAATGTTTATAAATGCATCATTAAGCCTTTAATAAACAGTTAACTGAGATTTTTTGCAGCTACTGGATCTAAAGCGAGAACAATGCCTTATGAAGGCATATTAATTATTAAGAGTTATTAATTACACATTTAATAATTGTTAACAATCGTTTTCAACACTTCTACATCTGGAATAAACACAAAATGTGATTATGGTTGATACAATAGTGAAGAAAAAAATACAAAATAATAAAGTTGTTTCAACAGTGAAGCCAGAACTGTCATTTATTGCTGTTGCTGTCAAGTTAAGATGACATTTTTCTTAAAATGTGTTAAAGTGAACTTAAAAGGCATTTTGAAAACAAAAAGCAAAAATAGAGTTCACCTTTAGCACCTGTTCATGTTGAGGGATATTATACAAAACATCAATTAACACAGAAAACTGCAATTACAAGTAGATTAATCTATCTAAAACAAAATGTAATAAATTAATTTACAACTGGCACTTGGTGCACTTTCTAGCACTTAAATACTAAGGCATGTTGTGCAAAATATTTAAAACACACACATATACATATACACATGTACACAAAACACACACACACAGGTTGTTTTTACTATCTTTGTGGGTCCATCTGATTGACATAATGACTTTCCTAGCCCCTTCCCCTAAACCCAACCATCAAAAATGATAGCCTACCCCTATTCCTTACCCTAACCTCAACCATAACCCAATTCAAACCTAAACTGTAAAACCAAGTCTTGACCCTCAAAAAGAGGTCCAAACTTGTGGGGCCCAGCAAAATGGCCCCACATGGACGGGTGGGCCCCACAACTCTGTGAAATCCTGTAATGTTGGCCTCACTATGTGACAAAAACAAGACCACACACACACACACACACACACACACACACACACACACACACACACACACACACACACACACACAAAAGATCGGGAATGGAACCTTGCACCCAATGGTCAGGGGGTGCTGTATTAAAAACATTTATAGGATGATCCGTTCAATGAATTGATTTCTACAAACATCGCAAGTGGCGAGCTTCAAATTGGAGTTCCTTTTGGGCGATCTAGAATTAATCTACTTTTTGTCAACAAATTGGCAATGTGCTGATCGGCGCGGCAGGTGCACTTTTTATGACCAGGGATATAAGGTGCAGCGTTCACAAACGCGCTGGACTCACTTGCCGAGGGCAGTCTGCTTTCTGTTTGTCAGGTGCACCGGAGGTGCGGCACTGTGTTCGTCGGAAAGCCCAGAAAGTATACAGTTTTGTGTTGCGCTAACACAAAAATTGAGATGCTCCGGTTTTTACGACGAGCACACATGCATATATGTTCTCCAATTTCGATTATGTAAATGTATGGGAGGATCCCTTGTTGACAAATTTTGGCGCATGCGTGGTTGGCTGTGGCAGAAAATGATAGTGGGCTCAGCCGTGCTGTACAGATGCGACATACAACAATAAACTTAGCGGGCAAAATTGCCAGTTATGCACTTTAACGGCCGATAGACGGGGGGTAGGGTTACAGAGAAGCTTAATATATGTAATGGCGACAAAATTTAAATTATTCAAAGCCCATATGAGATGTGGAAAGATGATGATAAACGTTGGTCCAACACCTGTTTCTTGGCTACACACACATCTGCTTTGGGGACATTTACTCTTATATAATACAAAGCTGGGTAATTATTCTTCATTGGTAAGTGTCCTTTGTGGTGCCGAAGGAAAGGAGGTGCAGGAGGTGTATCGCACTACAGTAACTTTGTGGAAGTATGTCACTCCAAAACCAACCCCACCGAACACACTTAAAAATCATTAGTTCCATGGGGCAATTATGTCAATAAGCACCACACCTTATTCTTTCTTTATTTTTGGAAATGCAGTGACTTTAGTACAGTGTCACTAATGTGTGAATTTCAATGGCATCTAGTCTCTGGTGAACAACTGAATAGAAAAAGAGCTTACACAATTCTTCTTTTCAAATCCTGTTTTGGAGAAACATGCAGTCATGTTACATAGCATTGTAGCACTTTTAATGCAGCTGTCAGGATAGGGACTTACAACAAGGCTACAGGCCTTGTTGTAACAAGCCTCACACAAGTGAGGCCGGCGGGTATCAAAACACAGATGCAGAATGCTATATCTATTCGGATAAGATGAACAATAGGTGGACACAAAAAAATTATATATATATATATATATATATATATATATATATATATATATATATAGTCTCATTTATAGGAATCCATAACACAATTCTGACACTCGTTGGCTTTTGCTCCTATGTTCGTAACGATGGACATCTTTTTCTTTAGCCTTCAGGTTTAGCGATCCAGGATAGCTCATTTCAAGGCGAGAAACAAGTCAGGGTGACTGTCGATCGTGCTTTTGAACGGCTGAATGAGACAACAACAACAATAACTCAGTGGAATTAATACTGCACAATCTAGATTATTATTTTTTAAATCCTCTCCAAATAACAATCTATAGTCTCAAGTACTTACCGGTTATAAAGTGAGCCTCACAAACCCGTCAGCATCAGCCGGAATCCAAACTTTGAGCGTCAAGTAATACCCTCCTGATCGCTCGCAGCCATTTCTTTATTTTTTTGCGGCCCCTTTCGGTCGGAATGAGATAAACGTTTTTATCAGGCCCCCGACGGGCCGTACAATTGATGGCACAACAAGAATGAACCATCTGCTTGTTTCTCCTTCAAATGTTCAAAACCATCGAACTACATGTAAAACACGCTGTTTCTTGCTACACAGTATCCCGTGATGCAACGGGCGAAACATAAACAATACCTTACACAGGATCCTCCTATAGGATCGTATGCCGAGAAACGTTTCGTGGGAGTATTAATATGGCGGCCTCACAGCTTCAAAAGTCTTGGCCTATCGGCTATCCAGTTATATATACGAGATCAGTGAGCTAGATTCTTCTCGTAACCTGCGCTCTCCAAGAAGGATGTAGTAAGATTTATTTGTGGTAACCTTATTGCAAATTTTGTATTGTTCTCTGAGCATGTTATGTGTGGTTATTTTGTAAAGAGTGGTAAAGATAACAAAGACAAAGTTGTGTTTTGGTAACTCTGCTTATTGTATTAGCAAAGCTTTACATAAATGTAAATTTGGAAATCACAAGCCACTTTTTTTCAGTATTTTATAAGGACTTTGAGTTATATTTGCAATCAATCAATGCCTGCCAGAATAAAAGGGCTGAGAGGACTTTGAATGCATGTGCGAGATATACTGTAAAAGTTATATGTCTAAGAAGTGACATTGTATTTGCATTAACATATATATATATATATATATATCCCCTGGCGTTTTTGTTTGACCTATTGATGCACTGTTTTGTTTATGTTTGACAACAACAACAACCCTCTCCAACCTTTATACATACAGATCAGTGGTAGTGTCCTATGTAGGGAGTTGTGTGCACATTCGGACAGCTTCGGACAGTCAAGTTGTCACTGCACGATTTGCGGTCGCTGCATGATCTGCGCGTGCATGCTTCAGTACTTCCGGGTCTTCTCGTTCGGCTAGGATAGCAACCTTCCGAGGCAAACAAAAAAAACGAGAATCCGAAGAGGACAATTGTCAAGTTATGATCCTTTTCACAAAAACCAAGGGGATATTTTCTCATATATGGCGGAATCGAGACAGACACCACAACATGGCGACAGCATTGATGACTCTTAGGATCAATGTCTCGAAGCAGGTATGTGATAAAACTCGCTGCGTAGTGTACATTATGCTACGTTAGCAAAGCTAACGTAACTTAACAGCAGCATCAGCTTTTTCTGTTGTTACGGTATTAACTCGGTCCCTATTCCAGATGTGGAAGTTGGGGCAATGTTAATGTTAGTCTTCTATCACTGTCACTGCTTCACGCCGTGTTTTCAATACGAAGTGTTAATTTTGCCGTGACGGCAACCATTATAAAACGTCTTTGAGTATCTGATCAGATAGAAAAGCGCTATATAAATCCGATACATTATTATTATTATTATTATTATTATTATTATTAACTCTCTACCTAGCCTTATTTTGCCGTGACTTGTACAAGGACTGTTAAAGGGGTGCTCAATGCCAAAATAACTTTTTTTTTTCTTTCTGGCTGATAAACTGTATACACGGGTGGCTATTATAGGGATTGCCCCAGAAATGGGAAAAGTACTGACATTCTCTACTTGAGTAAAAGTACAATTACTTGTGTAAAAAACAACTTGTACTGACTCAAATTTTTACTCAAGTAAAAGTACAAAAGTACGGGGTCTGAAATGTACTTGAGTAAAAGTAAAAAATATTTTTAACGTATGTTACTCCTACGTCAGTTTGAAAGATATTTGAAATGGAGCAGAAATGGGGATACATCAGCCAATTGACTCTGGCTTGCTATCAAGTTCAAATTATCCTCTGTAGTGGCGGAGCGCTTTGCCCTCATATTTACGGGTTGTAATCTAGCCAATTGCACGTCATGTGATCGCATGTCGTAGAGCCAATTGCACGTCATGTGATCGCGTGTCGTAGAGCCAATCACAAGCTAGGATGTGTAACGCTTTGTATGATCAGAGATGGGAAGTAATGAAGTACAAATATTTTGTTACTGGACTTGAGTAGTTTTTTCCAGTACTTTGTAATTCACAGAGTATTATTTTTTAGAATACTTTTTACTTTTATCCGTTAAATTTTAAGAAACAGTATCTGTACTTTTCGAAACATTTTCAAAACAGTGGGTTGTTACTCGTTACTTTAGTTTTACATGCACGACAGCGATTAAAAAGAGGAGCGCAAAGACTGCCGTCAATTTTCCTGGCTCGGCTAATCATATGAAGTTACACACGGTCCCCGACATCCCCGCTTGTAATAGGCTCTATCTCAACCTATGAGATGACGCGATGGAGAGTGTCAAAGTTGAAACAAGATTGAAACTGTCAACATTATGGACGCGACTTAGAAGGAGCTAGCGAGTCGGCTGGCTACCCAGTCCACCCACCCATGGCCTTACCTGCGGGAAATGTTTCACCTTGGTCGGCTCGAAGAACGATTCATGGCGAATGCATTGTGTCCTGTGTAAACCTAAAAGTCCACGAGCTAGCCGCCTGCAATAAATCCCCATCCAATCTGAAACAATTTATCGAGGTAAGGTACAGTAAAGCTAAATAATCATTACCCTTTTGTTAGCTTGACACTGGTTAATGCACTGATCTGAATATATGTCTGGATATCCGATAGCCAGAGCAGACTACTGTATAAACTATACGATATACAAATATACATACAGATTAGACATGTACAGCTCGTAGGCAGTTTGTATAGGGCCTGGGGCTTGAGGGTTGAGGCGGGGTGGTCACTATTTTTTAACAAGTAAGAAAAAAAGAACAAGTGGACGGTATGTGCTGCTTTGAAGACCCCCTTTTTCTTTTATCGCTCAGTTCCTTGAACCCCAATATTAGATTTGGCAGTGGCATCTCAGGGTTTTTCCTGTGTACAGGCGCTATATCAAGAGCAGTGCACCAGAAAGACCTGAAGCAACAACCGAAGCTAAAATTAATGGCAACTCTGTATTCATATAATTTCTCATTTCTTGTCCTAGATTGTAAAATGGCGGCTGATAATGGTATAGGTCACCGCCCCGAGTACTGATACTTTGAAATCAGACTGGTATTGGCACCAATACCTGGTATCGGTAGACAACCATCATAGTCAGGATGATACCACCTGTGCCTCATTTTGAGCCAGGAAAACGAGCGATGCACCGAATATTCGGCTACAGAAAATTTTCGTCCGTATGGCTATTTTTTGCCATTTCCGGCATTCGGCCGAAATAAAATTAAAGCCGAAAGAATATGGCCGAAATAGGTTGTGGTGACGCAAGCAGAAAACCGCTGCAAGCAAGCGTCTGTTTGAATTAAACAGCGAACGTGGGGGTGAGTGTCCGCCTTTTCTTCTCGCTGGCTTTTCACCTTGTGAGTTTGCACCAGTCGGTTGCAGCAGCTCAAACCCTCGTTTGGTGTTGTACCATTAGCCAACATGTCTGCAGTGTGGGCACATTTCAATTTATATTGTGCTTTGTTAAAATGCCAGTGCTAAATAAATATTTTATAATATTATCATTTTAATTAATTATAATAAATGCAATGATAGACTGAGATGGTTTGGACATGTCCAGAGGGGAGATAGTGAGTATATTGGATGGAATGATGCTGAGTTTCCAAATGCCAGGCAAGAGATCTAGATAAATATTTTATAATATTATCATTTTAATTAATTATAATAAATGCAATGATAGACTGAGATGGTTTGGACATGTCCAGAGGGGAGATAGTGAGTATATTGGATGGAATGATGCTGAGTTTCCAAATGCCAGGCAAGAGATCTAGAGGAAGACTAAAGAGGAGGTTTATGGATGTAGTTAAAGAAGACATGAAGGTAATTGATGTGAGAGCAGAGGATGCAGAGGACAGGGTTAGATGGAGGCAACTGATTTGCTGTGGCGACCCCAGAAGGGAAAAGCCAAAAGGAAAAGAAGAAATGCAATGAGAGTAAAAATTGGCTTTTTTTTTCTTTTCGGCTTTTCGGTTTTCGGCCAAGCATTTTTCTTTTTTGGTTTCGGCCAAACATTTTCATTCCGGTGCATCCCTAAGGAAAACCCCTGCATCTTTTGTTGAATTACAGTTATAATTCTTTAATAAAAAACTATACAAGTTTTCTTCCTGTAAACATATGCGTGTTCATAATGGTAACACGTGGTGAGAAGGCCAACTTCACAATAATATATGGCCATCCAGTGCTTCTGCAAATCATTTTGTCAACAGCGGCGATCGATGGTGACGATTGCGATATCATATGCAATTTTTTTTTCAAGATTCTTTCCAATTATTTTATTTTACCCAACAAAAAGTTAATGATAATTAAACAATATCAGATCTATTCTAGATTACAGGATTTTAAGATTAAGGAAACTGGAGCCTTAATATCACAGTTTTTTCTACTACAACTACAGATTTAAACTTATAATACATACTTAAACATGTAGTCTTGTTCGCCATGACAACATACTTCTGTTACACATGTATAGCTCAAACTCTCAGTAAGAAATGAAGTGCAGATTATAACAATGCAAACAATTTTGGAGCTTTACCACTACACATCTTTTCATTTTGCATGAAACATGACATGTAAACACTGCACTTTTTAAACACTGAGTTTATCGATAAATAAATGCAATGTACATTATGTATTAAAAAAATACAACTTAGCGATCTCCAGTCCGCTAACTCACACATTCTAAAGTGTAGGCAAAGTAAAATTATACCTGCTTATATGATGTAACAATTTCCGATTTGATTAAAAAAAACACTAGCATTCTGTAGGTCCTTGTCCTTGTGGGTGGGTTGGGTAGTTTCCCATGGTATGGACGGGCCGTGATGGCAACACAGACTTTTATTTTGGTAAGCTAAGCGCGTTAAGAGCTGGTGCGTTCTGGTGTGGTTACGCCGTTACTTGCAAATTGTCATTAAAGAGTGGATGTTAGTTCGCCGCTTGGCCTGATTAGTTCACCAACGCTACAATACAGGGAGTCCTGAAGTTACCGCGGATTTCCGTTCCTACGCTGGCGATGTAACCCGAATTTCGACTTAAGTCGGATTTCCCCGTTAAAGTCGATATTTACATCCAAATACTATGTACAGTAATTTTAAAAAACATTATTATTATTATTAATTTTAACATAAACATGCAAATGTGACGCGCCTGATGGCGAGCCGACCGGTTGATGAACGTCCGTTGCTCGAGGTAGCCACAACACAACTTTAAATAACTTTAAAATGCCGTGATTACTGTGGGAAATTAACAAAAAAGAAGGTGCTACGGACGATAAAATGCGCGACACTACAGCAACCGAAAAGTCATAACACACAACGGTGAAGTTTTGTTTTAAAACCAAGATTAAACATGTTAGACACTCATCTCAAGGTCTCATGAGGCAAAAAAAAGTCACCGGAAATTATGTGTACTTATGGCACCAGGCTTTAGTTACAGCAGTGACGTTCCTGCCCCCCAAGTATTAACATAGTGTGGGAAACACTGTACTCAAAACTATGATCATAGCCTTACGCCCATTCATCCCTTCACGTTGGAACACTTTATTCTTGAACACTATTCTTTTTGTTAAGTATAACATAACCTTATGAATATATGAAATTCAAGCCTTTTGTATTTTCATTCTTCTTTTTCAAACTTAAGCATTACATTACCTTTGCCCCTTTATCTTATTTAGTTTATTTGAGGTAATCTATATCCAAATACCTGATTATTCAATAATAATTTTCTGTAGGATATTTGAATACTCGGTACCAAAATATTCGATAGCTGCAGCACTATAAAGGGGACTGCAACCCGCAATGCTGTAGTGTACTATACATAATATATAAATGGATAATGAAAGAGATGACCTGACACTTGGGGAGGACTGGCCATCTGGAATTTCATGAGTTTTACAAATGCCCAGTCCATCCACGGCGATGAATCGAATAGTAATGGCTTGATGTTGGTCAAACAACTAATCGGTACGATGGACACTGCACTACCGCTCCCCGGAATAAAGTTCAGGCTCAGGATTTTTTTTTACTTTAAGCCCTGACTCTGTCTGTTGGGGAGAAAGTGTTATCTTAAAAAAGAGACCAAAACTATTCTGATACTCCAATTGGTTAAATAACAGTTTAAAATTTATTTTTGGGGGGACCTTTTTTTAGGCGTTTGAGGTAAAAATGGCAGGAGTTGAACAATTTTGATGTAGCTGTGTGACAAATCTGCAAATTGAAAGAAAGAGTACTGGACTAACATTGTCCCACTGCCCACAGCTCGGAATGGGAGCCAATTGTCTGAAAGTCAATTGAACTGAAATACCTGAACTCAATGTTAACTTATCACTTTTCATTTTGTTCACAGCTTCACGGCTTTCGTACTGCGTGGATTCACACAGTGCCAAAACACACACAGCATTCAATTGTCAATGATGCAACAAATAAGGTACATTTTGCTTCCGGTGTTAAAAAAATAAATAAATCTGTGCACTAGAAAAAAATTGTGACCAGATGGTAACGGACAGGTGTGTGTGTTCTTGTTTGTGTTATCTTGTGAGGACCATATTCCGGGTTATTACGGCCTAAGCAAACATTGCACTTGAGATGCACCCAAATGGAAATTTTAGGCCGAAACCGAAAATGAGAAATGCCTGGCCGAAAACCAAAACGCCGAAAAACTTTTACTATCATTGCATTTATTATAATTAATTACAATTATGATAATATTATAAAATATTTATTTAGCACTAGCATTTTAACAAAGCACAATATAAATTAAAATTCGCTCACACCGCAGACATGTTGACTAACGGTACATAACACCAAACGCGGGGTGAGCATTATCTGGCGGTGCGATTTCACTTCTTAGTCAATGTAGTTCGCACGGTGGGCACAGATGCGTGTGGTGCGGATGACGCGTTCGTATTTGGAGCTGTATAGTCATGTTGTCATGACAACTTCATAATATAAATTTTTTCGCCGTGCCCGAAGAGTGTGTAAAGTTTGGTTAGTTATTGTTTATGTCTTGGGTGTAAAAAATGTGATCGTTTGCGTAGAATAATAATAATAATAATAATAATAATAATACAAACGCAAAACAATAGCGACCTCGCAGCGGTCGCTGCTCAGGCCCTAATAATTCCTACAAAAACAAGAGGGACCTCACAGTGGTCGCTGTTCGGGCCCTAATTAAAAAGAAAACACAACAACATGATTTAAAAATGTTTAAAATACCTTAATCAAAGGTGTGTGTGAAAAAAAAGCAACGTTTTTAACCTGGATTACATTTTTAATAGTGTGGTTAACTTTGTGTCCGTGGCTAATGCTGCCTTTATGATGCCCGTTGAGCGCAAGAAAAAGAGAGTCTATAGAGGGCTTGGCTTTGACATTGGTGATTATTCTGATGAAGAGTTATGCACACGCTACCGCTTAGCAGTAATACAATGCCAAGTCTCATGCTGAGTCAAAAGAGAAAGAATAAGAATGTGTTTTTTAAGATGGGTTCTAAAAACGAACAGAGAGGGGGCTTTCCCAACATTTAGTGGGAATCGCAATTAGATTATTTTTCAGACTCGTTCAGCCCTATAAAAAACATATAAATATGTCTTTGGGACACTTAAAACATTTACAATAGAACGTATTTATACGATTTTGGGAGCAAATTAGTTAATTTGAAATTTTTACTCCTGTACACACTGCCTAATCGAATTCTGGAAAGTTAATTTTCAGCTGTGTAGTAATTTTTAGTAATTCAGCTCCAAAGTAGTGTAGTACTGGGGCTAGTTGGTACCCATCCCTAATAGCAAAGCACAACTGTACTTCTACAATACATGTTTACAACCGGATAATCATTTACATGCTAAAAGGAAATATGTTGTGATCCTTTATTAAACCAAAAATGTCCATCAACTGAATTTACTGTTTTCTGTCACAGTGGTTTGCGTTAACAGTTGATACTGAAAGATGTAAGAGAATTATCCATCTGTCAGCTTCAAGACTGGAAGAGAACACCTCTCAGGATAAAAAGTAACCACAGCACAATTAATATGTTCTGTGACAATGGTCATCATCGCTATCATTGAAAGATTTTCTAATCTGTTTGCCAGTGAGTTGTCAGAGGCAGCCTATGAGAAGCTGGTTGATGAGACGCTGGATGCCCTGACTGATTACTTTGAAGACTTAATGGATGAACCTTTCACTGCACCAGACTTTGATGTTATGTACTCAGTAAGTCAGTCTGATATTCAAATTGATTTTGACCGTTCTTCCAGACTATGCTTTTGCTTTGTACAGTGGACATGGAAAAAAGAACCAATACATTTCATTTCATTTATTTCATTCTTAAAATAAGTAAAATTTATAACATCTGCCCCTAATAAATACAAAATGAATGACAGATATGGGCAAGGTACACTTACAAACAACAGTTTTACTAAATTAATTCAATATCATAATTGATTGCTACATGTCAATGTCATATGTATTTTTGTAATAATTGTGCTTTTATACATTTCATGAACATATAAATGGATGAAGATGTTTTGATTTTACAGTCAAGATTGTTCCACAGACTCACCCACTGGATTGAAATACATCTTTGTTTTTATTTTGTTCTATTCTTTAGTTTAGTTAGTTGGTTTAAAAAACAACAACATTCTCTCAGTTCATAGTCACTTACTCTTTTTTTAAATTTGTTTTGCAAGTTATTTAGTAAAATTTAGTGATGGGCTTTATATGTAATTTTGAGGCAGTTATAATCTAACAATGGGTTAAATACCACAAACTTGTCAAGTGACATTGACGCTTAGGTAACTTCCAGTCGTATTTTCTCCCAGCAAAATTGCTGTTTTCCTCTCGATCCCTGCCCGAATTGCCTCCCTTTTCTTTGAAGTATGGAAGTCGTATCATTCATGTAAAGTCATCCAAATCTTCCAAGAAGGACACAAAGATTTAAACTGCCACATCTGTAGTTATAGTCACAATTATGAAGGTAAGTAAGTATGCTTTTACGTAGTGTTCATAATGTGTTACTTCGGTGGCTAGCCTTAAAGCAACATTAAGGAACTTTCAGTTTATGTTGATTATGGCGGGGCCATATGGTCAAAAGCGGTAATGTTATGTCTGAAGGAAGACCACATTTCCAATGAGGACATGCGCATTGTCATTTTTGAGGTCACGCCAGTGAGTGAAAGCCGGGCCAATGTTGCTGTCCTTTTATCCAGGTAGTTTCCCTTTTTCTTTTTTGTCTCCTTAGACAAATCTTTTCAGTTGTTTTGCAGCTTTTGCTAGGAAAGCAATAATCGTGACTTCCGTCTTTTTAACGAATGGGGAAAGGGGGAAGGGACATATGCCATAAAGCAGTCAGCACATTTGTAGTTTTTTTGTGTGGCAGTGTGTACTGGCATTTTTTAAACATTTTTTTTCTTTGACGTTTTTCTCCAACCACGTTGACTTGGATCTCATATTTGCTCTGAAGAGTGTTTAGGCCTTCATGATGTCACAATACAAAGTTTGTGAGTTTTTGCCAATCGCTGTTCGCCAAGAAAACAACGCAGATTTTGACAATTTTTTTTTAGGTACATGAGGGAGCCCAAGACCTACAAAATTTTATTTTGGACCTATATTCTAAAACAGGAGTGTCAAACATACGGCCCGCAGGCCGGATCAGACCCGCCAAGAGGTTTAATCCGGCCCGTGAGATGATCTTGTAAATATATATAAATTTTTTTATGTCGGACGAAGTAATCAGACGGCCAAAATCAAAACATAAATTTGTAATTTCACAAGCAATTCTCAGATTAGCAATTCAATTTGTACACAGAACTGAGCTGGAGCTAACTTCATTAACTACGTCACACAATGTATTCTGGGAATATATATGCAAAACAGGTAGATACAATAAAAAAATGCTCAGAACTCATATGGGCCAAGTGTTGCCGTGTTCCATTTTAATTTGTATTATTTTTTGGGAACAATACATTTACAGTTATGCCCCGCTATTTAGGGCTGGCCTGCACATATGTGTATAACTGACGAAGTGACACCAATTGTTTTTAATTTATGTACCATGATTTTACCGGTCAGGCCCACTTGGTAGAATATTTTCTTCCATGTGGCCCCTGAGATAGTATGAGTTTGACACCCCTATTCTAAAATGAACAGGAAGTGAGATACAAATTTCTGAATATCCGATTTTTGGACATTTAGAGGGGGCATTCTTTTGCCCTTTTCTCCTACACCATAGATGTCAAACTCCGGTCCTGGAGGGCCGTAGTCCTGCAGGTTTTGGATGTTTCCGTTCTCCAACACAGCTGATATATGATCAGCTCATCAGCAAGCTCTGCATAAGCCTGATAACGATCCTGCTGATTGGAATCAGCTTGTGTTGGAAGAGGGAAGCCTCCAAAACCTGCAAGACTGCTGCCCTCGAGGACCGGAGTTTAACACCTATGTCCTACACGTTTGATCCGATTGACTTCATTTTAAAAGACTGATACTAATTTGGTCAGATACATGTCGGAGCATTACATATGCAAAAATGTTGATCGCTGTTTTCCAAAATAAAAGCGGATGTTTGCAAATAATGAATTTTAAATTAAACAAGATATTCAAATGATTAATGGAGTATCAAAATAATAATAAATGAATTTGGCAGTTGACTAGTTGTTAAGTAATCAAATAATCGTTGCACCGAATCGAACCGAAATCGAATTGTAATCCTGCTAAATCAAACCGAACCAAATCATTCCATTTTTAAATCAAACTGTCCTTGTATCGGATCGCACGGCATATCGAGATGCGTATCGAATCGTCTTGATTGGAGAGATTTACACGCCTACCACATACGGTATTATGTACAAAATTTGGATGATCTTTGTAAGTGTGATAACGAAGTCATTTATGATTTTCTATGTGTTTTTTTTTTACTTTAGACCACTCAAAATGTTCAGTGGCATCAGACCTATCCAGACATATGTAAAGGTTTATTCTGCCATTTAAAAATAAATAAATATATAATTCGTATAAGATAGAAAACAAGTCAGTATGCGGTGCAGCAGTGACTAGTGAATCTCTCTAATCTACATAAAACACTATGTGTGTTGCATGAGTCTAGCATAGCGCTGGTTAGCTCTAGCCTTACAGACTACACACCCGTTCTAACAGGCTCGCTAATCACCTGTAGCCCTGCTTGCTCTAATGTGCACTGTCGTGGAAGGCTCAAACATAAATATATATTTCTAGAAAGAGTGATGGCCTTCCCAGTTAGGGTGAAGGCCATCCAACCTCTGCAGGTTGGCTCATCCCCAAAAGGACGGCCAATTATCTACAAACTGAAATCCCTGCATGCTACAAAAAGTAGCCAGCCACCAATTAAGCGAGAATAATCTGCTAAACCTGTGGCTGGATTCTTAAACTTAATGTTATGAGTGATAGAGTCACCTATAACTAAAATGCAGGAGCCAGTAGACCAAGGTGTAGTAGGACTAGCTAACGGGCTAAATCTGTTATGCGTCTGAACAGTCTCACCGTGGTTAGCAGGCCGCTTAGGGCTTGCTAACTGGACTAGTAGGTCTGCTACAACCCACGCTAACTTTTGTGTCCGCCACATCTACAGTTACCAAATTAACCTGTTCTAGTTGACGGAAACGTCCCTCTAGCAGGGGCAGCCTCTCTGTGAGAAGGATGCAGTTGGTGCACTTCCGTTGCATGAAGCTATACTCACGTATACTGTAGTGGGTCGGAAAATCTGAGAACAAAGGCGGTTCACAAGCCAGGCATTTGAAGGCCCCTCATCGATGTCCAGTCTTAGTTTACGCAGGTTAAAAAAATACTCTCTTAAGCAGGGGTCCCCAACTAAATTGGCAAGATATCCACTTACCCGATCAGCCCAATTGACCGGGATCCGGACATGAAACACCCAACCGCAATAATATTCAATTGTAAATATGTCAATGAATTGACAAAAACTTATTTTTCTTAAATAATTCAACCTATTTTTAGTCTATTGTTCAAATATTTATTTAATTAAATTATTTTATGTGCAAATATTCAATCGTTAAATCCTTCAAGGAAGGGTCCCCATCAATAGTTATTAATACAACAATTTTTGCATTATTTCCTTTCTCTTTCAGCAGTTCCTTAATGGCCAAATATATAGCTTCTCCTCTCGTACAATATGTGTTTTGAATGATGCCCAAAATGTCCTCTATAAATGTTTTAGTCTCCTCGTAATAGAAACGGACATTCACCAAAAGCTGAGCATTGTCACTTACCACAGTTGATTCATCCACAGCTAACTCAATGCACGGGGCATTTTGGATAGCGCTGTCTAACTGGGAGTGAACGTTGTCCGAGAGCAGGTCTTCTCTTCTTCTTCTTCTTGTTGTGGATGACAATGGAATTTGACGGACCTTTTGCTTAAGTTGCTCCCGTTCTTTCCCCTCAAATAGATTGTCTGCCATCATGTCCATACGTTCTTTGACCATTGCTGAGTAGGTAAAAGGCTTTTTATTTTATTTATTTCTTTGCCCAAAATTCATTGCACTTTGCAGTGAGCACTCGTATGCTCATTGTTGTGCTGTGTCTGTGTTATAACCTGTGTAGCCCGCATATACTGTCCTTTCAGTTCAATTATTTTCCGCGTCCTCGTGAGTGATCCGGGCGGGTAATTTGCGTCAAAGTTTTTGTGTCTTATATCGAAATGCCGCTAGATGTTTACACTTTTAATAAGCGCGACTGACTCTGAACAAATAAGACACACAGGCCTCGTAGCCCTCGACGACGGCAAAATGAAAGCATACGCCTCAGTCCACTCATCTTGAAAGGGACGGTCTTCTTACTTTTGACAGCGCCATACTTGTTCACATACTGTCATAGAAAAGTGTGTGCTGTACCCTGTCCCGAGAAACGAAAACTTGTGCGACTTCCGGACCCTGGCTCTGTCAAAAAACCCGGCTGAGGCATAGATCGTAAAAACAATATCTTTTTATTCCAGTACTTTTTAATAAATATTCTTGGAGGTCCGAATGAAAGGGTCTCAGGGTCCGGACCTGGACAGCGGTCCGCCAGTTGGAGACCACTGCTCTAAAGTGAAAACGTGGAATTTGGGTAGGTGGGGGGATCAAGGGGGGATTTAGGGCGGCACGGTGTATGACTGGTTAGCATGTCTGCCTCCCAGTGCAGAGGACGTGAGATCGAGTCCGGGCTTCGGCCTTCCTGGGTGGAGTTTGCATATTCTCCCCGTGCTTGCGTGGGTTTTCTCCGGGTACTCCGGTTTCCTCCCACATTCCAAAGACATGCATGGCAGGTTAATTGAACACTCCAAATTGTCCATAGGTGTGATTGTGAGTGTGGATGGTTGTTCGTCTCTATGTGCCCTGCGATTGTCTGGCAACCAGTTCAGGGTTTACCCCGCCTGCTGCCCGAAGCCAGCTGGGATAGGCTCCAGCGCCCCCCGCGACCTTTGTGAGGACAAGCGGCTAAGAAAATGGATGGATGGGGGGATTTAGAAAAAAGTTTGTGTCTCAACCCATTTTTCTCTAAAAGTGAGATCGACCAAACAGATCGATCAAACAGATGAGTCAAAGTGTTTTTCAAATAACACAGCTTGATTTTGCAGAATTTTTTTACTAGCGATGCTATGCAATGCAATGGATTGTAATGTGATCATGCATGTGCGCACATGGCCGTGCACAGCCACGCAAGCGTATGTGTGTGCCCGTGAGCACGCGAGCATGCGTGAACACATACGCATGCAAAGACATTTGTTCTTGCCATATACTAAAATTGTAACAATACGTACATGAACATTTGTTAAGTACTGCATAAAACAAGTCATTGGAATGCTTGAAAAATCATTAGTCTCTCGCGCCACCTGGTAACAGCACCAATCTCTATACTCCCATGTCGCTGGCAATGAAGGACATGCGACAGCAATCACAAGAATGTATTTATAACGTATCAGGTTTAAAGTACATAAAAAATCATTAAAATATCATGATTTATAATGGGAGTCAATCTGCCGAAAATGGGTCATTTTATACTGGAACGTGGCATAAATTTGCAACTCCCAATTGCAATAATTAAAAATTACCGCTTGGTGCCATTTTGAACCTCTACATGTTTTAACAACCCTCTTGGGGTTTAAGCTCCCTAAGTGTATTTTTTTCATGATTTCTCTTTGATGAAACGCATCCAAAACATCTAAAACAAATCACAATACCGCCAGGTTTAAAAACAAAACAAAAAAACAACAGTTGTATGTGAATGATGCAAGCATGGATTTGGACAATTTTCTGACGTAAATCAATCATTAAACATTTATTTTGATGTGTAGAATTATAAACTGAAGATATATCACTATACTCTCTTAATTAAAAGTGTACAAAAGTATGTTTTTCAGAGAGCTCAAGTGGAAGCTGATTATTTTGAGGAGGAAATGGAGCAGGAGTTATAGGAATGTTGGCCACTAAGCACTGACTATTTCTTAGCATTGGCAATATCTTTTATATAGTTTGATTATTATGAGCATAATGCAATGTAAGAGTATTTGCACTTTTGATTTGAATATATTTGCGCTTTTCCAAGTTATGTGAACTTGTTGCTCAATGATATAAAATAGATTAAAATATAAGCATTACAAAATGAAACGCTATAGCAGTTTTAGTTTAGTTTTTTTTTTTCCTATGGGCGGCGTGCCTCAAGATTTTGTCAATGAAAAAGTGGGCCATGGCTCAAAAAAGGTTTAGAAACGCTGATCTAGGGTAATTACAACTAATTAACTAAGAATACATTCAGCTTGCTTATGTTGCCGCAAGAGTTTAAAAAAAATATATTTCATTAGATGATAAAAATGTAATTTCTTTTGGTATATACAGTGCTGCTCAAAAGTTTGTGAACCTCTTGAGCAATTGGGATTTTCCAATTGTTTCAACCTGATTTTGTTGTTCAATCTGAAATATGAAATAACAGGTGTAGGTTTAGCATTTCAATGCATTATTCTTTAAACTAAATAAAAAAATAAATAGTGTAGTCAAAACTATAAACCCAATTCCCAAAAAGTTGGGACACTATACAAATTGTAAATAAAAACTGAATGCAATTATGTGGAAGATCCAAATTGCAATATTTTGTTCAGAATAGAACATAGATGACAGGTCAAAAGTTAAAACTGAGAACATTTGATAATTTTAAGGAAAAAATATGTTCATTGTAAATTTCATGGTGCCAACAAATTTCAAAAAAGTTGGGACAGGTAGCAATAAGAGGCTGGAAAAGTCACTTATAAAAAAAAAACAGCTGGAAGACCAGTTACTACTAATGAAGTCAATTGGCAACTTGATTAGGGTATAAAAAGAGCTTCTCAGAGTGGCAGTGTCTCTCAGAAGCAAAGATGGGTTCCTCCAATGTCGTGCAGAAAGATAGTGGAGAAATATCAGAAAGGTGTTTACCAGCCAAAAATTGCAAAAAGGTTGACGTAATCATCATCTACAGTGCATAACATCATCGAAAGATTCAGAGAATCTGGAACAATCTGTGTGTAAGGGTTGTTGGAAAACGATCCTTAAGTTTTCCGCGTGTTCGTCCTATTCCGGGTAATGAGAATGTTGATTTTCTGAATACAGACTGGAGATCGGTGAACAGGTCCTTCGAAGGATTTATTTTACAGAAATTTCTGGACACAGACACGTTTATTGACAAAACGCTGCAGTTCCTCTTGCAAGTGTGTGGATTCCTCCCAAATGCAGTCGTCTTATACTTTCAGCATAGCGGTCCCCCCAACCCCTCCCCTCTCCCCTTTCTCACCAGTCCTGCCCTTAAGCCCCACCCCTACCCCCTCTCCCAAGACAGACAGGACTCAGTACACACTGACAGATGGCCGATTGATGTGGAAATATAGTAGGTCTCAGACAAAATGGCACATTTGCAGCAAATAAAACTTTACAAAGGAATCCTTTTTAACACATTTTGTTCCCCCAACCAGATGGCTAATTGCGTGTGAAAAGGAAGGAAGAATCTTCAAACATTCCGTCACATTATTACACTCGTCAAGCTTTACTGAGGAAATTAAAACAGTTATGACTAAATCTAAACAGTTATAACTAAAATCAACATTCCCTCATTCGGACTCAAAAGAGTCCGACACAAGCAGATAAACATTTCAGAGAAAAAGGTATTAGCGGCGTCATGGTCGCAGACAGTTGCCGCAACATTAAGCAAGGGTTGTGTGGAAAGATTGGACATTATCATTATAATAAGAAGCAAACGCACGCAACAATGAAACGTCCCTTTAGCGGTGAGAGAAAGTTGTTTAGCAGTTATGTGATTCATTAAAAGATTTTTCAGTAGAATAAGCATATGTGTATCACATGTTGATAGTTAAGGGATGTCCCCCTTCCATGGGGTGCCAGGGAGTTTGTGGAGAATCAATACTTTGCTTAATACGATGTGTTGTGGTTATGTTGAAGGTTGTACTGAGGGGCTTCCAGATATACCAGATTGGCATAAAAGTTAATATGAGAAAGAGTGTCGCGATGCAGCAGCAGATGGAGATGCGTTCCCACTTTGAAGCCATCTCGAGATGATGTTCTTTATTGAATGATGTCCTCAATAGGGGCAGCTGATTCAACCTTTATTGAATGATGTTCTCAATAGAGGGCAGCTGGACAGTGGATCAGTAGACGTGGTTTTCCGGGTCGTCAGGTGGTGGGATCGCTGAGCCTGGGTTTTCCGGTCGTCATCAGGTGGTGGGATCGCTGAGCCTGGGGCGGATCTGGCAGGTCGTGTAGATGAGATGTGGAACCACGTGCCCCCTTTTCCGTGCAGGCGAACTGCAGAAGATGTCCTCTCCATCACTTTGTGGGGTCCAGTCCACCTGGGCTCAGATCATTTTCGTTAAATCACTTTTAACCATACATATTCACAATAATTTATTTTTGAAGGAGCATCTGGTTGTTGTTTTTTGTTAGCTGGGAGTTAGTAAATGTTAGTTGTTTGAGTTCTGGAGGTTCCGGAACCTGCGTCCCTTCCAATGTAGCTGTTGTAGCCGGAAAAGGTCTGTTGGTGTGACATTCAAACTGAGTCCAGCCTTCGGCTAAGTTAAGTGACATTTGCATATTCATTAATGCAACAGAAAGAGCTTGTAGCCAATTAAAAATTGATGAGGCCAATGCTTTAGCCAATTTTCTTTAATATTTCTATTCATTCGCTCAATCTGTCCTTGGGATTGGTGATAATACACTGAACCAAATGTGTTTTAATCCCAATGCCTTTTCTACCGCTTGTAGATGTTTGTTTTTGAAATGGGTTCCATTGTCTGATCAAATTTTTCTAGGAAACCCATGTGATGGTATGTAATGATTAATCAAATGTTTTACCACGATATTTACTGTTTTAGATTTGCATGAATATGCCTCTGGCCATCCTGAAAAGGAATCCACTATTACCAGCAAATATCTGTATCCTGACACTGGTTTTATCATGTCAGTGAAATCCATCAAAAAACATCTGACCCCAGAGCTGTCACGTCCGGCCGGACCGTGAGTGCCCTGGGGAGGTTCAGATGTATGCATATTATTATACCTTTTGCAAACACTGCAGTCCTGCAGTTCATTTTTAACAATTTGTCTCATGAAAGGATGCCACCAGGTGTGTAATTGTCTCAATGTTTCTTCCACACCTAAATGGCATATTCCATGGGCTCCAGAAATAAGACTTTTCATTGTTTCTGAGATGGAATACATTTACCTTCTTTCCACCATATACTTCATCTTTTTGTCCTCCTCTGGACTTACTTTTTCCTGCCACAGCTTGATCACCTCCTGTGGATTATCACATTCAGACTCACTTACAGTTAGTTGGAGTGTAGGTCGGTATCCCGCAACCTTTTTTGCTGTTCGATCTGCTAATTTGTTTCCATTCTTTTAATTCAACATGAACTGTCATGTGTGCATATTTTTCCAGTGGAGTTGATGCATACAGACAAACTTGTCGACTTCCCCCTTCTGATAAAGTGCAGCAGAATCACTGCTGACCCTTTCAGACACGTCAAGATAGAACATTCGACTGTAATCAGGAATCAACAAAGCTGTAGTAGTGGAAAGATGCTGTTTCAAGGAGATGAAGAGCAGAGACCTCGTGGCTTTAAGATAAGAAGTGTCAGATGGAGCTGTCAACAAGCACCAGGAACAACAGGGGGCATTTCAAGTGAAGACAGCAACTGGCGAAGACAGTCGTTAAAGAGACAAAGTCTTTGAGGCAGGCGATTGTAATGCAAAAGAGAGCCTTAGCCAGTGAAATGAGTGTGGGCTGATGCCATTTGAGACAATGCAGAGTGAGGGCTTCGGGTCAGAAAAAGTAGGAGTTAAGACGGCTGCATTCATCTCTTGCAGGTCATAAATCACACGAAGCACCAATATCTTTCTTCTCAACGGGTAAAATAGGCGTGTTATAATCAGAGCCGAAAATTTCACACAACACTCCTGCTTTGAGCAAACCATCAATTGTTTCCGAAATGCTAATCATCCTTCTTCCTTCATGGGGTACTGTGGTACCCAAATGGAGTCGGGTTTCATTTTAAAAGTTACTGGAGTAACATTACATAGGCCCACATCAGTTGGGTCAGTAGACCACAGTGCAGTAGGCAAGGATTGCAACATGTCACCAGCAAGCTCGCTGTCAGATGTTTCTCTTCCATAATGTCGGTCCAAAAGTTGATGTTCTAAAACAGACATAGATACAAATAAATCAGATTTAATCCAAAAGGCATCAAGAGATTTGGAATACAGCAAGTCTGTATGTAAAGAGGGTTGCCAATCATTTGCTTTTGTGCAGGCCAGGACAAATGGACCCAAATCTTTCGCCGTGTGCTGGGATGACACCATCAGTGAAACATGAGGATGGCACGGAGGCATAGATGGATCAGGTGGATTTGCCATCCTATACCATTGTGATTGTTCTTCAGTCAGAGCAACTGAATAAGCCACACCGGGTTTGCCTGCAAACAGATCACCCACACACAACTCCCAGGCGTTGTCATCAATTGGTCGGAACGCTTCACTGTACATCTCATCACCACATCTGGCATAGAAAAGAGTGCAATGCATACAGTCCGATACCATATCATATGACCTGAGATTACGAACCCAAGACGACCAAAGTGTCCAAAATGTTTCAGCATCCCTCCAGCCGGAGGAATCAGTGTCAATCTTTGCCCAGTAGATGTCAGCAGTGGTGCAGATCATGCCGTGTTGAGGCACCACTGGAAATTGGGTGGAGACGTTGGAGGCGTAGTCACCAGCACAGTAATAAGTATGTCCATCTGGAAACTGAAGAGTGAGCCCGTCCGGGCCACACTGGATCAATGGAGCAGTTCTTATGAGAAGATCTCTTCCCAAAAGATTCACTGGACAGTTCGGTGCGTACACAAAGGAGTGAAGCAAAGTTTGTGTGAAACACTGGGTGTGTGCAGGATAGTTTCTTCTCCCTTGAATCCAACCAATGAAATGCCTTTGGCGGTGAGGGAACTTTCAGGTGGCAATGTCATAATGGTAGAGTGACGAGCTCCAGTGTCGACCATAAATGGTAAAGAAGTTCCTCCTACCGTCAGTTCAATCATAGGTTCCTGCAGACCTTGGCATGTGAATTCAGGGCCCCATCATTGCGGAAACTGTCCACCAGGTGGTGTCAGGAACTGCTGGTTTGGCACAGGCGGATACTCACGTCCCCTCGGCTGGTTGTAGCTGCGCCCTCCTTGTTGACGCCTGCCTCCTCTGCCTCTCCACCCTTGTGGGCGTTGACGACAGTCACAAGCCCAGTGTCCAATGCGGCCACAGCTGTAGCACTGGTTCTGATCCATGAATGGACCCGACTGATACATAATACACTCAGACATGACAGTTGGTGATGAGTTAACAGTAGAAGCCGGAAGAGCAATATTCTCCTCTCTTTTCTTCAAAGTTTATAATTGCATAATTGCTAATTGTTATTCAGTATTCCTATGTTTTTCTGTTTTTGACTCTATATCTTTAGTATACCTCCTCAGGTGGTGTTTCAGATGAGACAGCCATCTGGTGTGGTCTGCACCAGGAAGATCAGTATTCACCTCCATGGCCTGCACAACAGACTTAGGAATGCCCTTCAAAATGGCTGCTCGGAACACTTGCGAATGCAAAGTGGAAGCCATAGGGGCGTATCCTGTTTTCAGAGTGTAATCAGTGAGGGCCAGATCAACAAAAAGCCGCGGCCTCCTCATCTGCTTTGGGAGTGAGCATCACATCTGGAATGACACACTCCGGGAGGAAAAACAAAGGTTAAATAATTTTCTTGCCTAAGAGCCTGCACCAATTACAACATGGCTGCGTAGGAAAATGATCGGGTATTGAAATGGCCAGCCTGCAGTCCACTTCTTTCACTTCGAGAGCACATTTGGCGCATCATAAAGGGGAAGGTGCAACAAAGAAAGCCCAAGACAGTTGAACAGTTAGAGAGACGTGTGTTAGACAAGAATGAGAGAGCATCCAGTATTTCTAAACTTGAGAAACTTGTCTCCTGGATCCCCAGACGTTTGTAGACTGTTGTAAGAAGAGGGGATGCCTCACAGTGGTTGTCACAACTTATTTTAGATTTGTTGACACCATGGAATTTAAAATCAACATAGTTTTCCCTAAAAATGATACATTTTCTCATTTTAAATCATTTGACCTGTTCTCTATGTTCTATTCTGAATGAAATATTACAATTTGGCACTTCCACATAATTGCATTCAGTTTTTATTCATAATTTGTATAGTGTCACAACTTTTTGGGAATTGGGTTTGTAAAGTAAAAATATTTTTTGGTCAATTCATGTAAAGGCAAAAGTAAGTGAACCTTGAGCTGCATCGCTTAAAACAAGCAGTGAAGTAGGATTAGGTAGGACCAATTGGTAGCTAAACTAACCACTGAAATGGACCAATTAAATAAGAGGTTTAGCAAAGAAATTGTGCATCACTGACTGAAACAGACAAAACCACGTCACTTTAGTCTTACCCAGGTGTAGGGCCAGCCCTAGGTGATTTGGTGCCCTAGGCGGAAATGTAGATTGTAGCCCCCCAGACAACTACAAGTAATACAAATAAATAGCATAAGTACAGTGCAATACAACTGTTTAGTGCTCATTTTGTTAACAATTGATGGGAACCTTGGAAAAATTTACGAAAATTAACGCTATTTTGATGTTTATTTTTTATAGACAATTCTGATTGACTGACCTACATGCCTCTACCCTGGGCCCGTTTTTCCTCCTCTCCTTTCGCCGCTTTCTTAATGCAGTACCTGAGGACTTGGACTTTTTCATTGTAAAGGTTTTTGATGTATAGACAACAACATAAGCGAGCCATCCATCTATCAATAGCGCTAACACTCTGAGATGATGCGCGACCCCTCCCCCTACCTTTCACTATAAACAGCTATCTTAGATAGTGAGAAAATGCCTGAGGAATAGAGGAGAAGTGTGCTGATGCCAATTTTTAAGAAGGGAGACGTGCAGAGTTGTGGCAACTACAGAGGAACAAAGCTGATGAGCCGCACAATGAAGCTATGGGGAAAAAGTAGTGGAAGCTAGACCGAGGGCAGAGGTGAACGTTTGTGAGAGCAGAGGATTCAGAGGACAGTGTTAGATGGTGGCAACTGATTCGCTGTGGTGACCCCTGAAGGGAAAAGCCAAAAGGAAAAGAAGAAGTTATAGGGGTTTTATCCGATCTTCTTCAAACTTGGTGTGTTTCATCTTAAGATGTTACAGATGAAAAGTTATTGAAAGCTTTTTATTTTGTCACATGCTGTTGGCGTGGTATGCACTGAAAAAATCCTTCTTAATGAAGCATTCCCGGTTGTACCAATCACCTACAGGCATGAAAATTTGGAAGCCTATGCCCACGACGTACAAAAAACATAAGGGTCTAGCTGCAGACGCTCGGCGAGTGGAGCTCCACCGGAAACACGTGACTTTGAGCAACACAGGAAACACTTTTTTAAGCAAATAACTTTTAAAAACAAATAAATGACTATGAACTATTCATTTAATTTGAACAAACGGTATTTAAAAAAACAGTATACAAAACATGTAAAAAATGTGAATATAAACAATGTATACAACATCAACAACACGGAAACGCATTGCCTCTAAATGAACAAAGCCCGACGTACAGACGAACTTACATAGTCCGTACAATGTCCTCAAATCAACCGTGATTTAAATGTGAACCTTTGTTTTTTTTTGTTTGGTTTTTTTGGGGGTGGGGGGGGGATCGAAAGTTTTGGAAGGACATTGAGGAGGGTTAAAACAAAGCAAGCCTTGTGGGTATTAGATCATTTTAAGAATATATTGTCTGATTAGACCTCTTTTTATGTTTTTTCTTTTTCTTTTGTCTTGTTCGAATGCACGGTTCTGTTATGTTGTGTGCTCAGTTTGCAATTCTCATGTTCTATGGAGAAAGATTTGGATGATGGTTTTTGGATAAATAGAGGGGGTAGTCACCCCGGTTGACGAGTGACCGGCGCTGTCAACGAATATTCACGGGCAAAATTTTGTTCCCAGTGCGTTCATGCTTCTCACTTTTTGAACCCCGAACCCCGAACCCATTTTCATGCCTTGTTCTGCTTTATCACGTGTCTTGGCTTGGCCTCAGAGCCAATTTGGAGAAGTTATCGCTGGTTTCCTCTTAAAAGACGTCTTAAAACTTAGAAACAGCCATGTTTCTACGTTCCAGTAAGAACAGACTTTTCTTATACAGAGTGGTGTTCTCAGTGTAGCAGTTAGATGTGCCTTTTCTTCTACAGAGTGGTGTGCTGACAGTAAAGGTTGGTGGTGACCATGGAACCTATGTCATCAACAAGCAAACACCAAACAAACAGATTTGGTTGGCATCTCCAACAAGGTGAGACCAGATAACAAAATAAGAAATACACTGACAACATGACCACTTGTGCAAGCTAATGCAGATGTCACCAACCTTTTTGAAGCTGAGAGCTACTTCTTTGGTACTGATTAATGCGAGGGCTGCCATTTAGACAAACACTTTTGGGGAAAAAAACATTTACTAAATGACCTTTAATAATTGAACAACTTTATTCCAGACCCAGGGGGGGGGGGGGGTCACAAAACAATAGAACAATAACAGAATAAAAGAGAAAAAAAGGGGAGGAATAATAATGATAAAAATAACAACAACAATACCAATAGTTAAAAAACAACCACAATACATCAATTATTATACAAAGTCTTCCACAGCAATCAATGTAAAAGATACAGGCATGCTCGCCAATGTTTCCTCTGTCTAGAATAAAACCGACCAGAACTGCGCACAGGATTCATTAAAACATTGATAATGTCATTTTCTGACCTGGATGCCCTACACATAAAACTAAACATCAAATTACGCAGAGTAGCAGAGCAAGTAGGTACACTGACACTCACAAACAAATGACTGGCACTTGAGCTTCTTGAAGCTCTCAACAGCAGCTTCATGGTATCATTGTAAGCCACTGTGAGTTTTCTCATGCTTTCTTGCTTGTAACGGCACCACAAATGGGCAGTATACAAAGATGTACAACAGGCTCTAAAAATTGAGATTTTAACAGATACTCAGCACATTCTAAATTTACGACAGAATATTCGCTTGGGCGTACAGTTTCCGACGCTGCCTATACATGTCCTTGTTGTCCAATAGGTTACTTGAAATAATGTGGCCCAGATATGTTATTTCACTGCACGCACACACGCACACACACAGAGTTTGTTGTCAGCCAAATGAAAGTCTGGAAAGGCTGAATTTCTGTCTTCTCTACTTGTGACTATCATGACCTTGCTTTTTTGGCCTGTAGTTTGCCGAACTGTTCAGCTTCCCCGCCTTGTCTTTAATTATTGGTACTAGCACAATCGAAAGCATTGATTCAGGCAACTCCCCATGAACCAAAAAGCCACCAAAGGGCACACTTTCTTACTGGCAAATTTGATATGTTCAGCTGTAATATTATCCAGGCCACAGGCCTTACAGCTTCTGGATTACTTCATTAACACTGTAAAATTTCAACAGGACCACTCACCCCATCAATATTAGATGATGTGGATATTTTAAAGTTAATAGTTCTTATTTCTTTACAGAAGTTATTAACATTATTTCTTTGCAGCTTCTTTGCCAGAGAGTCTGCCCTCATAGTACTTAAGTTTATTTTAATATACCGGAGTGCAGATTTAAACCTAACATTAGTAAATGTTTTGTTCTCAAACAATGGACCCTGTCTGCTTTTAACTGCCTCTGTCTATTTTTTAAAAACATATTGTGCCTCTGTGTGCAGCTCTTCAACATAATCCTTCCAACCTGGCTTCACATTTGAAACTTTGGCCCCATGTTTATAAAAAGGCCTGCTTGCAGTAACAAGAGATGCCACAATGGTTTCATACAGGGAATTTAATTCCTGACAGTGCTGTACATTACTACAAATCATATCCCGACATGCTAGAGCATCTCTCGGGACCTTAATGTTTCCCAGGAGGGCATCAGAACAATTTATGTAATTATTAAGATCTTTCTTGGACAATTTGGACCAGTAATTTGGACCAATAATGTTCAGTGTTTAGGATTTTCTTTCAGCAGCGGGGGCAGGCGTTCCAGGAAACCGTGGCGGTGTAAACAAATGACACTTACTTGAGTGCTTAACTTCTACATTGGGAACGTCTATTTAACTTGTAAAACGTATGTCGAGTTATCGCAACCCAATATCTTATGTTTTCCTCTTCTCCAATCAATAATTTGCTGCTTTATTATTTATTTGTAATTCGGTAATTCGCTCCTCTGACTCTATCTGCCCTGTCAGGTGTCCGCTGTCGCCTAGGTGCTTGATATGCTTGATAACTACGATCCCAAACAATGGGGAGGATTTACTCAATGTGCGAAATGCTATCTAACATTCACACAGTCATTATCGTTGTCATCAAAAATATAAAAAACAAAAAAAATAACATAAAAGGACACACATTAAAGCGTAATATTGAAAACCACATATATCCTAAATTATATTTCTATCTCTGTTAAGAAAACAGTCTACTTCTTATTATGCTCAGAAAGTTTATTGTTTACAGCTATTATCTTTTCTAAACTATATTAATAATGAATCCTATTTCTAAAATATTTTAAACATAAATTTGGTATTGTTTTAGCTTTAGCTCAAAAAAGGTGTACAGTTATTTTCAAAAAGTCCAAACATAATATTCATAGGTGTAAGTTAAAAAAAAACTCAAATTTTCTTCAACCAATGTTGAACTGTTTGCCAGAACATGGCAACAAATGGATACAAATAAAACAAATGCAGCAGGTTCTCCTCTTCCTCCCCACAGAGCC